>NC_029774.3:118564557-118578812 GCF_000817695.3 Arachis duranensis | reverse complement strand
TCTGTAGGCGTTTTCTTCAGATGAAGGGATCCTCCAGCAGAGCTATCCAAAGACATCTTGGACAGTTCAGACAGACCATCATAGAAGATACATATAATGCTCCATTCAGAAAGCATGTCAGATGGACACTTTCTGATCAATTGTTTGTATCTTTCCCAAGCTTCATAGAGGGATTCACCTTCCTTCTATCTGAAGGTTTGGACTTCCACTCTAAGCTTACTCAATTTTTGAGGTGGAAAGAACTTTGCCAAGAAGGCATTGACTAGCTTTTCCCAAGAGTTCAGCTTTCTTTAGGTTGTGAGTCCAACCATATCCTAGCTCTGTCTCTTACAGCAAAAGGGAATAGCATAAGTCTGTAGACCTCAGGGTCAACCCCATTAGTCTTGACAGTGTCACAGATTTGTAAGAATTCAGCTAAAAACTGATGAGGATCTTCCAATGGAAGTCCATGGAACTTGTAATTCTGTTGCATCAGAGAAACTAATTGAGGCTTAAGCTCAAAGTTGTTTGCTCCAATGGCAGGGATAGAGATGCTAAAAACTAATAGAAATATACTAAAAACTAACTAAAACATACTAAAAACATACTAAAAACAATGCTAAAATGCGTACAAATTATCTGCTCATCAGGTATTCAACTCAAAAATTAAAGAGGCCAGGGCCAAGCCAATTATTACTTTACTTGAAGGTGTGAGAATGTTTGTCATGAGAACAATTGCGAAGAACAAGGTTAAATTAGCTAATCATGTGGGTAAGTTGCCACCAGTAATTCACAGTCGTTTGGAGAAAGTAAGAAAAGAGTCAAGACATTGGCACCCAATATGGAGAGGTGATACAGGTTATGAGAAATTTGAGGTGCATGGTTACCCAGCCAACCATGTTGTTGATCTAGGAAAGTACCTTTGCACATGTCAATTTTGGATGCTGACAGGTAGATTTTATTATTTGGAAAGTAACATTTATTCATATATTACTACCATACAATAAGCACTAACTTGATTCCTTCATGTTTTGAATGTAGGAATACCCTGTGTGCATGCTTGTGCTGCACTAGCTAGGGTAAACAAAAATCCAGAGGATTTTTGCCACAAACTGGTTACTATGGAATCATATAGGGAGACATATTAGCATCATATCAATCCCATTCCTGGGCAGACCTTCTGGGAGGTTTCAGAATCTCTTAAGCCCCAACCTCCAAAGGTTAAGAGGAGGCCAGGTAAGTTACAACAAAAAAGGTGGATGGACACAGATGAAGCTAAAGGTGGCCACAAAAAATCCAAACCCACTTCCACCAAGGACAGCACAAACCTAAAGAGACAGCTTGCACCATTCACATGCAGCTACTGTGGGGAGAAAGGTCACACCAAAAGGGGTTGTAAAAAGAAGAAGATAGCAGATGCTGCTGCTGCTGCTGCAAAAGCAAAAGCTGCTGCTAAGAAACCAGGTGGAGCTGAAGTCAATGTTGTTAAAGATGGTTTGAATGCTGCTAATCCTGACCTCACTCCTCAACCTGATCGGAATGCTGCTGATGACGCCAATGTTGGTAAAGATGCTCCAGCTGACTTTATAAACACTAATGTCCAACCAGTTGAAGTTGAGCTTTCTCAACCAATTTACTCTGAACCAGAGGAGTCTCAGCAGGTAATCAATTTATCTTTCGCCTAATGACAACTAGTAAACCTTTTAGTCTTATGTAATTATAAGGCATCCTCTCATATACTACAATTCTTGTAGGCTGCTGGAGTATGTACTATCACTAACTCAAGACCGGATAAGCTGCCACCAAAGAGAAAATCATCTATTTCACCAACTTCTGCCAATGCGCCAATTAATCCCATGCAAGGTGCTAGCTCAGGAACAGCTACAAGACTTGGCAGTATCCTTAAGTTCATTCCCACTCCGGGGTTCAAGGCACCTAGGAAGAAAGATTGAAGACTTTTCTATAACATGCTTCTTGTATTGGGAGTTATTTTGTATAAGACAATGTGAAAGTAATTTGGTTTACCATGCTGTTCTGTTAGGTTCACTTTGTGTTTCATGAGTATTTTGTTAATAAACATATGGTTATGTTTATTTTGTTAGCAGCACCTTGCTTATGGTTTTGTAAGGCAGTCAAAACTTATGACTCATGACTTTGTTGATTTAAAATGATGAATATATTTTGCTATTGCTATATTTTGTTATTGCTAAACATCCAGATTACCTTTAGTGGTACAAAAATTAGTTAATATCTCCAACAGGATGACTAACACAGTTAGATATTCAGCAACTTTTTTTCATTCATGCAAATATTACATATATGAACTCAATTACATCATCACTCAACATTGAGAACAAAGTTTCCAAAATACCACTACTAACAACAACAACATTACAGAAACAACTAGAAACAATAATTTGATCATAAAATTTTGACTCCTAACATCTGATTCTAATTTTTTCAACCTCCAATCTTCTGTCATCTTTTGTTCATCATTATTGTTAACACTTTCTGATTTTGCAGGCACAGCCTCTTGCCCAACATCAGCCCAAACAAACAAACCACACCATCTATTACCATTTGTCTGCAATCAACGAATATTTCAATAACCAAATTAGAAGTTGGGAAACGAATGAAAAATTAGGAAAAATCAACAATTACAACTAACATTATAATTTGGGCACCCAAAAAATGGTTTATTTGGGTTGGAATTTGTCCCAGACCATCGGAGCACAGGTCGGCAGCCGCAACCACACCATTCTGGTACGCGCGTAGGCCTGCTACGATTTTGGGTCTTCGCCCTGTATCCATTGCTTGTTGACCGTATCGAGCTCCTACTAGCTTGCTCTTCACCTCCAAACATTGCTTCAGAGCTTCAGTAGAATCTCCGTTACATGACAATGGTGGACCAGAACTATGGAACGAAGGAGAGGGGAAGACGAGATACTAATTATAATAATGATTCTTAGCTTTTAGGGTTTTAATGGCATCAGGACCACATTGGGTACAAAATTATGATTTGCCACATCAGCTAGCCGTTGCTGGCTCCAGCATGGCAAGGGAGGTGCCACCTCATCCCTCCATTTGCTGACTGTGCACCGAAAAGGGTTGCAGGGCAACTATGGGTCCCGGAGCCTAATGTGAGGGACAGTTTTAGGTAATTTTGAAAGTCAGGGACAACTATGGGTAACTCGTCCAATCTCAGGGACCACTTTGGAGTTTTAGTCAAGGGATTATAATCAAACTACCTAATACGAAACAGAATCTATGATAAGATAAAAATTAAAGAGAGTGATTCATTCTATCTCAATTTTATTTCTTAATGCAATAATTAAGAGAATCACTTTACCTCTCATATTCACATCCAAGTTTCTCAAGAAATTTAAAGAAATTTTATTCATCAAAATTGAAAAAAAATGACTACAAAATTTAGAAGTTTTTATACTTCTTAGTTTCAAAATCCTAACTCATAAGTTACTAAAACAAAATGGGTCAAATTATAATTGGGCCTAAAACAATAAAAACAAAATAAATCCTAAAAAAATACTAATAAAATGATGCATATTTGATTCAATTTAACTAATGAGAGTTTTCAATACAACTTGAAAATAGTAATATGTTTGATTTTTTATAATTGTATCCGGTATCCACTGTCTTGGCTAATCTTTATGCATATCTTGATCAAATAAATTTTTTTTTTGGTCGTTACAAATAATTTAACTATGTTTCCAAAACGTTCTTTTATTTTCTTAAATATTACTTTTGTAATTAGACTATTTGTCCCACAAAACTCATCTCTACCAATAGAGAACAGGTTTTGATTTTTACGAAAATGGGCTGAACTGGGCTTTGATTTCCCATAACCCAATAATTCCTAAGACGGACCAATATTGAACCATGTCCAGACTTGGATTAAAATCAAAATCAGAATGGAATCAATTTACCGGGTTAAATCAAAACCAGACATGACAACAAAAAAATCAAAACCAGACATTCGTGTTCCAAAAAAAAAAACTAAAATAATACTTTCATCATCTTTTAAGTAAATTTTTAAGCCATATAAATATTTAAATCTGAAAATAGCTACTTCAAATGAGTGTTGGGCTGCTGGGTGTTTACAATGCAATTAATTACAATTTAGAATCGATCGTTTTAAATAAAAAATCAAATCAATTTAAAAACCCCTAATAATATTCATACATACCTTTAATAATACATATGTAATATGTACATATGATGTGGCAAAGTCAACACTTCTTGATACTTTAGCAGGTATATCTTCAGAGATTCGTTTACAACGTTTTACTACTTTTGAAAATATTTACATTTGACATTATATTAATTAACTTTTATATACAGTACTTCTAGAAAAACAGCTAGCAAATGCAATTGTGTTTCTGTATATTAGTTATAAATGAATTTTAGCTAATTATTTAATAAAATATTTAAAGGGCTTCACACTTGAACCATGCCTTGAAATTCATACAATAATTCAGGTAGATTGGATTCAAACAAAAGTCAAACCGGAGATATTGTTGTCAATGATCACAAACAATCACTGGCTTATGGAACCACGGTACAAAATCTAAAATCTTCTAACAATAAAACCAAGGTTCTAATTAATTATTATGTGTGATGTCACATGAGACCGCTAATTCAATAATAATCCTTATTGTGATCCTAGGAGAAAAACAGGGTAAATCCAGTATGTATGTGCTTGCATAATAAAACTGTTCTCTGATCTATCAATATATGCATAATAGCATAGTATTATTAACACGTATGATACATTATGTAAGGTTTGTGGGAAAATGACTTGTACATGTGATTCTATCTGTTACAATATATATACATCTACCTCACGTAAATAGTTTAGGTGATTGGGTCCAACAACATCAGTATATAGTGTGGGGACTTGGAAGAAGCTTCCTCCAACTTGTGTGTTACTTTCTTTGAGAATCACAGTGGGTGGGTCCAACCATGCAAGATGATATAGACCTAGCTGAGATAACAACAAAAAAGTTTGCTGCTTTTATGTCACTCTTGTAGAAAACGAGAATTGAATTCATAAGCAACCGTTGCTACTTGCTATCCAATTTTTAATCGCACCTGGGTGATTTAGTTAAGAATCGCAATCTCCAAATAATCCCTTTTATATATGTCCCACATTCGATCCCTCTAAGAACAAAAAATCTTGATGTAAGTTGTTTGGTTATGTTAATTTGTTATATTGGACTAATAATAAAATAATTAATTAAAAGCATGTGAAAGTGCGGGATTGAAGAATCGATGATGATAGGGTTGCTTGGTGTGTGTTTGTTTATGATCAGCCTATCAATTCTCATTTGTCACCTTCATTTTTTATGTCGTAATTATATTTCCCACTTGGACCCTCCATATTATATACAATCCAAAGTACTATTGGATTCTTTATACTCAGAATTGGACTATATACGCCATAGGAACTTATTTTTACTTTCTTTTTTCCCTCACATCAAGCACAACTATACTACTAAACACAGTATTAATGAATGATCAAAAGTAATAAATTTTGATAATCCTTTAACATTTCTCGTATTTAATTAACTTAATATTATGATGGGTCGTCTTCACTTGTAAATTTTCCAAGTCAAGTGAATGTGTACGTATAAGTTGGCAGACTTTTCCAGTCAACGTCAACGTCAACCGTATGAACACAGAAGAAATTAAAGGCAAACCACTTATTGGAATCCATCAGTAGATTGCATTATTGGCTTTAACATCACTGCAATTTCTGCAGTCAAAAACGGTGTTCTTCTCTTAGACAAGCGACAATGGAAGACCATATGGTTGTCTCAATCTTATTTTAGAATTGAATTTTCAAAGATTCTTGTGATGGTCCAGTGCAAATTAATTCTCGTAAATTACTGTATTTGGTAGTCCAAATATAAAAGACCATACGAAGATATATAAATCGGAATACACAAAAATAAGTTTCGAGTTTGAAACTATTCTAGAATACAAATTTTTTACGTTTTTATCTCTGTATTTATATCAGATTCGGTTTAGATACCAATCAAGAGCCTCTGCACACCAAACCTTGTAACATGTACTGATGTACATGCTTTCATGGGACCCTTGGTTCTTCACCTAACATCATTGTAACATGTACATGCTCCCCAAGAGTGTGTGTAGTAAATGCTATATAATGATTTACCAGGAAAAACTATATGCACTTATATATTAACTTTGTCAACGTCAAATTGTGCATATACATATGAGTATATCACCATTGATTACAACATTGCATGGTACTTAATTCTTAAATACTTGGAATGGTCCTTTCCTGCTAAGCACATGGTATTGGAATCCAAGTTCGCTCCTTTTCACTCAATTTATGACATTATGTTGTTCCCATCTCTTCTACATTTTAATTATATCTTGCTAACTAAAACCTGCTCTGTTTACATATTAGTATATATGTTTGCAGATGAAAGATTTTTATTATCACCAAATAAAGAGAATGTTTACAGCATCGTGCTCTTGTCTCACTGTCTAAGATTGTTAATCAATAACGAATTGAATAATTAGGCAGCATTTAGTTCTCTGCATTTTAGTAACAAAAATATTTGGTAACAAAAAAAAAATAGCTAAAAGTAGTTTAAACTTAATTTATTTAATATTTATTAATTATAAACAAACTTAGACTTTTTTCTTTGTCCCTCTAGCATTATCATTCAATAATTACAATGATATAATTTCTGCTTGTCATCCATCATACAAACGGTTGTCTTATTCAAAACTGTTCTTTGTTTTTCCTTTTTGTATGACCTATAATGATTGGGTGAAGGAGCAGATTAATATTCATGTTGCAGTTTATATCCAATTAATTATTAAGGAGATTAAATTACGCAATATACAATTATTTTATGATTAGGACTAGCGAAGATCAGCCAGCTAAAACTAAGATTTTAATATATTATTATCATCAGGTCTTATGCAGCAGATATTCTGAAAATACATCATTTGCCGCTGAACATGTTTGAATATTTTATCAAAGTTAGTTGAATATTTCAACATATAAAATCCACTGAACATGTTTCAGAGAAAATTAATGGACAACAAGGTAAAAGGAAAAAAACAAACTAATAAAATCAATAACTAATCATAGTTAAAGCAAATCTCATGGTGTACTCTGCTATACATACTATATCCCCTGTTTTATTTCATACGGTAACATTTTTCTTAAAAAATTAAAACTAATCATTTTAATTTGAAAATACTAAGATCCAGTTTGGGTAACCAATTTAATTAAGTTCCTTTTGATAAAATAACTTAAACAATAAATGACTCTTTTTAAAAGTAACTTATAAATAAGTTATTTTGTATTTTGATTTTTAACTCCAAAAGTGTTTATTTTATAGAAATGTGATGAAAAATAAAAACATTATGAGAGAAGTCATTTTTTTTAATTTCTCTATAAACTCCTAAATAACTTCTTAGAAAGTTACAATTTGATTTTGAAAATTGCACCAGACATTAATACTATTACTTATAAATCAAAAGTTAAAAAAAGTTACTTTTAAAATTTTCCAA
Source organism: Arachis duranensis (assembly GCF_000817695.3). Classification (NCBI taxonomy): domain Eukaryota; kingdom Viridiplantae; phylum Streptophyta; class Magnoliopsida; order Fabales; family Fabaceae; genus Arachis; species Arachis duranensis. Next base: position 118,571,258 of record NC_029774.3, on the reverse strand, counting down.
ACGGATTCTAATACTATAAGAAGATTTTTAAATGTATTGGTCAGTACTTCAGTAATTTTTAATTGTTGATCTTAATTATAAAAAATATATATAATATATATAATTAAAATCAACAATTAAAAATCACTGAAATACCGGTATATCGATATATTTAAAAAACTTTTTAATACTATAAATCTATAACCATAGCTAGTATTATTTGCATGTGGACTTTAGGTTTTATTTTATGCTATGAAACAACAGCAAACTAAACCTTGAAAACCGCACAACAATTGTTTAATTATTAATATGCCAGCTGATGAGACCATGTGGAAGGAGGTTAACATCCAAAGATTTATTTCTCAACTTTGCATATATTATGATTATGGTGGATAACTAGTATTAAAATAAAGTTATCTTCACACCTAGTGGTACTATTAGATATTTCAGTTATGTAAATTAATTATGGGGAAGAGAATAAACAAAACGAAGTGTTTAAAAAGTGGTATGAAGGATAAATTTGATTAAAAAAAAATTAGGGATTAATTTAAAAAATAAATAATTTTTTGAATATGAGTTTGATCATTTACCCTAAACATATACCTAACTTCAGCGGCCCTCTAATATGAAAAGACAACATAGAAGTAAGCACCATAAGGCAGAGTGATAACGTTTGAATATTATTTTGATTGAACTATTGGAAGATAGTATTTAATTTTGCATGCATACGACATTGGAATACATCATCAAATTGTGAGATTGTCCTTTGGAATGCAATCATAATCGTTTTCGATTGAAATTGCATCAATTTGTCCCATAAAGCCCCGTTTTGTAGCCATACTCATCACAATAGTGTGAGTAAGGATGCCAAATTCAAAATAAACAGTATTTATAATTAAAATCTTATCCTAACGGATAAGGTTAAAAGGAATTCTAGATGTATTGAAAGAAAATTTAATAAGTTAATACATGGAGAGATTATTTTTATTTTCTTATAAAATTTCAAGAATGATAGAAAATACGAAAAAAATTTAAAAATAAAAACTCTAATCAAAAGTGAACTGATTATAAAATCTATCATACACCTATTGCACAGAAACAACCTTAAAAATTGAATTCGAGATATAATGCTTAAATAACTCAAACAATACTATTTTTATCCGCTTAGACATTGTAACTTAGCTAGTTGTATTTTGGAGGACTTAGAAAAGTCAAAATTATTGAATTGTCCTCAATAACCTCTGATGAGTGGTGACAAATGACATACATATTCCTCTTCTCATCACAAACATTCATGTCTCAATATTTTCTTGTTTAGATAAAGGAACCTTAATTATTTTTTCTCGTATCCAATGGTCAACGGAGAAAAATAAATTGAAAACTAATTATAAATAGGGGCATGATCGTCAATGTATATTAGAGTCAGAATTTCCAGCTACTAGTCCATGTTACGTGACTTATCCTCGCCCATAATTTATTATTTCAATTATCATGATTTATTATTATTTTCAATACAAGTGGTTATCCAAATCATAAGAATACTGCATATTCACATTTGACTTTGTTGCTATAATATTCATTTTATAAAAATAGTATTGTATTTATTTTGTTCTTGCATTTTCTTTGTTGCTTTAATCATAGATTTTTTGAGCGTTGACCTTTTGCATGCACAAAGTTGTCATTTAATTTTCCAGAGCTTATCAATTGACGCGGCTCCTTTAATGTCCTTCTTCATTCTCTCCTTTAAAGATGATGGAGTTTCCAATCTAATCATAACTCTATCATCAACATCATGTTGTGGCAGGAATTCAAAACAGAGTGCGTGGAGTTTGGATATACCATCAATTAGCTTTCACTTTAGTGTGAATAGTAATAATAAAATTTAATAAATTTAATTCGACACAAATTATTCTTGTTTTAGTATTATTCATACTTTTTACAACTCAATTAATCAATAATACTAGATCCTAATTGATAATCCCATTCTGGAGACTAGAAAGAAGTTTAAAATATTCAGCAATAATGAATGGATCGCGACAGCCTAACTTAACTAATTAACCTAGTTTCTTAACTATGTAATAAAAAATATTTTATGATTAATCATCTTTTCTGTATCATGTCGAACATTAAATCGAATAAATTCTAATTAATACCATATTTTTACTAATGAACTAATTCAATATCTCGTATTTATAAATACCATAAAAAATTAATCTTTAATTAATTCGGGACTTGTAAAAATCAAATAAATAATTTAAAAATTAAACTTTTATGAGACATGATAGATACATAGATATATACTTATTTCTGTATCCCTTTTTATAAGGAAATAGATAACTTGCTTTTGATAAACAAGTAGAAAAATATATTAAAATAAGAAAATTGCTCAAAAATAACAAGTATTGTGCAATTGAAATGGGTGTTCAATTGTTGTTTTCATTATGGTGGAGCAGATATATGACTATATTCCTTTCCTAGGTTTTGTGTGGGACTGTTCATAGTTCATAGGAAATTTGGAAACACACGTGGGAAACGGATGACTTTGGTAGGGTGAAATGGGGACCCATGCACTTTCATGGAAACAGCGTAATAGTAAAATATGAATTGGGTGTGGTTGGCGCCATATGGAAAAGAACATGGTTACGTAGGACATTATCCAAATAGCATTACAATTTGCTCCTATGCGTGCTTACCTACTTTGAGCCAACCACGTTTGAATATGGTAATGTCCTTCATTACACTCCTCAAATGCTTAGATACGTAACTCTTCACCTCTCTTTAATTCCTCAAGATCTCAACTATATATGTTCTAATGCACCTCTTATAGTTAACAAGCTAAGAGTAATTATTATTACTAATGACTCGTAGTGCTAAACTTTTAAATTAGTCTACATCCAAGTGTCTAATTATTGTATAGACGAACGGAAAACAAAAATATTTTGTCGTACATATATACATATGAAAGAGAAGTTGCAAATAAAACAATTAATTAAAATAGCTAAAATTAAGAAGAGTGTTTGTTTAAACGAGCAAATACTTGGTGCTTGTTTAAGCACCATTAAATTGATAAAAAGAAAAGTTGTCAATTAAAATTTTGTTTAATGTGTTTGACAAATTTTTAATAATAAAATTAAAAATACTAGAAAAATTTAAAAAAATTACAATTTTATATCTTTTTTAAAAGATATTTTTTTAAAAAAATTATTTTTCACATAATAAATAAACAAAAAAATATTTTTATCTTATTTTACTCGAATATAATTGATAAATAAAAATATCTTTTTATATGAGATATTCAAATATAAATCACTTTTATTTTTATAAAATATCATTTAAAATTTTTATTTTTTGAGAATGATGCTCAAACAAATTCTTAATGTGAAAGAGCAAGATGCTAATCAATTAAGGGAATATTGTATGAGAAGAATAATGTGATAAAGAATTGGTTCTCTCTTTTCCCAAGCATAAATGGGATCAATTTCTTTTCCTTTTAGTAAACTTTCATTTTGTTGATATCTGATTTTATGAGATGCTCTTCATCATCAACGGAATTTGAACTTCTTTTACGATATTAGAGAGATTCTCATCTCTTTTTATCACTTTTGTTAAAGTAGTGAAAAATGCTGAATTGATGCCCTTGCGGAGATTTCGTGGTTGGTAGCAGGTTAAATTTATTTGGTCCTCATACGGCAAGAAGGTTTAGCCTCTTTGGCTCTTTAACCCCAAAACCCAGATATTAATGCCGTAATGCCTCTTTACCAAAAGCTGAAAATCTATAATGTATCTCCAACGACAGCAAATCCTTTTTTTTTTTAATTTATACCTGGTGAATAATGTGATTTATTCAATCTATCTTTTAAAAACAAAATTAATTATCAAATCAGTCTATATAAAATATGTTATAATAATACAACATGTATATTAAAAAATGTAAAATATAAAAATATTATTTAAAAACTATTTTATGAAGATAGATCTTATGAACGTTGAAATTATACTTAAAGGCTTAGTTTCATTTTGAATAATAATAATAATAATAATAATAAGTAACACTTGTATCAAAAATCACCGATAATGAACATTCACCTATTCTCTCTTTTTTCTTTGATTTTTCTCTGTTTTTAACCTCTTGCTAAGATTTTCACAAATTTAAACAGTAAATTTTGATTTAATCAATATATGCTTAATAAAAAATAGCATAGTTTCTATTCTAGTAGAAAAAATTTCAATACCCATAATAAACGTATGTTTGTACAAAAATAGTCTTGTGTGATTTAATCACAATATGCTTAATTTATCTTTTAAAAAAACACGGATTATTATATTGTAGTGGATATTTATTATCCTATCGCAGTATCGCTTATTATTTGAGTTATTTCTCATCCTTTGATTTTTAATCGTCTAGTAGCAAAGCATGACTATTTGATAGTCCATGATGACGTGTGAAATTATAGATGGGGACGTAGGGTGTGGATTAAATCGCAATAAAATGCATTGAAGAGGTTACTGTATGTGTCAGAGGATCAGAAATCTTTTTTAGCATTATGGGCTGTCTTTTTCCGGATGTTTAGGAAACAGGCCACAGCCTATCACCGTCCAAGTTCCACCGCGTCAGCTTTAATCCGTTTCCTACGTTGTCCCCAACGTACACTACCCTATTCATACATACAACTCCCTCTTCGTATTTTAATACGAAAAATATTTATTAGATAAATATTTACATATAATTATTTTTATATAAAATTATATATAATCATAAACTTTTTTTATTATATTTTTTTATTTTGTATATAATTATTCTTTTTTCTTCAAAATATTCTACATTTTTATTGAAGTTGTCATTTTTTCTCTACATGTTGTCAAAATTATTATTACATTTTTTCCTAGAAAGTAAATATTAGATATAAAAAAGATAGTACTAATTAAATAGCAAAATCATTTTAACAATAATACCACTATCGCTCCCCATTATACTAGCTAGTACTAATATTAATATATATAGCTATATATTATTACGTTTAAATTCACCCAACGAAAAAGGGATATCACATTTGTTATGATAGTGATAAACTCTTTAACGCTAGAATGTGTTTACAAAACTCATCCATAATTGTGGTTGGGGAAACTTTAATATATATTCTACTTAACAATAATGTCGGATGAACTGTTCTTTAATTTTTACTTTTTTAGTGTTATTTAAATGTTTTAGTTTTATCTTTATCCTATTCATATTATGAATAAAAAACAATATGAAATTTAAGTACACTACTGTTAATGAAAATGTGTTCATCCATCATATGTAGATATAATTATATATATTGACATATCTGTGGCATTTCCTAATCCAAACTTTTTTGTACCTTTTTTTAATAAGTATCTAAGATTCGATTTCATATTTTCACGGTTTCAGCTTTTGCTGTAAAGGCCTTAGAAGTCACGAATTCTAATCCTCTCCACGGCTACATACTATTAGTACTATTACTACAAACACCGACATTATCCATTTTCCAACTACTATGCACAAATAGCACCCACTATTATTATTATCCCGTGCCACTCATCGTATCTCGATTTTTTATTTTCATATTGTAGGGCAGTGTATATATATATATATATTTCTAAAATCTGCTTTTAATAAATTATTTGTATTACAGGTGCTCTTAAAAAAATTGTTAAATATTAAATCATCTAAAATTTAAATAATTCAGTAACACTAAAATAATATATAAAAAATTAGTCATCGTATTTTTTGGACAAATTACCTAAATAAAACAAATGAAATTCAAAATTATACAATTACAATTTTTTACAAACTATTATAAACGTATGTATTTTTTTGGCATTTTTATATAAACCGCTCGTAGTGATTTAGTATTTGATTGTAATTCACTACAAAAATAGCGCATAAATCGCTAGAGGATATAGGGATTTATGTGTAAATAATGTGCAACCTAATCTGTTAAAGGAGTGCAGCAGTTTTGTGGAGGTGGTCTATAAAATCAGTGCACTACTTAAACTGCTTTTGGTAATTTTTTATAAACCATATGTACATAAATTACTACATTCTTTTAGCGGATTACTTTGCAATTATTTACACATAAATTACTGCATTTTTTTAGCGATTTACGCATGTTTCAGCTAATTTAGAAACGGCCATACTCCTTTAACGATATTTGTTTTTTACTTTTTTTTCCAACATAAATCACGTTATTTTTGTAGTGGATTACGCTTAAATATTAAATTACTACCGGCTGTAATAATTTATATAAAAATATCAAAAAACACATACGTATAACAGTATACAGAAAATTATACTTATATAATTTTAAACTTTATTTATTTTATTTTTCCAACCAAATTTTGCTGACTCACCAGCCATATCCATTTAATTAATATGAGAATCACAAGAAATAAAAGAATCAATATTCAAAGCTTACACACAGAAAAGAAACTCCCGGCTCATATACCCTGTGAAATTCCGAGTATTATCTGACGTGTGAAACACCCCACGCTGTATATCTTCCAAAATTGAAGACCATTTGTGATTGGATTGGGGTAAAGGCAAATCTTGGATACAACTAAATATTAAAGAACTTTGTAATGGAGAGTAATATATATACCCTACTTCTATATATTGTCAACCGCGCCTCCGTCGGAATAAATCCAATTTTTCTCTATTAAAAAAAAAAAGAAAAAAATATGAACTTTGATTATTTTTTTTT
>NC_029774.3:118516677-118564494 GCF_000817695.3 Arachis duranensis | reverse complement strand
AAGCAAGAGTGACAGTCTGACAGAGACAGCGCCAGTGTACCTGTACGTAGACACTAAGAAAAATAGCAATGAATTCATGTAGATATATATAGTCAGAGTGTTTAAAATTGGATAAGTAGGCTCTAAATGGTAGAATATGATTAACATATTCTTTCATATTTTTAACAAATATTTATATATAATTATATATTTTCCTACCACTTATAATATATCAAGTTTAATAGCAAAATTATAGATATCCTAATATTTAAGGTATGTAGCATTCTTCAATAATCAAATACTAAATTAAAACAACAGACTAAATTTCACACTTTCACACTTATTGTATGAAGCTGAGTCATCGTGCATGTGGATAATTTTTTAAGCTACTAAGATAATGAGATAATAAAGATACAAAATTATATTAATAAATAAAATATAATTGTTACTACATGATGGTCATTCAATGAGTTAAAAAAGTAACTATAAGGTGATGCATAGATTGAAAAACAGGTCTAATTTAAAGTGTATGGTACTTGAATTTGCTGCATGTTAATCATGACATGCTTATTTTAGTATTATGTAATGGCATGATATCCTTAATTATATGATACCTGCATATTTTTTTAGTTATATTCTCATTTGCTTTTTGCATATTATGTGGTTTATATGGTTATGGGATTTGTGTGGTTTATATGGTTGTGTGGTTTATATGGCATGATATCCTTATATGAGTGTTTTTTATGTATGTGATACCTGCACATAAGTATAAAAATATTATTTTTTATTTTTATTTTTTATATTTTATTTTTAGTGTCTTATCTCATCTGTGTTCAGAATCAAATGCGGTTTAATAGAATGATTTTACATTGTTTTTTATTATGTTGATAATTTAATTTATTGACTATAGGATATATAAAAAATATACGCTTTTAACGAATGAGATCAATTAAAAAAAAAAATCTCTTATCTAAAAGGGACCTTGATATTTCAACAATTTAGGCAAGTTTGACAATTAAGTTGCTGCATGCCTGCATGCCTTCGTTAATCCTATACACTGGAGATAAATTGGTCCTTTTCAATAATACACAGTTCAACATGATTAATAATAAATATTTTATTATTTATTAGAATATTAAAATATGAATTTTTGTAACAAATATGTAAACACACTTCCTATGAATCCATAAATAAAATAGTTTTAAGAGAAGATTAATTTTTTTAAGTTTCTACTAATACATAAATTTTTAAATTATATCCTTAATATATATGGTAGATCGCAAAACCTTTAGAAATGTAATGTTTTTTTTTCTTCTGTAAATTCAGCATTTTAAATACATTTTTATAATTTCATAGTTTATTTCTTTAAACATGAATATTAAGTGTTTACAATATAGTTTAGAATGATTGAAAGTAAAAAATAAATCAACATAAACACTCCTAAATCATAAATATTAATACACACGTAATACGTAGATATATATGAGGAGTAGTGTATTGGTATTTTTTTATATTATGACTGACAGCTCAACAAAAAGAAAAGATGAAGAGAGAATTTAAAGATAATCAAGAAAAGAGAAAAAATAATAAAAAAAATGGAGTTAGCGCTCTATTTAAACACTTGCCACTCCCCATCTTAAAGCTCCACATTGTTTCCCTTTCGCTCTCTGATCTTCTCTCTCTCTATATATATCTCTCTCGTCAGAATGCCGGCCGTGGGAGGAATTGGCCCCGGAGGGGGCAAGGAGTATCCCGGAAACCTAACTCCTTTCGTGACAGTAACATGCATAGTTGCAGCTATGGGAGGCTTGATCTTCGGTTACGATATAGGAATCTCCGGTATATATAATAGAAAAACAAGATTTGAAGCTTATTACGAATAACTTGAATGAAACAGATCTAAGAACTAATCTGAATTTGTTTGCATGTGGTGATGAATAGGTGGAGTGACTTCAATGGATCCGTTCTTGAAGAAGTTCTTCATGTCGGTGTACCGCAAGAAGCACAACGACAAGACCACCAACGAGTACTGCCAATACGACAGCCAGACGCTTACCATGTTCACCTCCTCCCTCTATCTGGCGGCGCTGCTTTCCTCCCTGGTGGCTTCCACCATCACCAGGAGGTTCGGCCGGAAACTCTCCATGCTCTTCGGCGGCCTCCTCTTTCTTATCGGTGCTCTCATTAATGGCTTCGCCCAAGCCATTTGGATGTTGATCGTTGGTCGGATCTTGCTCGGTTTCGGTATCGGTTTCGCCAATCAGGTATATATTTTTTCTCATTTCTGTGAGTTATAAATAATTATTTTGCTTCGGAGTCTCTTTAAAGTATTCAATTATTCCTTAAGATTCTTGACCGTGAATCTGTTTTTCTTTCAATATTGACAATTAAAAATTTCACTCGGTTGATTTCAAAGCACACGTTAGCTAAATTTTTAGAGAAAAAATATCTAATTTTAATTTGAAAAAATATCAGTGTGTTGTCTTATTGGGCAGCACCGAACATGGCTATGTCTCCGATATTCTCTGTCTCTCTGCTGAAATGAACTACAAATCTCCGCTGTTTCAAATTAAGACAGGAAACGAAACAGATCTCTGTTGAGCTTTGATTCCATCCTTCCGTTTTCTTCTTTTATTTTATTTTATAATAATCTAAGAACGGGCAATTAGAGTCGTTCAATGCGTCAGTTTTCCACTATTTGATCATCATTATTGGTTATATCAAGTTTTCATTTTTTATTTTTTCTTTCCTTTTTTTTTAAATATATTTTTCCAGATCTGTAAACTTATTTTCCTGCTGTCGTAAATTAATCCTTACCCTCTAAAAAAACAAAAATGTAGCCGGTACTGAAAAGACAACAACAGAGAAATATATTTATTTATTTAAGCTGAAAGAAGAGAAACCCAGAGACCAAGTCTTGGTAGAAAGTTACTGACAGATAGTAAAATGCACTTGTAAATCTTTTAATCATTTATTTCATTGAACATATTTAAAAATTTTATTTAGCCCCAAAAGTCACACATCTAGTTTTCGGCTTGATTTGACTCTCTGCTTCTGAAGCCTTGTTCAATTGGAGCAAATTTCATTTCCACCCCTGTTTTTTCCTCTCCAATTTGAAGGTTGAGCGTGTGTAATGGCTCAATTGGGACTTAGATTAGTCCAGCTTGGCAGCTTTTAAATTACTAGTGGCAATATTATTGTAGAACAATGGCACGTTTTTCATCCCATGTGATGTGACATCCTCGATTTTAATTTCCTCTCTGCTTAATCCTTTTTCCACGGCGTTGATATGACCGTTTTGATTAATCTATATAATTAAAATTAAAAGAAAAAGAGAGGCCCACCAATGAATAGAGCTGTTAGTTGCACGGTTCTACTTTTTCCAAGAAACGTGACAAGTTGAAAACAACTTGTGGAATATTGTGTATATGAACATGAGTGTTTACTATTTAATATTTGATTTTACAACTAATTATTATGGTGAATTATTTAACAGTCTGTGCCACTGTACTTGTCGGAGATGGCTCCATATAAATACAGAGGAGCTTTGAATATTGGGTTTCAATTGTCCATCACAGTTGGGATTTTAGTGGCGAATGTGCTCAACTACTTTTTCGCAAAGATCAAAGGTGGATGGGGATGGAGGCTTAGTTTAGGTGGTGCAATGGTCCCTGCTCTCATCATCACAATCGGATCATTGGTCCTTCCAGACACACCAAACTCCATGATCGAGCGTGGAGAGCACGAAAAGGCCAGACAACAACTGAGGAAGGTTCGTGGCGTAGAAGACATTGATGAAGAGTTCAACGATCTTATTGCCGCAAGTGAGGAATCGAAGAAGGTGGAACACCCTTGGAGGAACCTGCTGCAGCGCAAGTACAGGCCTCACCTCACCATGGCAATCATGATTCCATTCTTCCAGCAATTCACGGGCATTAATGTCATCATGTTTTATGCGCCTGTGTTGTTCGGCTCCATTGGCTTTAAGGACGACTCTGCTCTCATGTCAGCCGTCATAACCGGCGTCGTAAATGTGGCTGCTACAGTTGTCTCTATCTATGGGGTTGACAAGTGGGGTAGGAGAGCCCTTTTTCTAGAAGGTGGAGCCCAAATGATCATATGTCAGGCCGTAGTAGCTGCTGCTATTGGAGCCAAGTTCGGAATTGATGGAAACCCCGGTGATTTGCCAAAGTGGTATGCTATTGTGGTGGTGATGTTTATTTGCATCTATGTAGCCGGATTTGCATGGTCATGGGGTCCTCTTGGGTGGTTAGTGCCCAGTGAAATCTTCCCATTAGAAATTCGTTCAGCCGCTCAAAGTATCAACGTGTCTGTCAACATGCTCTTCACTTTTTTCGTGGCGCAAATATTCTTGACCATGCTTTGCCACATGAAATTTGGCTTGTTCATCTTCTTTGGATTCTTTGTTGTCATAATGACCATCTTCATCTACTTCTTCCTCCCTGAAACTAAGGGTATCCCAATTGAAGAGATGGGCAAGGTTTGGAAGGCACACCCATACTGGTCTAAATTCGTTGAGAATGATGATTATGGCCATGGAGTTGAATTGAATAAGGGAGCTGTCAAGAATGTGTAATTACACTAAGCATTTTATCTTTTCTGTTTCTAGTGGCTAGTCTTTATTTTTATTTTTTTTCCTGGTTAAAAATTAAATGATAATCAGTTTCAATTTCAATGTCAATGTATGTATTTCCCTCTCAAATGAACAAAGTCCAAGTTTACTCAGGATATGCTTTTTTCTTTCAATATTATCCAATCCAATGACACAATTGTTACGAATTATCTAGATTTCATTTTCATATAAGCAGTCCAATATTTTTAGTATAAAATGGTTGCTCTGATTATTGCGAGTTGAAGGGCGCCAAATGGGTGATACGGTTAAAGTAATAATAAAGGGACCATTCACAAATCACAACGAAGAATCATCTGCCACAGTATAAAATATAAAAGCTCTGACACGAATACAGCATAAATTTTCTGTCTCAAGATATTTGTTACACGAACACATCCAACACAACACAGCATAACCAGCGAAACATAAAACATTTGTTATGGTTTATTTGCATCAATATAATATAGTTTTCTCAATTTAACGTCTAGTCTCTCGTGTGTAGGTTGCTTAGAGAAATAAAATCCCAATTACTAGAAATGCCCTTCATAGTCTATAACTCAATATGTTGATGAATTAATAATACACACACACACGATGGTCTTGGATTGAGAGCAACACAAACGATGGAACAAGATTTCCCAAATAATTTGGAACTTTTGCCGTGCTAAATTTTAGGTGAAAACTCAAGTGTAATCGACTTCACGTGAAGTTGATAATCGAGAGCCGTTAGATGATTTAACTGATTTGACTAAATTTTCATCCAACAGCTCTCGACTATCAACTTCACGTGAAGTCGACTGCACTTGTATTTTCACATAAATTTTATTTAGTGCTAATAGATCAATAATCTCCAACCAACTTAACTTATTATTGCATGCTGATTCAATCGTATTTTTGGAAGACATATAGGAATTGCACTTAATTAAAAAAGGTATAAACCAGCCAGATATAATGGACACGAAAAATCTCTCATTTCTCAAATGATTTCTTCTTTAATCATTTAACACAAGACAATAATATCGTCCTAGCTAGTTTTCTGGGATCAAAATGATTGCTTTGTTGGAAATTTTGAAGCCACTATTTACTCTAAAAGTAAAAACTAACTATATAAAAATTAAGCTCTAACCCTTGTTTTTTTTTTCTGTCCTTGGAAAGTTCGTTGGAGGTTCCAACTGCCAACAATCAAAGTTTCTCATGCTTTTGAGTAGCACTTCTTTTCCCTTTTTTCATTGATGTAATGAAGAGAGTGTAGTACCTTTCGGTGGACAAGCGTGACCATCAAAATAAACCAAAGATGTAACTTATATCTTATCATCATATATCATGACTCACAACTTACTAAGAGGAACAAAATCTTTGGGGCCAAAAAGGAGAGGTGGCCCTCAATTAAATCACGGTCTTTGCACCAAAGCAAGGGAGTATAGCACGAGAATGAACGCTTTTCGATGTATTTGGCTTTCTTTTTCTTGTGTCTCTAAGGATATGTTTTTGGATAAGAAAGAATTTAATTAAGAAATGGAATTAATTGCTTCCTTAGCTTATTGAACACTCGTTATCCCTCTTTCTGGCCTTCTTATATAGGCATGATATATCATATGCCGTTGTTTTGGGGCCCTCCTTCAACTTTACTTAATGGAGACTAACATGTCTTCCACCTTCATATTTATTTGGATGGCGAAATGCTTTTCACGTCACCATGACAAACACCAATTGAAAACTCACATGGAAGTAGTGTTAATTATATCTTCTTTCTTTTCTATGAGATGAACAAGTATTAACTATATTCTACAGCGAGGTTTGTTGATTTGTTTCAATATACAGTAATCATTAAATTGGATAGAAATTCACCTACATTTATATTCATACGAAGTTGCTAATTAAAAATTATTAAATAATAATTTAATCAACATGTCAAATTATATAACCATTATCAACTAATAACTTTATAAAAAGATAACGCATGTGGGTCGGATATAAATTTCTTATGTAAAATCGAATATTGCATACCAAATTTGTTCACCATGAATAAGAAAATCATTGGTAACAATGTGCAAGAATCTAACTATTTTTAGGAGATAATAAAGTTCTATTTTCATTGTATTAAGATATAAAATAACTCAATATCACTTTGTTTCTATTATTACTTTCTAAATTATAGGATGCATTAAATAAATTAAAAAAAAGATTCCAAACTATTTTATGTTATTTTTAATTATTGTTGGAATTAATTCATAATTTGTCTGCCTACTTTCTTTTTTTTTTTTTTGTGAGAACATTAACTTTAAATATGAAACGCGCATTATTTTATCTTCTATGGAATAAATTTTTGTACTCCAAGAAAAGACCATCCATTCATTTCAATAAATTAAAAAAGAGAAAAGAATAAAGAGAAAATGAAAACTTATAGATAAATATATTAGAATAAGAAATTAATTTACACCATAAAATAAACAAGAATTTTTTTACTTCGAGCGTGGTTCATAAAGTAAATGGGCCACTTAAGTCCACATTGCTCATGAATAATTGGGCTATAAGTGTAGCTTAATTAAAGCTTTTTCAGGTAACAATTGTTGGATAACTAGTATTTTCATCCGTAATAACATTATGGGTGTTCATACCCTGACCTAACGTCAGAGTCCAGGTCCAAATAATTCAAAAAGTCCAATTTTAAGATTGGCCTTCACCACCAACCGACCTTCATAGAAGAGGTCGGCTTCGACACAGACTTCTTTCCAAAGAAGTTGGGTTCGAGGGATAGCTGGTAGATAATACTTATTCAAATAAGTAACTGCCTTTAAAATCTCCCAACCCACTTCTAGGAGTCATATCTCAACTACCCTAAGATAAAGGGATGGTTATCCACCTTGAAAAGTGGAACTACTTCAACGGTGGTTATTTGATCACCACTATAAATACACTGACACTCCTCAGGTATCTCTAAGTTCCAATACTTTTAAAACCTGCTTAACTCCTTGTTGACTTAGGCATCAGAGTGTCTTTGCAGGTACCACCCCCATTCTTTCATATACACAAATCGGACGGAGGCTCCCAGACGCCCACCAAGTCGGAGACCACCTTTCAAAAACGCTTGGGCTAATTCTTCTGGCCCAATTCATAATTCTCAGGTTACCCACGTAACATTGGCACCATTGTCGGGGACCTGGGAGATTAACCCATGATGACGGACGACCTAAACGAGGACGAAAACACAGCGTCCGATTCTAAGCAAGAAAACCAAGACGCTGGTAACAACGACAGAGCCATAGTCACTATGCAAGGAACGACCAACCAGTACAGGGAAGGCCCCTCTGGAGTAAAAGACCCAAGGGAAACCCCCTCTGAGGGGCACGAGTTAGGAAAGGAGGGACAACCCCATGCAGCCGATCTAATGGGATTGTTCCACGGCCACTAGGGACGGCTGGAACAGTTAGAGCAAAAACTAGAGCGACAGCAAGAGGCGGAAAGAAACTTGAGAAGGGAGGTCGAGCGACGAAAGAGCTTGAAGAAAAGCTCTTGAGATTAGAATTCACTCTCCGAGGTCAAAACTCTCACAGTGACCGAGAAGACTCTCCCTTGGGAGGGAAAGACCCGTTCAGTGAGGAGATAATGAGGGCAAAAGTTTCAAGGAACTTCAAAAGTCCCAATATGGACCTGTATGACGGGACTACCGATCCAAAGCATCACCTGAGCAATTTTAAAAGTCGGATGTACCTAGCCGACGCCTTTGATGCTACTCGTTGCAAAGCCTTTCCGACAACTCTGACAAAAGCAGCGATGAAGTGGTTCGATAGCCTCCCCCCAAGGTCGGTCACTAGCTTCGACGACCTCTCACGTAAGTTCCTTATGCAATTTTCAATCCAGAAGGATAAAGTAAAGCACGCACCGAGTCTCCTATGGGTAAAACAGGAGGTCGGAGAACCTTTGAGGGACTACATGGAAAGGTTCAACAAAGCGTGCCTAGAAATCCAAGACCTGCCTACAGAGGCAATTATTATGGGCCTAGTAAATGGACTCCGAGAAGGCCCCTTCTCCCAGTCCATCTCGAAAAGGCACCCGACTTCTTTGAGTGATGTACAGGAAAGAGCAGAAAAGTACATCAACATGGAGGAAAATGCCAGGCTACGAGAACCAAGCTGGTGACTTGGGCACTCTCACCCATCAAAGGAGAGGGAGAGGGAGCCCAAGAAAAAAGAAGTCAGGCCTGAAAGGACCAGGAGATACCATTTCTATACTTCTCTACGAATTTTCCTAGTCGATGTCTACAGGGAAATTTGTCACACTAAAAAGCTACCTCCCCCTCGGCCCATCAAGAACAAGAAAGGGGGAAGTCGCGGCGAATACTGCGAATACCATAAGCTATATGGTCATTCAACAAATGATTGTTATGACCTGAAGAAAGTAATAGAAAAGCTGGCCAGGGAAGGTCGGCTTGACAGATATCTCATGAAAAGGTCGGACCATCATGGAAAGAGAAAGCGATACGAGGAGGACCGAAGAGATCCACCACCACAGACCCCGGAAAGACATATACATATGATCTCAAGAGGGTTTACGGGAGGAGGTCTCACCAAGTCATCTCGCAAGAGACACCTGAAGGAAGTCTACCAGGTCGGAAGCGAATTGCCCGACCTCCCAACCATCTCTTTCACCAAAGAAGATGGGCAGGGTATTATTCCCGGACATGATGATCCGGTAGTGATTACCATGATTCTCGCCAATGCGCATCTACACAGAACCCTGGTAGATCAAGGGAGCTCGGCCGACATCCTGTTCAATCCTGCATTCGACAAGCTGGGATTGGACAAAAAGGAGCTAAGAGCTTACCCTGATACCCTGTACAGGCTGGGGGATACACTAATAAAGCCACTAGGATTCATACCACTACACACAACTTTTGTAAAGGGTATGAAATCCAAGACTCAAAGCATCGACTTCATAGTCGTTGATGTCGACTCAGCCTATAACGCTTTGATAGGCAGAGCCACACTAAATCAGTTTGGAGTAGAGGTATCTACCTCCTATCTTTTCATGAAGTTCCTAACACCAGAAGGAATTGCAACCATAAGGGGAAACCAAAATTTGGCAAAAAAGTGCTATAATGAAAGCCTAAACCTGAGAGAAAAAGGCAAGGAGGTCCACACCATTAAGCTTGGAGGAGTCCGAGCTAAATAAGAGTTACAACCACAGCCAGGGAGAAAGACTGAAGAGGTACAGGTCGGAAAGGAGGAAGGAAAGAATACGAACATAGGAGCTAACCTAAAAGAAGACTTGAAACAGAAGCTCATAAGCCTCCTACAAGAGAATTCCGACCTCTTCGCCTGGAAAGCCTTCGACATGCCAGGGATAGATCCCAAGCTCATGTCACATAAATTATCAGTCTACCCTGGATCATGACCTGTTTAGCAGAGAAGACGGAAGCTCAGACTTGAATAGGCTCAAGTGGTAGAAGAACAAATACAAGCCCTCTTAGTAGTCGGCTTCATCAGAAAGGTCAAATATCTGGCTTGGCTAGCAAATGTGATGGTAGTCAAGAAACAAAACGGCAAGTGGAGGATGTGCATCGACTATATTGACCTGAACAAGGTGTATCCAAAAGATCCATATCCACTTCCAAATATTGATACCCTAGTAGATTCTAGCTCGGGATATCAATACTTGTCGTTCATGGATGCATACTCAGGATATAACCAAATTCCGATGTACAAGCCGAATCAAGAAAAAACATCTTTCATCACGTCTAGAGCAAATTATTGTTATGTGGTTATGCCCTTTGGACTAAAAAATGCAGGGGCCACGTATCAAAGGCTGATGAATAAGGTGTTTGCACCTCACCTTGGGAGCCTAATGGAAGTATATGTAGACGACATGTTAGTAAAAATCAAGGATGAGGCCGACCTCTTGACTGACCTCTCGCAAGTCTTCAACACCATTAGGATGCAGGGATGAGATTAAATCCCGCAAAGTGCACCTTTGCAGTGGAGGCTAGAAAATTTTTTAGATTTATGCTAACACAAAGAGGGATTGAAGCCAACCCCGATAAGTGTAGAGTAATCCCATAAATGAAAAGCCCGACTTGCTTAAGGGAGGTCCAAGAGCTAAATGGCCGAGTTGCAGCCCTCTCTAGGTTCTTGGCGGGATCAGCGTTAAGATCCCTACCCTTTTTTTCCCTACTAAGAAAAGGATGCCAGTTTGAATGGACTCTTGAATGTGAAGAAGCATTCCAGGAGTTCAAAAGGTTTTTAAGCCAGCCTCCAATTCTGACCCGACCTAAAGTTGGGGAAGAACTCGTCTTGTATTTGTTCGTAGTCGACAAAGCTGTAGTATCAGATCTAATACGGGAAGACGAGGTCAGGCAGCATCCTGTGTACTTCACCAGCAAAGTCCTACAAGGCCTCGAATTACGGTATCAAAAACTCGAGAAGTTTGCATATGCCTTAATAATAGCTGTTCATGCCCCGGGTCGAGCTGTATGACCCAGGCTGATTTACGACAAGTCGACCGACCTCTTCAGGTTAGGATCATCCGACCTCTTCTCAAAGAATACGGCCAAATCACTGGGAGAGCCCCAAAAAAGGCCCAAATAGCGGAACAAGAACCCAGCCCAAATCTAAAGGCAATTAAAGCCTAGAAAGATAAAGGCGGTTACCCTTAAAGATAAGATGACTTCACTCAAAGATAAGATAAGATAACTATCTTATCTCCAAAAATATCACTCCACACTATTATAAATATACTGGAGCACCCAGGTATAACTCTTACTCTGATTCTACTAAAAACCTGCTTAATACCCTTGCTAACTTAAGCATCGGAGTCCCTTGCAGGTACCACCACCCTCCGGTGACAAAGGACCAGCTCCATCATCAAATCCAACAAGTCGGACAGCGCAGCTCCAACCATCATAATAAGTCAGATACAACAGCTCTGACCAGTACAGAAGATCTCGTCCGAGATCAACCTACAGTTTCAGGTAACCCTCAGAACAGTAGCCTCCCAAAGGCTACGACCTTATTTTCAAGCTCATACAATAAAAGTCTGAATGAACCAGCCCATGAAGCAAATACTTCAAAAGACAGACATTGCAGGCAGAATGGTTTAATGGGCCATAGAACTATCCGAGTTTGACCTCAGATATGAAACTCGGACAACAATCAAAGCCCAATTCCTCCCCGACTTTGTAGCAGAATATACGGGAGATCAAGAGAAAGCCTCCACAGCATGGGAGTTATACGTGGATGTCTCTTCCAACAAGGTCGGAAGTGGTGCAGGCATAATACTTGTCAACCAAGAGGGAACTCAAATCGAAGTCTTCCTCAAATTTGAATTCCCAGTCTCCAACAACCAGACAGAATGTGAAGCCTTAATAACTGGGCTAAAGCTAGCAGAGGAAGTCGGTGCGACCAAAGTAGTTGTGTTCAGTGACTCTCAGGTGGTGATCTCTCAAATCAATGCGGAGTATCAGGCTAAAGACCCCAATATGAAAATGTACTTGGATAAAACTTTGTACTAACTTAGGCGGTTCTTGGAGACCGAGGTTAAACATATAACTCGAGATCTCAATAGCAGAGCAGACGCCCTCTCCAAGTTAGCAAGCACCAAAATAGGGGAAATAATAGAAGCCTGATCCATAAAACTCTCCAAGAATCATCTGCCATAAAAACAGAGGCTAAACAAGATGTCCTAGAGGTATCCGGGTTGGACCTCAGGTGGATGACTCCCTTAATCAAATATATGAAATTCGACATCCTACCCAAAGAAGAAAAAGAGGCCAAAAAAATTCGGAGGAAAGCACAGAACTACACCTTGGTGAAAAATATCCTCTTTAAAAGAGGAATATCCACACCATTATTGAAGTGTGTCCTGACCTCTAAAACAACAGAAGTCCTAGAGGAGGTTCACAATGGTATCTGCGGAAATCATCTCGGAGCAAGGTCTCTAGCTAGGAAAGTTATCCGAGCCGGCTTCTGTTGGCCAACATTGCAGAAAGATGCGATCAAATTCATAAAAAAGTGTCAGCTATGCCATATGCATGCAAACTTCCACATTGCTCCCCCCGAGGAGCTCATTAGCATTACTTCTTCATGGCCTTTCGCAAAATGGGGATTGGACCTACTAGGACCCTTTCCCCAAACACCTAGACAAGTGAAGTACTTAATAGTGGGAGTAGACTACTTTACAAAGTGGATCGAAGCAGAACCATTAACCACCATTACAGCCTAGAGAACTTGGAAGTTCCTCTACAAGAACATCATCACAAGGTATGGAGTCCCCCACTCCATCACCACTGATAATGGAACTCAGTTCACCGACTCTACCTTCAGAAACTTAGTAGCCAGCCAGAAGATCAAGCATCAGTTCACCTCGATAGAACACCCACAAGCAAATGGGCAAGCTGAGGCAGCCAATAAGGTTATACTGGCTAGGTTGAAGAAAAGATTGCAAGATGCAAAGGGAGCCTGGGCCGAAGAACTCCCTCAAGTACTATGGACATATCGGACGACACCTCAGTCTGCCACAGGAGAAACACCCTTCCGATTTGCTTATGGCATAGAAGCCATGATACCAGTTGAAATCAATGAGCAAAGTCCAAGGGTGAGATTCTACGATGAGGTTGGCAACGTCCAGGCACATAAAGAAGAACTCAAGCTACTCCCTGAAGTCCGAGAACAAGCCCAAATAAGGGAAGCAGCGTTGAAGCAAAAGATGACAGACAGATACAATAAGAAAGTCATTCGAAGAAACTTCATTCCAGACGACTTGGTCTTGATTAGAAATGGCATCGGCGTCAACAAGTCAGGGGAAGGAAAACTCGCTGTTAATTGGAAAGGGCCATACAAGATAAGCGAAGTCCTAGGAAACGGGTACTACAAGGTAACTGACTTGAGCGGTACCAAGCTACCAAGGTCGTGGCATGCTTGTAATATGAAGAGGTACTATAGTTAGAAGAGAACTCCACTCCCTGATGTACTCTTTTTCCCGACTTCATGATTTTTTCCAAAAAAGGGTTTTCCTGAAGGGGGTTTTAACGTGGCATCAAAGTGGAGGCTAGGGAAAATAAGTCTTAAAGATTCCCCTAGTAGCAAAAGTTACCTTCATAAATAAATAAAGATCTTTCATTACATCTCTTTATTCCATTATTGTTACCATTTTTCTACAAAGCGTACCGATTTAAGCTAAAAAAAACGTAAAAATCCCATTCCCGACATAAGTGGTCGGCAGGATAAAATGACGAGGTACAAGTCGGTGTAAAGAGGTTATAAAAGATGATCATGATAAACTCGGAAACATTACGACTTATTAGTCAGAAAACCTGAGAAGAATCGAAATGCATCGCAAAAAGCAATTCAATAAATAAAAATTGAAAATGTAAGGAATAAAAAAGAGACGAGAAAAATCATTCAAAGGGCAAAAGGTTGTTTTTGAAAAATCACACAGTAACTTAGACGAAAACAGCCTGCCTAGTCAAAAACATTTTTTCACAAAACTAAAAGGGTTCCCATAAAAACCCTATAAGCAACAAAGCATGCACACGCAAAATATGCCTTAAGGCTCTTATCCAAAAAGGGCGAATTAAATAAAGCCATTTTTTGTTAACGGCCAAAAGGCCAAAAAGAGTTAAGAACAAACCACGACAACACATAAAAAAATAAAAATTGTTCAAAAAGGGGCCCACAAGCCGGGCCCCAAGTTGCTAAAATTAATTAGAAGGAAGATTGGAATCGCCAAGGGAAAGGGAGTTCGGATCGGCAGCTGGAGTTGGAAGGGTCGGAGCGGTCTCTTCAGCACCCGAAGTCAGAGCCTCTAAAGAACTCGGCAGGTATCCCTCTTGTTGCTCCACACGAGGAGGAGATTCAATAAGCCTTTGCCCGCGAGTCTTCAACTCGGAATCCGTCTCAGGTCGGGGATAGAGACAATAGCTCCATCAATAACAACCTTGTCGGGATGGATAGGAGAAAGGTCCAAGCCAAGAGCAATAACTCCTACTTGTTCCTTAAAATATCCTCCAAGCCTCCTCCGAGCTCTCCACCATGGAATCCTCCAAGTCCTGGTAGGCCTCCCGATTTAACTCAAGCTGCTTCTGAAGATCAATGTTATCAGCAAAAAGCCTGACATAATTCTATTCCGCCTTCTCTTTCAACCCCTCCGCCATAGCACACTGACCCATGAGCTTCTTCTCTCTCTCCTGAAACCTGGCCAGCTCCTCCTTCATCTAGGCCACTTCCTCTTGAAGTCGCTTCTCCTCCTCTTAGTAAAGGACAACCCTCCCCTGAAGTTCCTCTATAGTTTTTTGAGAAGAACCTAATAAACTCAAGGGAGTTTTGTCCAAGATATCGAGGAGAGCGGTACAAACCCCAACAGACCAAACCCCTGCCCGAACCAAGACTTGAAGATGATAACGAAGGGAAGCATCATCCATAGCAATCTGGATATGGGGGAAGATGTGCTTCCGAACAAATTTAGGACCATCGAAGCCAAATTCCTCAGCAGCAGAACCGGACTCTGAGGTCTTTCGTTTCTTTTTCTCCGATTCAGGAAGAGGTCCGGCTGGGGAGATAGGAGGAGGAAGAAGAAGCAGAGACCGAGGTTACCATAATAGGCGGGAGGAGGACCCCAGATCACGAGGAGGAGGAGGAGGAGGAGGAACGCTAGTAGCTCTAGCCGCATCAGCTCGGGCACGAGCCCTCCTCTTGGCATCTTTGACTTTTTGATAGGAAGCACTGGATCCGCTCTTCACCATTTCTGAAAAGAAGAAATAAATAAACAGTTAGTTTACAAATCCAGAAGCATCACAAGTCGGGAAATATTCTACAAAAAGAAAAAGCTACTTAGTTGGGTCCGCACAAAACTCGGGGAGCCCCGGAGAAATTTCTTAGTGTCCAAATTGGGGGCTGTTCCGTGGGTTACCTAAAACGGTGAGGTCGATCTCGGATGAGATCTTCTAGTGTGGTTTGAGCTGCCGTGTCCGGCGTGTTGGAGCTTGAGGCACTGCTAATCCTGGATTACCGGAGGGGGTGGCACTTGCAAGAGACTCCGAAGTTTAAGTTAGCACGGGCTTTAAGCAGGTTTTTTGTAGAATTGGAGTATGAGTTATACCTGGGTGCTCCAGTGTATTAATAGTAGTATAGGGTGACCTTCCTTGAGATAAGTTCGTTATCTTATCTTATCTTTTTGAGGGTGAGATCACCTATCTTTTGGCCATCCGCCTTTAGGTGGGCTGTGTTCTTCTGCTTTGGGCCTGTTTTGGGCCTCTGGTGATTTGGCCGAGCTCTTTGAGAGGAGGTCGGTGACGACCAACCTTACCAGAGGTCGGTCATTTTTGTCTTCATCCAACCCGGACCTTATAGCTTGGTCCAGGGTATGAACAGTGCCCCTGCTTGAGCTTCGATCTTTCCGTGAGGTTGTGCTCATTTCTTGAGCTTCGACCTCTTTTGGGGAAGTCGTGTTCAGGCATCTTCTTAGTCGTATTTGGTCCGTCCTTTTCTCGAGCAAGTTTCACGACTTTAATGGTTTTAAAACGTGAAATGCTTTAAATATGGCATCACTTTCCACGTGCATCAGTTTGGGTTGAAACGAGTGCTTTTAAAGCCTCTTAATAAGGCTTTTAATTCCCTTTGCCATTTCATTCCCCGCTTAATTTGAAATTGAAAGAAAAAAGGGTTAAACTTTGTCTTCAGTTTCTTATTTCATTTGCTCAGTGAGAGAAGACTTCCTTCCGTTCATCTTCTGCTTGCCCCGGCACTCTAAGATTATTCCTTTCTTAGATTTTTGGAGTTTTTATCTCTTAGTGGAGTTCGTTCGTGGCTTGCCACTAGCATATTTATCTTCTTTCGCAGGTTGGTGCTTTGCTTCATATCCTTTCTCGTTTTTACATGCTTTATTTATCGTCGTTCTTTGCACTTTACTCTTGCATGCTTTCCATTTGTACAAAGTTTTTATCTTTGCTGAGCTTCTTTTGAAAAGGTTGAAACTTTCTTGACGATTCTTGTATGCCTTTGTTTCTTGATAGTTACAATCTTTTTATCTTGCTGTTTATGCGAAGAAATGTTAGTATCTAGGTTTCTGTTTGCCTCCTTGTATTTTCTTTTGTTTGAGAGGGTTAGGGCTCTGGCTTTTGCGTCGTTTCCTTTTTTGCATTCTTCTCTATTGTTGATTCTTTGTTTTTCGTGAGTCCTAGGGTTCTCTTTTGTTGCCATACCTGATGCTTGTTGATTGTTTCTTACCATTCTGTTACTGTCCGAGTTGTTTAGTAGTGACCCCTTCCTTTTTTGTTGCCTATGACTATTTCTTTAACTAATTAGGTATTACCCTTCCTTTTACTGCCTTTGAAACCGAAATCTTGTGGAACTGTAATGTTGCCCCTTCTCAGCTTCATCTGAACTCTTGGGTCTTTATAAAGATCTTTCAGTTACTGTGCCAAGAACTGAGTGTCCGACCTACCCTGCCCCTTTTTCTTTACTTGTTTGTCCTAACCAAACCTGAGGTGGCCAAGAAGAAAGCTTCTTGGATCTCTTTCCGAGCTACCCAGGGGAAGAAAGTGTTCTCAATGTTTGATGAATCTTTTCGTGACTTTAAGAACTTCTATTTCAAAGTCCGAGCTATTGAGGGTGTTCAACCTTTCTGTTTGGATGAAAATAAGGAACCGACCTTTCCTTTATAGTGGCAAAAAGATCCTGTAGTCCTCAAGTATCCTTAGAAAAGTTTAGATGAAGTAGAACAGGCTTTCGTGGGTGTTCTAGAGGAGCATTAGGGGGAGCCTCCACACTTGGATACTAAGAGGCTTCTAGGAGATCCTTCCCTTCTCCGGTCCGAGCTAGGTAGTATCCGACCTTTTTTTGATAGAAATGGTTTTTTCTTTTACTATTTGTGGTTTTTGTCCTTTTTCTTCTATTGTGTAACTGTTTTCCTGGCTTCTTTTTTAGAAATGGTGAGCTCTTCTGATTCAATGAAAATGTTTCGTAAGACAAAAAAGGTTGTGGCTTCCCAGAACTTGTCAAGGAAGGCGTCGGGGGAGGGTTCTTTGAAACAGTTGCCTCCCAAGAAGCCAGCAGCTGACTCTCAGGGTCCAAGGAAGATCATCCCGACCCCACGAGTTTAGACAGTTCCCTCCGACCCTTTTCAAACGACTTCTGGTGCTGCCTCTTCTCCTACTGCTGCTGGTCCCCCTCCCAAAAAGCAAAAGACTGTTGGGACTTATGTTCTGAATGATTAAGAATTTGATGGTGTGGCCTTTGCCACGGAGTTGATTGCTCCTCATGGTAAAGTGCCTTTGGACGATGTCTCCATCCTGCACCATCTTGATTTTATATCCAGCAATAGTATTCGGATGGCCAATCTCAGTGCGGCCTTGTCTCGGGTAGTCCAGGAGTCTCCGGTTCATGCTACGAAAGCCTTTCTGGAGGATGCCAAATCTGAATATGATAGGGTCAAGGCTTTGAAGTATGAGCTGGATACCAAGGTTGCTAAGTTGGAATCTGACATGGAGAAGAAGAAGACCCGGGCTACTGCTGCAGAGGTGGCTGCAAATCTGGCCGAAGAGACGGCTAAAAAGTATAAGGAG
Source organism: Arachis duranensis (assembly GCF_000817695.3). Taxonomy (NCBI): domain Eukaryota; kingdom Viridiplantae; phylum Streptophyta; class Magnoliopsida; order Fabales; family Fabaceae; genus Arachis; species Arachis duranensis. The sequence goes on along the minus strand of NC_029774.3, from coordinate 118,546,327 downwards.
AGCTATACCCACACATATGGCAAGCTCCTTGAGGCTAGGGAGAGGCTTCAGTCTGCCCAAGATGATTATGCCGAGCTTCAAGGCCATATGGTGAGCAGTATGAATGACATGTATGAGAATCTGAAGGCCCAGGTTCGGGTTCTTGCACCCGACCTCGACCTCTCTTTGTTTAGCCTGGACAACGTGGTGGAGGATGGCAAGATTGTCCCTGCCCCAGATGATGATGATGAGGGTTCTCCTCTCGTGCCACCACCTAAGGCCTCTGCTCCTGCAGCTCCTTCTACTGAGGCGGCCCCTTCTGAGCCCGAACCTGACCTGGAGATTCTGAATGGGCCAGATGGATTCGTCAACGCCGTCCTGATCTTTACCAAGCCTCCTTCTTCTAAAGATGTTGCGACCGGGGCGAACTTGGACCTGTTGTAATCTTTTTTATATCTTTTTTTGGTTATGTATTGGTATAGTCCGACCTGTAGACTTGTTGAGCTTTTTTCTTGTAAGTTTCTATGGATAACTCTTTGACATTTGGTTGCTCCCCAGCAACCTTTATTTTAAAAAAAAAACATTTTAAACTCTTGGGCTGCCATTTGGGTAGCATTTGAGCCTCTAATGCTTTAATTTGTGTCGGATGATGCATTGACTTTACTTATGTCGATATGCTTGTGTTTGGACGTTGTTTTTCAACCTTTGTTTGGAGGAGGTTGCTCTTCAACCTTTATGTAGGTGTTTTGGGTTTCCTTGGTTCGACACCTTTTGAGGTGACGTTTGCCTTATGGGTATCTCCTCTTTGGACTTCAAAACTACGCATTTTCTTTGGTTGGCTTGACACCCTTTCTTTAGTCAGCTATATCGTCTTTGCAACTTGCGGTCCGGGCTTCTTAGTCGAGTTCCAAATAACTTTTTATGTAGTGTTTTTGAGTGGAACCTTTTTAGTTTGTTTAGATGACTTTTTAGCCATGTTTTGGGATTATGCTTTTGCATTTTTGAGTAGTGTCTCCTTTCAAGAGTTTTGTACCCCTCTTAGCTAGGCACTTTGGTCCCAGGCTTTTCAACCTTCTAGACCTTTTTGGAGGTCGCGCCCCTTCTTTAGCTGACGTCGACCTATATGACTTTATTATCCGGGCTTTTTAGTCGTATTCGAACAACTTTTTAGGTAGTGTTCCGACGAGGAACCTTTTCTTTATAGTTTACTTGGATGACTTTTTAGCTCCGTTTTGAGATTGTGCTCTTGCTTTAAGTAAAATCTTTTTCAGGGCTTGTACCTTTTTAGCTGAGCACTTTTAGCCTTCGCGAGATGTTTTTGTCCCTTTTTAGTGATCCTTTCATTGGTCTGACTTCTCTATCGGGCCTTCTTAAGTTATTTCTAGTAATCCCATTTTTAGTTAGACCTCGTCAGGTCACTTTTTCTTGGTTACTTTTTATAACTTCTTGCATTTACTTGCTTTTATCACTTCATCATGCCGACCTCTTTTAATTGGACGATGAATTTTGCGTTTTACGAGCGTAGATTAATACATCTTGGTAGGAAACTTTTTAGGGAATCGATAACTTTCTCTTAAATAATAATAAAATAAGAAAAAAAATAAAAAGTGTGTACATGTGAGTACTTACCCTTCTAGGTCGGGCAATTCTTTAGATCTCGGCCTGGTGCCTCATTAAAAAATCTTTCTAGGAAAAAGAGTGCGCCTTGACCTAAGATCATTACTATTTCTAGCTATAGTACCTTCTTAGGTTACAGGCATGCCATGACCTTGGTAGCTCTCGACCTTCGAGGTCGGCCACCCTATAGTAACCTTTCCCTAGTACTTCTGTAACTCGGTATGGCCCTTTCCAGTTGGCTGCTAGCTTCCCTTGTCCTGATCGACATGCTCCGATATCATTTTGGATTAAGATGAGATCGTTGGTGGCAAAGCTTCACTGGATTACCTTCTAATTATATCTTAAACCCATTCGACGCTTTAGTGCTTCCTATCTAATTCGAACTCTTTCTCGAACTTCTGGAAGTAGGTTGAGCTCTTCCTTTTGAGCCTGGAGATTTGTATCTTCGTTGTAGAGGATCACTCTGGGAGATCCTTCTTCTACTTCTACGGGAATCATAGCTTCCATTTCGAAAGCAAGTCGGAAGGGTGATTCGCCGGTGGTGGAGTGTGGTGTTGTCCGGTATGCCCATAGGACTTGCGGGAGCTATTCGGCCCAAGCTCCCTTAGCGTCCTGTAGTCTCCGTTTTAACCCGGCCAGTATGACTTTGTTGGCGAATTTTACCTGTCCGTTGGCTTGTGCGTGTTCTACAGAAGTGAACTGGTGCTTGATTTTCAAATCGGCTACTAGGTTTTTGAAGCCTGTGTCGGTTAACTGAGTGCCATTGTCTATGGTGATGGAGCATGGGACCCCAAACCTTATGACAATATTTCTGTATAGGAACTTCTGACTTCTTTGGGAGGTGGCAGTGGCTAAAGGTTCAGCTTCGATCCATTTTGTGAAATAGTCTATTCCTACAATGAGGAATTTGACTTGCCTGATCCCTGGGGGGATGGTCCGAGGAGGTCAAGCCCCCACTTTGCGAATGGCCAAGGTGAAGTAACGCATATGAGTTTTTCGGGTGGTGCTATATGTAAGTTGGCGTGTTTCTGGGATAATGGGCATGTTTTGACAAACTCTGTTGCTTTCTTTTGCAAGGTCGGCCAGTAAAAACCAGCTCGAAGTACCATTTTGGAAAGAGCTCGTGCCCCGAGGTGGTTGCCGCACATGCCACTATGGACTTCCTCTAAGACTTCCCTCGTTGCGGAGGTCGGGGCACATTTTAGGAGGGGTGTAGAGATTTCTCTCCAATATAGGATGTTATGCACTATGGTGTAGTATTGTTCTTCTCGTACTAACCTTTTTGCCTCCTTTTTATCTGCGGGGAGTGTTTCAGACTTGAGGTAACTGATTATGGGAGTCATCCACCCTTGGTCCTGGTCTGATATGCTTAAGACCTTCTTTTCTTCTGAGGTTGATGGGTTTTGTAGTGTTTCTTAGATGAGGCTTCTATTGTTTACCCCTGGTTTGGTGCTGGCTAGTTTCAAAAGTGCATCAGCTCGGGCATTTTGTTCCCGAGGTATATGTCGGATCTCATATCCCATGAATTTTCCAAGCTGTTCTCTCGTCTTGTCTAGGTATTTCTTCATGGTAGGATCCCTAGCTTGGTAGCTCCCTTCTATTTGCGAGGTGACTACCTGTGAATCATTGAAAACGATAAGCTTTTGAGTGCCGACCTGTCTAGCCAGCTTCAAACCTGCCAGTAGGGCTTCATATTTGGCTTGGATATTTGAGGTGGGGAACTCAAACTTTAAGGAGAGCTCAAGTTGAGTTCCTTGATTACTTTCTAGGATTACTCCGGCTCCACTTCCGGCTTTGTTTGATGAACTGTCAACGTAGAGGTTCCAGCTAATGGGGGTGTTTGGGGTGTCGATGTATTCTGCAACGAAGTCAGCCAGATATTGGGACTTGATTGCTGTCTGAGCTTCATACTTGAGATCAAACTCGAAAAACTCAACTGCCCATTGTAGAATTCTTCCAGCTAGGTCTGTTTTCTGTAGAATACTTTTTATGGGATGATTGGTCCGCACTTTGATTATGTGGGCCTGAAAGTATGGTCGGAGTCATCGAAAAGTGAGTATAAATGCATAAGCAAACTTTTTTATCTTTTGATAGTTTAGTTCAGCCCCTTGCAGCGCCTTACTGGTGAAGTAGATAGGTTGTTGTCCGTTTTCTTCTTCTCTGACTAGTGCGGAAGCTATTGCCCGACTTCCTACAACGAGGTATAGGATTAGCTCTTCACCTTCCCTGGGTCGGGTTAGGATAGGTGGTTGTCCCAAGAATATTTTGAAGTCTTGGAAGGCTTGTTCGCATTCTGGGGTCCATTCAAACCTCTTTCATTTCCTTAGTGTTGCATAGAAAGGGAGAGATCTTAAGGTCGATCCAGCTAGGAATCTAGATAGAGCCGCTAGTCTTCCGTTGAGCTGTTGGACTTCTTTAACACAAGTCGGGTTTTTCATGTTAAGAATGGCTTGGCACTTATCCGAGTTTACTTTAATTTCCCTTTGGGTGAGCATGAAGCCCAAGAATTTACCAGCTTCTACCACAAAAGTGCATTTTGAGGGGTTAAGTCTCATCCCATGTTTTCTTATGGCGTTGAACACTTCAGTGAGGTCGAATAACAACGTTTCCTCTCTTTGTGTCTTTACCAGCATGTCATCTACATAAACCTCCATCAGATTCCCGATGTGATTGGCGAAAACTTTGTTCATCAGTCTCTGGTATGTAGCCCCTGCGTTCTTGAGTCCGAAGGGCATGACTATGTAGTAGTAGTTTGCTCTTGGGGTTAAGAATGAGGTTTTCTACTGGTCAAGTTGATACATCGGGATTTGATTGTATCCCGAGTAAGCGTCCATGAAGGAGAGGTACTTATACCCCGATGAAGCATCGACTAGTGTGTCTATGTTTTGGAGTGGATATGGATCTTTTGGGCAGGCTTTGTTGAGGTTGGTGTAATCAGTGCACATCCGTCACTTCCTATTTGACTTCTTAACCAATACTACATTGGCTAGCCATAATGAGTACTTTACCTCCCTTATAAACCCTGCCTCCAGCAAAGCCTATACCTGTTCATCTACTGCTTGTGATCTCTCTAGGCCGAGCTTCTTGCACTTTTGTTGTACTAGCCGAGATCCAGAATATACTGCCAGTTTATGGCACATTAGTCCGGGATCAATGCCAAGCATGTCCGCGGCCTTCCATGCAAAGAGGTCAGAATTATCCTTTAGGAGCTTTATTAGCAGCTCCTTTAGGTCTCTTGTTAGATTCGCCCCTATGTTCGTTGTTTTGTCTTGAGTGTCTCCAATTTGAACTTCTTCGGTCTCACCTTCTGGTTGAGGGCGGAATTCCTCGCGAGCTCTAATTCCCCCGAGTTCTATAGTATTGGTTTCCTTTCCTCTGGGGTCACTTTTAAGGTTCATACTTTCGTTGTAACAGCGTCGCGCGAGTTTTCGGTCCCCTTTTACGGTAGCGATCCCTTCTGTAGTTGGAAACTTCATGCATAGGTATGGAGTGGAGACCACCATAGTGAGTTGATTTAATATTGTCCAACCTATGAGGGCATTGTATGAAGAGCTCACGTCGACTACGATGTAGTTTATGCTCAGCGTTCTTGACCGTGTTCCTTTTCCAAATGTTGTGTGCAGTGGGATGTACCCAAGTGGTTAGATTGGGGTGTCTCCAAGCCCGAACAAGCTATTTGGATATGCTCTGAGCTCTTTCTCTTGTAGGCCAAGCTTGTCGAAGGCAGATTTGAACAGGATATCTGCGGAGCTTCCTTGGTCTACCAACGTTCGGTGGAGATTGGCATTGGTGAGTATGATAGTAATGACCACGGGGTCATCATGCCCCGGGACGATGCCTGTGGCGTCTTATTGAGTGAAGGTAATAGTGGGAAGGTCGGGTGACCTATCCCCTTCTCCGACATGGTACACCTCTTTAAGGTGTCTTTTACGGGACGACTTAGAGATCCCTCCCCCTGCGAATCCTCCGTTTATCATGTGAATATGTCTCTCAGGGGGTGTGAGGGGGATGTTCAACTCGTCCGACCTCTTCATCCCTTCTTCTCTTCTTTGGTTCATCCGCTATATTGGCTAAGAACTGATCTAATCTCCCTTTTCGAGCCAATTTTTCTATGACATTTTTTAGGTCGTAGCACTCGTTAGTAGAATGCCCGTAGATTCGGTGGTATTCATAATATTCTGTCCGATTTCCTCCCCTTTTGTGTTTAATCAGGCGAGGGGGTGGAATCTTCTCAGTGTTGCATATTTCTCGGTCAATATCCACAAGGGACACCCGAAGAGGGGTGTAGTTGTGGTACTTTCTGGATTTCTCAGTAGGTTGGTCTTCTTTCTTCCTGGACTCTTTATCCATGTCCCGAGGTGGGTAGGAGAATCCGACCTTTGAGGTTTCTCCTAATCGGGAGTTCTCCTCCATGTTGATGTACTTTTTCGCCCATTCTTGTACCTCATTCAAAGATATTGGATGTTTTTTGGATATGGAGTGGCTAAAGGGTCCTTCTCTTAGACCATTAATGGGTCCTATAATTGCTGCTTCTGTAGAAAGGTTCTGTATGTCAAGGCATGCTTTATTGAACCTTTTCATGTAACTATGGGGGCTTTCCCGATCTCCTTATTTAATCCCTAGGAAGCTTGGGGCATGCTTGGTTTTGTCCTTATGGATGGAGAATCTGGCTAGGAACTTCTTGGCGAGGTCATCGAAGCTTGTGATCGACCTTGGCGACAGGCTGTCGAACCACTTTATTGTCGTTTTGGTCAAGGTGGTCGGGAAGGCTTTGCAACGGGTCGTGTCTGAAGCATCCGTCAGGTACATCCGGCTCCTAAAGTTGCTAAGGTGATGACTTGGGTCGGACGTACCATCGTATGGCGTAATGTCTAGGGCTTTGAAGTCCTTTGGGACTTTAGCCTTCATGATTTCTTTCGTGAACGGGTCTTGGTCCTTGTGGGGGCTATCTTCACAGTTTGACCGATTGGTTCTTGCTTTGAGATCAGCTTTGAGTTTCAAGAGTTTGCCCTCCAACTCTCGACGCTGTCTTGTTTCTCTCCGAAGATCTCACTCGGCTTTGCGCTGACATTCGGCTTCTTGTTCGAGCTGTTTGAGGCTATCCTGTTGTTCACGAATGGCCTTTAATGGTCCAAATGCTCTGTCACAGCACGGCTAATCATCTGTCGGTTCTCGATCATGTTGGAATAGAATCCATTGATTCTTTTGCGTTTGTCATCACGCCCAACAATCGCGAGTTTGAAGCTCGTCACAGTCATTCAATCCCTGAATCCTACTTGGAATACCACAGACAAGGTTTAGACTTTCCGGATTCTCATGAATGCCGCCATCAATTCTAGCTTATACCACGAAGACTCTGATTAAGGAATTCAAGAGATATGCGCTCGGTCTAAGGTAGAACGGAGGTGGTTGTCAGTCACGCGTTCATAGGTGAGAATGATGATGAGTGTCACGGATCATCACATTCGTCATGGTGAAGTGCAACGAATATCTTAGAACAGGAATAAACTGAATTAAATAGAAAATAGTAGTAATTGCATTAAAACTTGAGGTACAGCAAAGCTCCACACCCTTAATCTATGGTGTGTAGAAACTCCACCGTTGAAAATACATATGTGATGAAAGTCCAGGCATGGCCGAATGGCCAGCCCCCAAAACATGATCACAGGATCAAGAATACAATCCAGGATCTGGTTAAAAGACCAAATGGTCAAAGACGTCTAATACAATAATAAAAAATGTCCTATTTATACTAGACTAGCTACTAGGGTTTACAGAAGTAAGTAATTGATGCAGAAATCCACTTTCGGGGCCCATAATTGATGCAGAAATCTACTTCCGGGACCCACTTGGTGTGTGCTTGGGCTAAGCTTGAGCATTACACATGCAGAGGCTTCTTTTGGAGTTGAACGCCAAGTTGTAATGTGTTTCTGGCGTTCAACTCTGGTTCGTGACGTGTTTCTGGCGTTTGACTCAAGAATGCAGCATGGAACTGGTGTTGAGTGCCAGTTTACGTTGTCTAATCTCGAATAAAGTATAGACTATTATATATTGCTGGAAAGCTCTGGATGTCTACTTTCCAACGCCATTAAGAGCGTGCCATTTGAAATTTTGTAGCTCCAAAAAATCCATTTCGAGTGCAGGGAGGTCAAAATCAAACAGCATCAGCAGTCCTTTGTCAGCCTTCTATCAGAGTTTTGCTCAGGTCCCTCAATTTCAGCCAGAAATTACCTGAAATATGTGTCCTTTGGGGAGTTTGGTGTGGCATTCGTGTTCTTGAACGGCGTTTCGTCTTCCAATCCCGAGTTATGGTCATTGATAGGGTTGCTTTTCATGTCGATGGGATGACTTCTAGGTTTCCCGGCAACGGCGCCAATGTTCCGTGGGTTACCTGAAACGGGGAGGTTGATCTCAGATGAGATCTTCTGGTGTGGTCTGAGCTGTCGTGTCCGGCGTGTTGGAGCTTGAGGCGCTGCTAATCTTGGATTACCAGAGGGGGTGGTACTTGCAAGAGACTCCAAAACTTAAGTTAGCACGGGCTTTAAGCAGGTTTTTTTTGTAGAATTGGAGTATGAGTTATACCTGGGTGCTCCAGTGTATTTATAGTAGTGTGGGATGACCTTCCTTGGGATAAGTTTGTTATCTTATCTTATCTTTTTGAGGATGAGATCACCTATCTTTTGGCCAGCCGCCTTTAGGTAGGCTGTGTCCTTCTGCTTTGGGCCTGTTTTGGGCCTCTGGTGATTTAGTCGAGCTCTTTGAGAGGAGGTCAGTGACGACCAACCTTACCAGAGGTCGGTCGTTTTTGTCTTCGTCCAACCCGGACCTTATAGCTCGGTCCAAGGTATGAACAGGGGCCCTCCCCAAGCATCTCGTAAAAACCCCACAATAGCCTCCTCTACCTTGTCCAAATCGTCAGGGATATACTTTTCTACAAGGGAGGCCTCTAACCAATAAAGGAAAAAATGGGGGCAATTATTCTCATCAAGAAAAAAGTGATGGAAACCCTCTATAGCTTGGACTTTGAAGAAAAAGTTTTTGGAATCGTGGAAGGATTCGTCAAACATAGAAAAAACTTTCCAACCTTGAATGGCTCGAAAAGAAATCCACTGCTGTTTATTGTTCTGTGCATTAAACGGTTTGGTCAGATAGAAAAGATAGAATAAGATCTTTAAAGAGGTCGGGAAATCTAGCTCTCGACTAACAAGCTGATAAATTTTCATAAAACCCCAAGAGTTGGGGTGGAGCTGGGTAGGAGCAACTCGGCGATGAGACAACGCACTCATCTCAAAATCAGAAAAAGGCAGAAAAACCCCCAGACGGGTGAAGAGACAATCATACATAAAGAAAAAATGAGGGTCAACATTAGTAGCCTTCCTGAAACAAACCCAGTCTGCAGGACCCGGGGGCTATCAACTCATACTTGGGCTCGTCAACATCAGTACTACAAATCTTATGGTGGGTGCAGAGGTCGGTGATGTAATCAATATCTACTAAGGGACTCTCCTCAAGTACGGTATCATCTACCCACCTCGACAAAGACTCAGGGATGTGGAAAGACATCTTTCCAATAAAAAGAAGTAGGTGAAAAAGCAACAAGACCTACAAAGAAAAATAAAAAATCATCAAGAAACAGGACTCTCCAAAGACAAAGCAGACTCTCCTCAAAGAAGACAAAACAAAAGAACCGCCAAGCGCGACAGATTGACTTGCGAACATTATAAGCAAGGGAATAGTAAAAAGCACGAAAAAATCCTCCAACATGCAAACTAAAAACTAATAGTAAATGAAGAAAGGACTAACCTTTAAGTCGTTGACACAGAGAGGAATAGGCACAGTGACAACGAAACGCCCCGAGAGGGAAGGCTCAAAGTTTTTCTTTTGAGTGAGAGATAACAAAAAGTGTAGCCAAAAAACTTTAGAAGACGAAAGAAAACAGAGAAAAGAGAGGGAAAAGCATTTATAATACGCCAGGGGCATAAGGGTAAATTGACGTGGTCATTAAAGAAACGCATCGTTACCAATGGTAACTGCTCCCACGTGTAAATGTGAAACCCTAACGGACGCGACTTTTGATTAGACATAACGGTTGAGAAATTTAAATCACGTCGGTTTTAAAAATCATATCGGTTGCAGACCCGAGTTTAATACTCGAATCCAACTCGTAAGCAAAAGAGATCAGACTCAAGTAGGGGCACTGTTTATACCCTGACCCAACACCAGGGTCCAGGTCCAAATAACCCAAAAGGCCCAATCTCAAGATTGGCCTTCACCACCCACTGACCTTCATAGAAGAGGTTGGCTTCGACACAGACTTCTTTCCAAAGAAGTAGGGCTCGAGGAATAGCTGGAAGATAATACTTATTTAAATAAGTAACTACCCCTAAAATCTCTCAGCCCACTTCCTGGAGCCATATCTTAACTACCCTAAGATAAAGGGACGGTTATCCACCTTGAAAAGTGAAACTACTCTAACGGTGGTTATTGGATCACCACTATAAATACGCTGACACCCCTCAGGTATCTCTAAGTTCTAATACTCTTAAAACCTGCTTAACCCCTTACTGACTTAGGCATCGAAGTGTTTTCGCAGGTACTAGCCCCCATTCTTTCATATACATAAATCGGACGGAGGTTCCCAGATGCCCACCAAGTCAGAGACCACCTTCCAAAATGCTTGTGCTAATTCTTCCGGCCCAATCCATAATTCTCAGGTTATCCACGTAACAACGGGAATATAAATTTTTTCAAATTATGATTCACTTTGTTCTGACAGTATAAATTATGCATAGCACAAAATATTTACCAAATTAAACTACTTTTAAAAAAAAGTCGTAGGCTGAAAAAAGTCTCTAACTAAGAAGACCAAAGTATCTATAAATAAAAAATCAAATAATAAGTTTTTTAATGATTATTTTTATATGAAAAAGTCTATTTTTTATTAATAATTAATTTTAATATTTATTATCTAAAATTTAAAACAATTTAACGTGTATATTTTTATATTTAATTAGGTGTTAAGTCTGTTACACAAATGGAAATAATTAATTTTTATACTTGCTATTGAAAAGTAGGGTAAAGTATACTTTTTGTCCCTCAAGTTTGACAAAAGTTTTAAAAATACCCCTAAGTTTTATTTTGTTTCAATTTTGTCCCAAAAATTTTCGATTTTCATCATATATACCCCTGACGACTAATTTTTCAAAAAATTTAAGACCAACTCAACAACGATTTTATAAGAACAACCCTCAACACAAGCAAATCAAGTATAATTTTCATACATTATTGTTAAATTAGTTTTAAATTTTTTGAAAATTTAGCTGTCAAGGGTATATTTGATGCAAATCGAAAACTTTTGGGACAAAATTGAAAAAAAATAAAACTTAGGAATATTTTTTAAACTTTGGCCAAACTTCAGGACAAAAAGTATACTTTAATAATTTTTCTCTCTATGTATATAAAAATATAATTATATATTAGCATAAAAAATTATACTGATAGTTATAAAATTAACTCAAAATTAATATTTTTAAAACAATTGAATCTTGATTCTAACTTTTAAGTATAACATTAGTATTCTCTCCAAATTATATGTAATAAATATTTGAAAGAAGAAAAAACAAAATTTAGATTAAAAAGATAAGCCGTGAAAATTTAAAATTAAATAAAAACTAAAAACAATGTATACAACAACAACAACAACAACAACAACAACAATAATAATTTTTATTTGAATTATATTATTTTGTTAATTTTGTTTTGTGTAGAACAGAAAGATAGAAAAAATAGAGAATGAGAGAAAAGAGAGAAAAAAATAAAGATGAAGAATGAGAGTGAGAGTGAGAGTGTTTGTTAATTTTGGAAGAAAAAATTTTAATTTTAATTGTAAAAAAATATCATATAACATATTTTGATTTGCCAAATTACTAATATAAAATATAAATTATATATAGAGTAAAAATGGTAGAGAAAAATAGAAAAATGGAGAGAGATAGATGAGAGAATTTAGAAAGTGAGTTTATTAATTTTGAAAAAAAATATTTTTTCTCAATTTTAATAAGAGTGTGTCATGTGACACATTTGATTATTAAATTAGATAGTAATATATAAACATAATATAGGTATATTTCAATTTCAATTTTAATATTTTAATTTTAATATTTTAATTTTAATTTTAATTTTAATTCAATTAAAGAATGTCATGTTACACATTTTAATTGCCAAATTAGTAATTAGTTATTGATATTGATAACGATATATAAAATAGATAGAGTAGTTGAAGGAATGAGAGAAATAGAAAAAGGAAGAGAGAGGATGGGATAACTCTTTAGTCTTTAATTTTGGAGGGAAAGATTAGATTTCAATTACAATGAGGGAGTGACATGTGGCACATTTTGGTTGTAAAATTAGTAAAGAGGGGGGAAAAATTCTTTCATTTTGGAGGAAAATATTTAATTTCAATTACAATGAGAGAGTGATATGTGGCACATTTTAGTTGTAAGGAGGAGAAAAAAATTCTTTAATTTTAGAGAAAAAGATTTAATTCTAATTACAATGAAAAAGTGGCATGTGATACATTTTGATTGTAAAGACAATTTTTGACTTCAAAATTAGCCCAAACTGACGCGTAATTACAGAATAGCCTTGGTTCAATTTTATGGGAGTCGAATAGCCCAAATTTAGCCCAAAAGGGTACATGCGAAAGTAGAGCGAGGAATTGTCATCCAAAAACAAAGAAATGGAGCAATTTTTTGTTCGAGAGAAATGGAGCATGAATATGAGATTATACAACAACAACAAGTCACCAAAAAAAAAATACAACAACAGTTGCGATAAAAATGAAATGAATGACCATGAATGGCTCATCTTTTCCATACTAAAATGCTATGTTATCAAAGTCTTTACATTTAATGATATTGAAAAAAGAAGCCTCCAATACAGGCTAAACCTCAATGAATAACACACAGTTACATCACTAATAAAAGTAAATATTTTCTCTCTCTCTTTCTTATATGGACTATAATATAAAGTACTTCTTTACTTTCTCTCATCACATACTACTAATATAATATTAATATACTATCTTTATAGTAGTATAATAGTATTGGTAAATACTAATAGTAGTATTTTTCTATTTATACTTTATTTTATTACCTCTTCCTTATTTATTTTACATCACTAATAAAAGTAAATATTTTCTCTCTCTCTTTCTTATATGGACTATAATATAAAGTACTTCTTTACTTTCTCTCATCACATACTACTAATATAATATTAATATACTATCTTTATAGTAGTATAATAGTATTGGTAAATACTAATAGTAGTATTTTTCTATTTATACTTTATTTTATTACCTCTTCCTTATTTATCTTTATGGTGAAACTCTCTCATCTTGAATTCAATGCTCTTGATATATCTGAAAACAATTATTTATTATGAATATTAGATGTTGAAATCCATCTTATTTCAATGGATATTGGAGATACCATTAAGGTTGAAAAAAATGCATCTCATAAGGATAAAGCCAAAGCCATTATTTTTCATCGTCGTCATCTTGACGAAGGATTGAAAAATAAATATCTCACATTAAAAGATCTTGTAGATCTTTGGGAAGACCTTGAAGAAAGGTATAATCATCAAAGGACGGTGATACTTCCTCAAACCTGATATGAATGGATGCACTTGCGTCTACAGGATTTTAAATCCATAAATGAATATAATTCGGCAAAGTTTCGAATCACCTCATGAATGAAATTATATGGAAAAAAGATATCTGATAATGATATGTTAGAGAAAAATTTCTCGACCTTCCATGCCTCGAACGTGCTCCTACAGCAGTATTGAAAAAAAGGATTTAAAAAATATTCTGAGTTAATTTCTTACCTTCTTGTTGCTGAATGCAACAATGAGTTGCTCTTAAAGAATCACGAAGCACGCCCAGCTGGCGCCGCCCTATTTCCTGAAGTAAATGTCATTACCCCAGAAGAGGTAAATGGCAAGGTTTTGGCAACAAGAAAAATTATGGAAGGAAAAGGAATTATGTTCAAAAGAGAGGATCTCACCAGAAGTGGGATAAAGAAAGAAATATTAGGCAAAAGAAATCAACAGAGGATAAGTGTTTCCGTTGTGGTGGAAAGAGCCATTGGTCGGGTACCTCTCATACACCAAGGCACCTAGTCGATCTTTATCAAGCATCTTTTAAAAAAGGACGACAAAGAAAAAGAAATGAATTTTGTTTCAAATGATGCTGAAAATTTCACCACTCATTATGATGTATCTGATTTCTTTGAGGATTCTGAAGGAAATATTGGTCATTTGATCAATGATGGAGTAGTTTAATATGTGGGATTGTTAAGTATCCATGTAAATAAATAATGTAAAGAACTTATTGTTAAGTTTTATTTTCTATATATTTAAGTTTCAAATATGATGTATATAAATAATGAAATATTAATGTTTATTAATTTTGAAATCATTAAATGTGTTAAATTTTAAAATAAAATTTTAGTATATGACATTATGTGCAGTGTTTCTTAGAAAAATAACTCCGATCAAGTATTCAATTTAATTGTGCATGCTACTCATTTTATGATTATTATTTGTCTTTGAAGAAAATGGCAATGATATATAATGAAGATGTATGCCTTACGGATAGTGCTAGTTCACACACCATTCTCAAAAGTGATATATATTTTACCCATCTTGTGCCAAAAGAAGAATATATTAATACTATTATTGGCTCAGGCAATGTGATTGAAGGCTCTGGAAGAGCAATAATTTTGTTTTCTGGAGGAACAAAATTCATAATAAATAATGCACTATTGTCTACCAAGTCTCTAAGAAACTTATTGAGCTTTAAAGATATTCGTCGAAATGGATATCATATTGAGACTATGAATGAGGGAAATCAGGAGTACTTATGTATCACAACTCATGATTTAAATAAAAAGGTTATATTAGAAAAGTCACCCTCACTTTCATCTAGGTTATATTATACCAAAATTAATGCAATTGAATCACATACCATTATAAACCAGAAGTTTACTAACCCAAATAAATTCATAAATTGGCATGATCAATTGGGTCATCTGGGAACAACCATGATGCGGAGAATTATTGAAAACTTTCATGGACATTCACTAAAGAACCAGAAGATTCTTAAATCTAGTGAATTTTGTTGTGTTGCATGTTCTCAAGGGAAGTTAATTTTAAGGCCATCACCAGTAAAGATTGGATTTGAGTCCCCTGAATTCCTAAAAAGGATTCAAGGTGATATATGTAGACATATTCATCCACCATGTGGTTCTTTTAGATATTTTATAGTCATGATAGACGCATCTTCGAGATGGTCATATGTGTGCTTATTGTCTTCTCGCAACCTGGCGTTTGCGAGATTACTGGCTCAAATTATTCGATTAAAAACACAATTTCTAGAAAATCCAATCAAAGCAATTCGTCTTGATAATGCTGGTAAATTTACTTTCCAAGCCTTTTATGCTTATTGTATAGCTAATGGAATAAGTGTTGAACATCCAGTAACTCATGTTCACACACAAAATAGGTTAGCAGAATCACTTATTAAACGCCTCCAATTAATTGCTAGAACCTTACTTATGAGAACAAATCTCCCAACCTCGGTTTGGGGGCATGCTATTTTACATGCCGCAGCACTTATTCGTTTGAAGCCAACGAGTTATCATCAGTTCTCTCCTATGCAGTTAGCTTTTGGCTAGTAGTCAAATATTTCCCATTTAAGAATATTCGGATGTGCGATATATGTTTCCATTGCACCACCTAATCGTACCAAAATGAGACTCTAAAGAAAATTGGGGATATATGTTGGATATGATTCTCCCTCTATAGTGAGGTATCTTGAGATACAAACTGGAGATGTATTTAAAGCCCGGTTTGCAGATTGTCATTTTGATGAATCAAAATTTCTAACATTAGGGGAAGAAAATAAGCTTCCTGAAAAGGAACTTAATTAGAATGCATCATTCTTGGTGCATTTAGATCCTCGATCAGGGAAATGTGAACTAGAAATTGAAAAGATTATACATTTGCAAAGAATAGCAAATGAATTGCCTGATGCATTTTCTGATACAAAGAGTATAACCAAATCTTATATACCAGCAGAAAATGCCCTAATTCGAATTGATGTCCCAGTTGGACAAATTGCCACCGAAGCAAATACACGCCATAAGTGTGGCAGGCCTGATGGTTCCATAGACAAAAATCTTCGAAAGCAAAAAGAGGTAAATACTATTCCTGTCGAAAAAGACATAATAAAGACATCTGTAGTTGTCCAAAATTCTGATATAGTTTTAACGCCAGAAGACGTTCAGGTACCTAAAAATTGTGAAAATGACGAGAGCTTGATAAATTATGTCTTCACATGAGAGAAATGAGACCGAAATAAGACAATTGTCAATGAAATATTTGCATATAATGTGGCATTAAATATCATGCATGAAAGTAAGGATCTTGAACCAAGATCAGTCGAAGAATGTCGAGCAAGAAATGATTGGCCAAAATAGGAAGAAGCCATGAAGGCTGAATTAGACTCACTTGCAAAATGTGAAGTCTTTGGACCTGTAGTTCGTACACCTGAAGATGTAAAACCTGTTGGATACAGGTGGGTATTTGTGAGAAAACGAAATGATAAAAATGAAGTTGTGTGCTACAAAGCCCGACTTGTGGCACAAGGTTTTTTACAAAGTCCTAGTATAGATTATGAAGAAACATATTTCCCTGTGGATGCGATAACATTACGTTATTTGATCAGTTTATCTGCATATTATAAACTGCATATGCATTTAATGGATGTGGTAACAACCTACTTATATGGCTCATTATATCAAGATATCTATATGAAAGTCCCTGAAGAACTAAAGATGTCTAAACCATCCAATGAATATTCACATGGCTTATACTAAGTTAAATTGCAAAGATCTGTATATAGTCTAAAGCAATCTGGACGAATGTGGTATAATCGTCTTACTGAGTATCTGGCCAAAAACGGATTCAAGAATGATGATATCTGCCCATGTGTTTTCATAAAAAAATATACATCTGGATTTATTATAATTGCTGTGTACGTTGATGATTTAAATATCATTGAAACTCTTGAAGAGATTCCAACAATTATAAAAACTCTAAAAGAAGAGTTTGAGATGAAAGATCTTAGAAAGACTAAATTTTGACTTGGCCTGTAGTTCGAGCATATAAAAAATGGGATCTTTATTCATCATACAACATACACAGAAAAGATCTTGAAGAGATTTTATATGGATAAGTCGCATCCATTAAGTACTCCAATGATCATAAGATCTTTAGATGTGGAAAATGATCAATTCCGTCCTAAAGAAGAGAATGAAGATATCCTTGGTCCTGAAGTACCATATCTTAATGCTATTGGAGCGCTAATGTATCTTACTAATAATACAAGACCTGACATATCATTTACGGTGAATTTACTAGCAAGGTATAGTTCCTCTTCAACTAGAAGACATTGGATTGGAATCAAGAAAATCTTTCGATATCTTCATGGAACGGTTGATATGGGATTATTTTATCCCCATGGATCCAAGTCACAAATAGTTGGCTATGCAGATGCAGGATATTTGTCTTATCTACATAAAGGGAGATCTCAAACAGGATACCTGTTCACATATGGTGAAACAGCTATATCATAGAGGTCCACGAAACAGACAATTGCAGCAACATCCTCTAATCATGCTGAAATACTAGCGATTCATGAAGGAAGTCGCGAGTGTTTTTGGCTCAGGAGTTTGATTCAATATATTCTGTCATCATGTGGACTAATTGATCATAAGATAGCTCCAACTGTCCTGTTTAAAGATAATACAGCATGCATTGCTCAACTTAAGGGTTGATACATCAAAGGTGATAGAATAAAGCATATTTCTCCCAAATTCTTCTTCACTCATGATCTTCAAAATCAAGGGACAATTGATATCCAACAGATCCGCTCAAGTGACAATCTGGCAGATTTATTCTCAAAGTCACTCCCAAAATCCTCCTTTGAAAGATTGGTACACGAGATTGGGATGCACTGATTTTGAGACATTAAATGATGTCGACAAGAGGGGGAGACTGTACTCTTTTTTCCTTGGTCAGGTTTTTTCCCATTGAGTTTTTCTTGACAAGGTTTTTAATGAAGCAGTCTCCATAATAAAGGATTTTGTACTCTGTTTCCTTCCCTAAAGTTTTTCCCATTATGTTTTTTTTAGTAAGGTTTTAACGAGGCATAATCCTAAATGGTCATTCAAGAAGGAGTGTTGCGATAAGAATGAAATGAATGACCATGGGCAGCTCATCTTTTCCATACTGAAATGTTATGTTACCAAAGTCCTTACATTTAATGATAGTAGAAAAAGAAGCCTTCTTGCATGTATAAATAGAGGTTAAACCTCAGTGAATAACACACAGTTACAGCACTTCTTTACTTTCTCTCATCACATACTACTAATATAATATTAATATATTATCTTTATAGTTGTATAATAGTATTGGTAAATAATGATAGTAGTGTTTTTCTATTTATACTTTATTTTATTACCTCTTCCTTATTTATTTTACAACAACAACAACAACAACAACAACAACAATAATAATAATAATAATAATAATTAAATACATGATTACAGAATAGAGGTAATAATATTATAGAAATTCAATCATTAACATTTATTTATATATTTATTTACAATAGCATAATGAAATCATATCAAATACGAATAAATGGCCTAAATCTGGAATCAAGTGCGTCTCCAATGGTTGGATGATCCCACACTAGATTGTTCCACCATTCTGTTTCACCAGTTATTTGAATCAATGTGTCCTTAGAGTTGAAATTCAGAGGCAGCGTCCGCAGATGATCGCATCCAACAACCATGATGAATTTTAATGAATGAAAAGGCAATACTCCATTGTATATTTTCTTGAGTCTCACCAGAAAAGATAGTTTAAGAAATCTAAGATGTGGAAACAAATCCATGTCCACCGTTTGGCCTTGGTCTTCCTTCACCAACTCTTGAATTGAATTGCAATTTCTAACTTGAAGAATCTCAAGGCATTGAGCATGCTTCAGCCATGTCAAGTGAGTTATTGAATCACATCCGTTGATCTCTACCTCACGAAGTGCTTCTAGGTGACAAGTGTAAGTGATGGATGGAACTTCCTTAATGTTGTACAAATATTGTAGAGTTATAAGCTCCAAATGCTTCATTTTAGACCAAGATGCTAACAATGTTGCCATCTCAATTGGCTCATCAATAAAACTAAGCCAAACATATCTCAAGCAACCTTGCAACTTGGTGGAGCTAAGCAATTTTCGGATGCCTCTCATGGTTTTTAAGTTGATGCAAAGTTCCTCCAATTGAGGCAAGCTTTCCAATTTGTCTATCAAGATTGCTTCTTGATTATTATCTACCTCACTAAAAGACATGCCTCCTCCCACCCTCCCTCCATATCCAAGTCTTAGAATCTGCAACTGTTTAAGGCTTTCCAAAACCTCAAGAATGTTTGATGAAGTGAAAGTATCTTTCATGAGAAGGACCTTCAATTTCTCCAAGTTCTTCAATTCAATTGGCAACTGAATCTGTGTGGATACATCTGAGAGTGACAGGTTAAGAAACTCCAAGTTGATCACCATGCCTATTTCACTAGGAAGGTGTCTGATGTGTCTATTGTTTGATAAATCCAACACCTTCAACTTTGACATGATTTGCAGATTTGAGAAATCAACATTGTCCTCAAGATTTTGCAAACACAGGGTTACTAGATTGGGACAACGCGGTACCCGGCGCATTCCGGAGGCTCTTATAATGGAAATCTTCTCAACAAGTTCCATCTTTTGGGAATGTAGATGGAAAGCGTGCTCCTCCACCACCACTTTGTCTCTAATAGTATCTTGATCGCATGCTATCCACAGTGCCATATCTCGCATCACATCATGCATCTTGATCCTAGGCCACCACTGGAAGATATCAGCCATGACATCCTCAACCAAACAACAAAGCTTCAATTTTTCAATAATAGAATGGCCTTCCTCACGCATATCATATATGCTCTTCTTACTACTCCTCCCAAGAAACCCTTCTCCGATCCATCTATCAATGACATCTTCAACTTTGATCTCGTAGTCTTCTGGATACACGGCGCAATATAGGAAGCAGTTCTTGTGCGCTTCATCTGGCAGCCTGTCGTAGCTAAACTTGAGAACACCGAACACATTCTTCTCCAAATCGGAAGCAATCCATGGGTTCCTCCTCAACTCATGTTTGGCTTGCCTCCAAGATGCAATACTCCTGACTCCAGACATGGCACTCCCCACTGTGACAAGTGCTAGTGGCAACCCTTTACACTCTTTAGCCATCTTCTTTGCCTGCCTTGGAATCTCCACATTGCTCTTTAATGTCCCTTCACCCACTTTCTTGCAGAACAAGACAAATGCCTCCTCCTCACTTAAAACTTCCACTTTGAACTTCTTATCTGCTTGCATCTTATCACACACATCCTCTTCCCATGTCGTAAACACTACTTTTGATCTACACCCGGCCTTCTTTGGATTCGGTACTCCTACCTCTTGAAGCTCCAACTTCCCCCATAAATCATCCAACATCAACACAAACCTCCTCTGCCTTAGGACTTGGTAGATTTTGCCCACCTTCTCATGCTCGCTACTTCTGTTCCAAGAATCGTCCTTCACCCCTAACCTATTTCGAATATCATTCATCACTTTGGCATTATCACAATCCTTAGCAATGGTAATCCACAACACAAGATCAAATTCGTGATTGCGGTTTCCAAACTCATTGTGAATTCTCTTCATGAGAGTGGTTTTTCCCACCCCACCCATGCCATATATTCCAATGATGCCCACATTTTTATCTTGAAGGCTGTTCCACACTCTGTCTACCATCGAATCCACACCCACGGTCTCTATGTGAGGAATCTCATATATCGGCTTCAATGATGGCTGGTGAGTGATATCAACACTGTGTGTGTAACCTTCTCCTTTACTCAAAACTTCGTTAACCTTGAAGATCATCTTATGGACTCTTTTTCCAAACTTATATTTTGACACACAATTACTTTGTCCATAACAGATTAGACATTTTTTGTTGGGTTCTGGAGGATCTTTAGTTTCTTCCATTTCCTGTAATTATACAATTGGTATTAATTTTTTAATATTTATTCTTTGTTTCATTTGCCTATGACTTAAAGTTTTTCAGTTATAACTTTGTACCTATTTCAAATTTGTTTTAAATAAGAGTAAGCCTAGCTACAAAAGAAAATTATTGAAATATTTGACCAACAAATTAAAATAAAATGTATAATAAAACTAGGTAAAGCTTCCCCTTTTCATCTTTGCACAATCCCTCTCCCCTTAATTTTAGTGTGTGTGTTTGATTTACAATTGTCATTAATATTTACTAAGTTCAAGAATTTATGTTTCCAGTCAAAAAAAAAAAAGAATTTATGTTATTGGGACGTATTCTCCGTTATTATTTTTTATGTTGGGAGATTTTGTTGAATTTTATCCTTTTTCTATTATTATTCTTTTGTTTTGCAAAGCTCTTGTGTTTTTAGTTTAATAGTAATAGATTACTAGCATCTATCTTATGTTTTGTACTCTATTAATCGTATGGCATAAATTCTCAAAGATAATAGCATATAATTTCATTTGCTAGCAAAGTTTTCTCTTCTAGTATTGAAAGCATGGACTTCATGTAAGTGTATGAATAAGTGAAAAATTGGTCATCAGTTAGTAAAGATACCTGTTGGAGATTCCGAACTTGTTGGAGCCAACCATTGACTTCATGTCTTCTACGCCTCTCTCCGTGGATCTCATCGTTCTCAATTCTTATCACCACATCTCTGCAAATGTTATCAAGATGTTCCATCTTTTCTTTTAATTTGGTTAGGTTCTCCTCTTGCTTCACAATGTAATCAGCGTGCACTTTGATGCAACTGTACAAACGGTTACCAGCATCCCACAATATTCCCACAGCCTGTTCCATCCTTAATTTATTTGATTATCTACTTCTAATCAAGCTTACTTCGTCCATTATCTTCATCATTTTTTCATGAAAATACAAACACATAGAAACAGAGATAAGCTAAACATTAGTTGACTTATACCGGACAAGAATAATTATAAATAATACATTTATATGTAGTAGTGCTTTCATTACCTTCTATTGAACTGGGCAGCCCGGCACTTAATTTATGTATAGCTTGTATTTTATTGCCTACAATGCTATTTATAGGATTAGCGTGGAGATTCTTATCGTACGTGTTTATGGTAGAATATTTCCCAAGCATTCTTTAATTTGCATTTGTCGTTTTCTTCTATTAGAGGTTTAGTATCTGTGCTTTTGCTTTTGTTACTCTTTGGTCTTATTACAAGAAAGAATTTTTTAAAACCGAATTATAAATTACGCCATTCCATGAACATGGATTTCGCGCAATGTTTTGAAAACACTTCATTTATAGTTCACTTGGTTAAATAGTCAAAGTTACAATTGATGCCCCTGATAAAAAATAAAAATCAAAACAAATTACAATTGAACAAGGAAGTAATTGCATCACACGATGTATATCTCTCGGACTGAATACAAAGGTAAGCCCATCAGATGAACAAATCTAAAATCTGTCCTAAAGCATTATAAACCATTATATTTGACTATAAAATCAAAACATAACAGACACAAGGATTTAGAGTTCAAGAACTTAACACAATGACATCTAGTTTCTTAAGAAGATGAATCACTTCTCAGAGAAGGAACACCACCAGTAAAGTCATCGAGTGTATGTACATAGACAAACTTGATTCTAGTTTTTGAATGGAATATCAAACTTACAAACATCTCTTCGCTCAATGATTCTTTCCCACTCCGAGAATTTGAGCCATCATGGCAGTAGAGGAATTGAATTTATATCATGGCAACAATCCGTTATGCAAAGTTGCAAACTGGAATAAACTATTTCACATCAACCCATCAAAAACAGCAGACCTATTACAAAATGACATTTATCTACATATAGGATGATCGCCCACCCAAGCACAGTTTTCTCCAAAGTACACTTGCCATTCACCTGATATATTTTTCTTACCAAAAAATATAAACTAAAAAAGACAATGCTGAGATTTTATAATTTGATTCTCTGAAGACTTAACCACAACGTTCTTTCCTATTCAATCATTGTATTTCCAGACCAACACCACTATACAGAGTCTACTACCACGTCGCCCTGCTGCTTTGCAAGGTATCTTTCCCTCCTTTCTTTCTGAAAAGAAAATAGATTGTATAGATGGAGCATTTCTAAAATGTAACATATTGCAAAAAAGACCTCCCATCAAAAGTCTAAGAGAAAATACTCACCCATTCATCTATGACAAGCCCTTCTCCAATGATCTTAGGACCTGCATCTTCTGCAGGTTTCTTGCGTGCCTCGAGTGCAGCATCAGCCTCAGACAGCTGACGGTTCAGTTTTTCCAAAGCCTAAATCAGAGAAACTTACAATCTCATAAGTACATTACTTGGAAGACAACCACCATAAACATGAGGTGAAAAAGGGAACAGCAGAAACCAAAAGTCTTTAAACACATTTAAAGCAACAGATACTTAAATGAATAGGTGCAAAAAGTGAGATTATAAAGGAAAGGTAATAAGCACCAAGACACATGAACATGCAAAATTTCAGTACTCACTGAGGTGGGACGCTCTGGATCTAGAAAAACAACCCGCAAAATCTGCTCCACTGCTACTTGGTCTTTCTGCTCATCAAACTGTACCCGGGATTCCACAAGTCCTCCTATGGTGCCCGTTAATAAACCAAAAACAGCAAAAATTTGCAGGATTATTAATAACACGAAGATTATATTGATAAGTATAGAGAAAATCAGACAAAAAAAAAGGATGTGTTATTCAAATGAATCTTTCACTGCATCCTTTCGGATAAAAGTATGACGAAACTCGAGTAACAAATTCTTTTATTATAGTATGAAATATACGATACGTGATCCAACAAGATACGTTATTGTTAGATGTTCATGCTGTGGTCAGAGTAGATGGGGATTTGGAAAAGGAAGGCAGGCAAGACAACTGCAGTATCCACTGATAAAATCATCAGCATCATATTTTATAACTAAATAATGAAGTTAACTAACCAGCTCAGGGACGTAATCAATTGATCCTTTGACCTTCAAGCTCATGATTTTAAATTTGAGTCCAGTTTTTTCTGGCTTTTCATTATTTTCTGGTTGCTCTACAAACTTGAACACTATCAAGCAAAACATAAATGGTAAGGTAACATGGCCTTGTATTTCCGACAATCTTCTGGTACACATAAAAAGAAACATACAGAGAAATAATATATTGATCATTACCGGTTGCTATGATACTCTCACCCGGTGCGAGGATAGCCCCAGGAGGACGCATGAAACAGCTTTTAGGTGCAGTCGTTTGAAACTGCATATACATATGAAATAATAATTAAAAAAAAGGAATCTTGTCAACATATATACCTAAGTTGTCCTATTGATTTAAAATCATAACATATATCATTAATTAATTAATACAGTGGTATCGAATTGTTCTCCTGCAAACTATTAGAAAGTAAGTAAGTAACAAAAAGAATACACAATTGAGTTCAAGATTCAGCCAAAGTAACTCAATAGTAACAATTAGAATTGGAGAAAAGGAAATGCTAAAAGGGGGAAATAAATCAGCAGTTTTAGATATTCACTCTACCTTGAAAGCTACATAGGATTTACTGGTGTTTTTAATCCTGATAGCACTCCTAACCTGTTTGCCTGGCTCATCTATAGAAGATAGCAAGGAACGATCAGACATCCACATAAAACAAGGATTAGATTGAGCAATCATCCACAGCATCAGCTTAAAGAATCTTATCTATTGGATAAAGATCAAAATCACGCATTGAGCAAAAAAATACGAAAAAACGAGCAGCGTGTGACGTCAACACATGCTGAATTGCTGAGACAGGAAGACGCAAGAGAAGCACAAAGAACTTGCTATCTTTTTGCTAACTATCTCATTATTAAACCTATTCCTTTCAGACTTTATGGTTGAGACTTGTCGATCAGAAACATCCATAGGATACCTTATGATAAGTAGGCTAAACTGTACAAAGTATTTAGTCTTCCGTAGCATGTACATTAGGGTGTCACATTGTTAACATGAAAATTTAACGTCCTAAAAGAGAAAACATGAATACAGAAAAGCATTCAAGGCACACAAAATGGATGGACCTGTTTTGTTATAATTTATAAAGGCAAATGTCCGTTAGCAGGAATTCATGTTGAACGCTTATCTGCCAACTTTTCATCTAAATCAACTTCTCAAGTTCCAACCTCTATATCTATCGAGACCAGAAGTGATTTAATGACAATCATAAGCAAAACTTTTTTTTTTTTTGAAAACAAAAAAAGTTTCCTTTCTTTGTTAACATAAAATGTTTGCTGCCATCAATTAATTTCCATTATCATACAGACATGCGCGACTACATCAATAACGAATGCATGAATTAACAGTTTTAACCTTTAGAATACCGCAATCCACTCCAGCTGAAAGTGTAACAACCGTGATTGGAAATACATCAACAACAGCAGATAATGTCATCGAATTGTAACGATATAGTATCTTAATTCTAGAAAAGTAAAAACACACCCAGCGCCAGCTCGCTTTAAATTTAACATTTATGGAAAGTTTGAAACACTTCAACTGTGATTAAACATTTTCACAAGCCGTTATATTTTTCCCTTCTTATTGATTTATTGAAAGGAAGCGAAAAGCACGCAATGATCTAAAAGTTTCTATTTTTAGGATAGTCTAATTAAAGCCCCTACGCCTGGTAAGGTTTAATTTGAATTAACATCAGCAAAACAGAAAGTACAGTTGAAGCCCTAAACCCCAAAATTAAGATCAGAAGCAGAGCAATTAAGCATGTATTAACAATAAGTGAAACAAATGAAAAAGGAAAAACGAAAGGAGAAGACATACAAGGGAAAAAGAGCTTGTTGGAAGGGTCAAGCTTGAGACGACGTCGTGTTGGGAGGAACGACCTTGCTACAGAAGAGACGGAACTAGAGGCGTGGTTGGAGGAGCCATCGAGCGGAGGATTGTGTGAGGTAGGGTTGGTGTGGTGGTGGTAGCCGTGATGAGACGACGTCGTGGTGGAGGTATTGGGAGGCATGGCGCCGGAGGTAGCTGAGGAATGGCGAAAGGGACGCTTGAAGAAGTTCCAGACCTTAGGTTCCGAGTGAGGCTTGGGTTCAGCTACGGCCATGCGTTCTTCTTCTTTTCTGATCAGGAACGAGAAACGGTGAGAGACAGTGAGAGAGTCTCTGACGAGAAAGGGAGCAAAACGACTTAACGACGACTCGAGCGAGTGGAAAGCGAGCCTTGACTTTTTCGTTAAAGGTATAAACGGCGTCGTTTATGCGGTTCCAGCATTTGACGCGCGGATGTGAGAGAGGCTCTGAACTGCTTTGTAGAAGAAAGTTTCAAATCCACGCGTTTGGCCTTTTCTTCTCTTCTTCTTTAGTTAAGTGCTGTACTGCTGTTGGATTATGCAGGGTGATTGGTATGCGCCGAAAACGTGTTTTCCTCTTATTGGTAGGGTCCTCTCTTAACAATTTAACATAACTTGTTCACATTCTAATGCCGTAGTTAGTATATATGGGGGTTTGACTTTTGTGGCAAATGTCATTTTTCACTTCTTGCGCTTGCTTCTTTTGGGGGAAATCCATCATATTCATAAAATAAATTAATACCATCCTTAAGTCGCTCTAATAATCAGCTAACTCGTTTCTATAACCCACATATAGTCTTGCTTAAGATATAAAAATAATAACGGAGGAGTTTTTTGTTGGGTTAACTGGAGGAGCCTGAGCCTAAAGATAAGACAAAACTACATCACTTCTAAATTTCTAGCCGCGTTTGTTTTTAGAGACAGGACAGAATATGACACTGAAATGGAGACAATAGGATGGAGATACTAAAAATTATTTTTTGTGTATTGTGTTTGGATACGATGGACAAGACACTAATGTAATATCTAGTATTATGTTTGGATATACATGGACAAGACTAAAATATTATATGAAATGACTAAAATAGTCCTATAATTCCAAATTTTCTACATCAATACAAATTAATTAAATAAAAAGTGAGAGTACGTAGGAATACAGACGGAACTTGAAAAAAATATTTGAAGAGGCAAAAAATTTTAATAAAAAAATATATTAGTATTTATATTAAAATAAAATTTATAAATATAATTATTTTATTTTTAAATTTATTATTAATATGTAGGAATACATATGGTTAATATTAACAAAAAAAATAAATCTGAGTTTGATTAATAAAAAATTTTGTTTAGGTTAATAAGCCAAATTAATTTTAAATAAAAAATCAGTTTTAAAAAAGAATCCGTTTTTAAATGAAAAAAATTAGGTTTTGCACATAAAAATATATTTTTATTTAGAAAACCAATTTTTATTATCTAAAAATCCCCAATAAAAAATTCTACAGAAAGAAGAGAGTACCTGAAAAAGAAAGAGATAGAGAAAGAACAGGAAGAAAAAAGTATCTCTGAACAACGCAATAGGAAAAATAAGAAGGGGTAATAGTGGAAAAAAAGGAAAACAAAATTTATAAAATTGTCCGAGTCCACTCTTCCAAATCCCGTGTCCATCATTGTCCTTCGTAAAAGAGTGGACACAAAAATATAAAAAACTGTCTTGGAGACAATATGTCCACTGTCCATGTCTCTGCTTCCAAACACTTTTTAAACAAGTATTGTCCATGTCTCCGTGTCCTGCCCCCGAAAACAAACGCTACCTATTTTATTACCACAATGTTGTATTCATATATTTTCTTTTTCCCTTCATATACTTTGCCGTTTTTTAGGAGTAGTAAACTCGTCGATCGATTCGCCGCCGTGGTACTGAGCTTCATTTAAGGGTTTATCACTGGCCAACACTTGCTTAAGCGGACTAGTGAACTAACTACTAGACCAACCCAACTTGGTTGCATAACTCATTAATTTGCCCTTTTTTTCTTCTTTTCTTCTTATAATTTGCCGTTTTTTTCTTCTTTTCTTTTTTTTTTTTGTTGGTCACGAGCCTACTACTACAATCAAAATTTATTCACCAGATTTTTGTTTAAAAAATCTTAAGCCCAAAGATATCCCAAGACAGGATTCCTTCTCTGTGAGAAAGGTTGAATATTAAGCCCATTATTTTTCAAAAGGTGTCAATGTCATTTTGCTATCATTTTCTTCTTATTTTCTTGGCTAGTATAGTGTAGAATTAAACTAATCCATATTAATTATCATCAATATGGTTAATAGTATTCTTAAATTCATAAGAGAAAGTTGCAGAACCTGTGTACAAACGAGAAGATAACTCAATTTTTTTAAACAATAAAATTATATAACCAAACAAAATAATTAACTAAATTCAATCAAGTATCTAAATTCTTGTGCGAACGTTTATTTTTATTGTTACTTCTTGTTTTTTATTCTTATCGTGTATTTTTTTCCGTCTCCATTATATTTTTTTTGTTATCATCGTCGGCATTACCTCCTCCTCCTCCTCTTTTTTTATTTGAATTTGTTCTTTTTCTTCATTTTTCTCTACCTCTTTCTCCATCATTATCATTATCATTTTTGTTATCGTATTTTTGTTCTCATTGTTATTCTTTTAGTGTTACTATTATTGTTGCATTTTTTTCTTTTTCTCCTCTTGTTTCTAGTGATTTTTCTAGCATTATATATTTTTTCTTATTCTTTATTTGATTTTTTTTATTTTTATTCTTGTTAAAAGAATAAATATAAGAAGAATCATGAAAAGGTAAAACAAGCTAAAAGGGAGAAGATGAACAAAAAAAGAAGAAGATAATAATAATAATGGAAGAGGAATTTGCTTGTGCGTCGTCATTATTAAGTAATTTCAGTGCATTCTGAGTTTAATTTCAGTGTATTTTTGTTTGAACTTGATTTAAACTAAGTTTGTTTATGTATCGTCATCATTAAGAATTTTCGGTGCATTCTGAATTTAAATAAGGTGTACACAATTCAAAATTCTTCTTCCTCCTTCTTTTCATCTTTTACTTTGTCTTCTTCTTTTTTAATTTTTTTTTCATCTTCTCCTTTTTATTTCATTTTTTCATAATTATTCTTGTTTTACTTTTTTTAAGAGGAATAAAATCAAGAAAAATAAAAGAAAAAAATAAGTGACTACAATAACATGAAAAGAAGAAAGAGAAGAAGAAACAAAAACAAAATATAATAACATAACAACAACACCAATATATAGAAGAAAGAGGAGAAGACGCATAAAGATAGGAATTGTTTTTCGTATTCTTTGAGTGCAGCACACAAAATCTCATTGAAATTGGCATTTCGTTTCCATTAGTAAAACGCGCACGTGTACACGGTGTGTAATGAAAATAATTTTTTGTTAAATTTGAGCTAATTTAATTAAATTTAATTGTCAAACAATTTAAATATATAACAGAATTATTTTTTAAATTAACTAAGCAAGCACAGCTGACTTATATGTGTTTTATAATACTGATGACTTGCATATATGTGGATGACTATGAGCTAGAAAACCCTAAAATTTGGGAGAAATAATAATTTGCTCGATAAGTTAGGTTTTAAAGTATATAAACAAAATATAGCTTCTTAGGGACAAGATCTAAGTCATCTAACGAACAATCCACGTACATAAGCTATAAGATTAGTTGTATGACATGGAAGTGTCTCAAGGAAATCAAACACAAGGGAAGATTAGCAAGCAAAGCATCATAATTTCTGTTCTTAATATAAAGTAAAATTTGGTTTCATATTAAGCTTACGCAATTAGTTGTTGACTAGCTAGGGCTCCAATTTTCAAAATATGAACACCTTCTGCAATTATTATTGGCCCAAAATTAAATAGTTGAGGCTACGTAAACCTAAGGGAAGAAAATTAGCAAGCTAGCTAGCT
>NC_029774.3:118515676-118516303 GCF_000817695.3 Arachis duranensis | reverse complement strand
TGATCTCATATATATGGAATTGGAAATATCCGTACATGCAAGGTTAATTAAATATTATTGGCTGACTTATACCGTGGAATCGGCATAGTTGAAAGAGGCTGCCCTTCTGTTTTTTCCACTTAATCTAAGGAATTGCATAAGTACTTGTATTAGAATTAGAATAAAATAAATTCATAAGATGATGATGAAATTTACATTGATAAACTTTTACTTTATGATAAAGAAATATTAAATTACCATCGTTTCAACTTTAAATGAATAGAATAGTAAGATAAAAACAAA
The DNA here is from genome assembly GCF_000817695.3 of Arachis duranensis. Classification (NCBI taxonomy): domain Eukaryota; kingdom Viridiplantae; phylum Streptophyta; class Magnoliopsida; order Fabales; family Fabaceae; genus Arachis; species Arachis duranensis. The sequence continues at coordinate 118,516,021 of NC_029774.3, read as the reverse complement.
AGCATATCATTATTTTAAAGTGGATATTAATTACCATAAAAATTTTATAATTATTTTTATATAAAAATATTTTTTTATTATTAAATAATAAATTATAAAATTTAATTTTAATATATTACAAAAATATTAATTTTTTAAAATATAACTAAACAAACAAAATATATTTTAGTATCTTCATCTAAATAGGAATCTTATCTTAATGGAGAGAACTCGACTTTTTACTATAATTATTCAACTATATTTAACAAACACTATAAAATAAGTGATTTTTCAAAGTAAATTCGGGTCATATATATGGACGCACGCCAGCTTTACCGCAGCAGAAATAATAATATTATCCAACCT
>NC_029774.3:118512065-118515662 GCF_000817695.3 Arachis duranensis | reverse complement strand
TTATATAAATTTCAAATTTTAGTTTTATTTATTAGATTTAATAATTATAGGACTGAATAAAAATGGAACGAATACCTACAAAAATGAATTTAGGAGTTCAATTTTTTAATTTTTTCGAAAAAATCGAAGGGAACTCTAGGTAGATTATTATAATGCTACTTAACAGTATTTTATTTTATTTTTGTAATACTAAAATAAAAAGCATTTTAGTATACTTAAATTTGTGTACTTCTTTTCTTTTTATGTACTATAGTATTGACCGTTGGTATCGGAGATGCAAGTGCATATATATATATATATATATATACTGTAAAACCCACATGTTTGATTATTGATGAACATATATGCTTCAAAAAGGGAACGCTTGTTATTTTTCTTTTTTGACTATGTCGCTATTTCAGCTGTTAGATTTGACAGTGGCTTAAAAATGTGTTACAATTTAAGTATTCAGATAGTCAAAGATGATAAAAACTCTTTTTAGAAAAAGTAGGTATTCGAGGGACTACAGCTAAAATAAAATTAATAAATATGCATGTGTATGGTTCAGAACGGCATCTCTTGTATGTGGTTCTATATTCTAAAAAGGATTACATATAATAAACATGGTAAAATTAAAGGGCGGTGATTGATTGATAATTGCACTTATAACTGATTCGCTTCAAGAATTTTATGTAGCCATGTTTAGTCTCAACTATTCTTAGTCTCCTAAGAAATTGAAAAGAAAAATACTAGTTTGAAGTATTACGCACATTATTGTATATACAGGTAAAACAGTAAATAATCAAGGTGAGTTCATGTCGTGAGTTATTTGAACACCTCATATGAATGAGTTATATATGGTAAAAGAAATAATCATCAAGTGAATAAATATACATCACATGCATGCATGCATGTTCATAGAAGAAAACCTTGTAGTTTGCATATTCATAAACGCAAATTAAAAATGCATAATCAATTCAAGAAACTGTGACCATAAATCATACTATATGTATATATCCCTCTTCCACAAAGAAAAGAAAAGAAAGACACGTGAAATTAATAACGCCGTGGTGTATCTGTAAGTGTAAGATAGAAGAACAAAGAAGGAAAAATTGGGGGAGGGGGTACGTGGCATGGGGATGCTGATTCGTGATTACAGCTAATATGAATCCAGATAGAAAGCAGGGTAAGGGTCACAGTCACACTCCCTCAGAAAATGATGGCTTGACTCATAATAATATGAAGTATTATATTTAAATGAATGAAGGAAAAATCTCAAATAATGATAGATATGAGTGAATGCAGCGCAATCAGATCATCACCAAATAAATAAAGTGATTGATGCAAAATTTATTACTGCTATTATTTTCTTCAGTATTACACAAGATAGTGAATATATGCTAGGCAGTATGCTAATAAGCTAGTCACGTATATACACGTATACTGTATTCATACGTACCTAATAAATAATGATGAGAAAAGAGGGGACACGTATGGAAATTGGTAACAGAGGACGGTACCAAATCCGTTTGACTTTGCCTTTTGTTCCTCTCCTATTTATACACCAAGCAACTACGTTCCATTTCGATCCATTTTCTCATCTTCCTCACGTCTCCAAACATTATATTAACTTGCGCTCCTTCTTTATTTAATTTTTTCCCTGACTCAAAACCTAGCTTAGCTTTAATTTGACCTCATCCAACAACATAACTAATTAAGCCATGGGAAGAACACCTTGCTGTGAGAAGAATGGGCTGAAGAAAGGGCCATGGACGCCAGAGGAGGATCAGAAGCTCGTTGATTACATTCACAAACATGGCTACGGCAATTGGAGAACACTCCCTAAGAATGCCGGTATGTATATATATACTTGCACACTTTGTTAAATCTGTTTTTTAATTTGTTGACTTATATATAAATATATATATAGGGTTGCAAAGATGCGGAAAGAGTTGCCGTCTGCGGTGGACAAACTATCTCCGGCCAGATATAAAGCGAGGTCGATTCTCCTTGGAAGAGGAGGAGACCATAATACACCTTCACAGCATTCTTGGAAACAAGTGAGTAATAACTGGCTCAATCCTTTGGATTTTCGTCGTTTAGAATTTAGAATTTAGAATTTAAAATTTAGTGCGATGCAGGTGGTCTGCAATAGCGTCGCGGCTGCCGGGGAGGACAGACAACGAAATAAAGAATTATTGGAATACACACATTAGGAAGAGGCTACTGAGGATGGGAATCGATCCTGTGACACACAGTCCACGCCTAGACCTTCTTGATCTCTCATCTCTCTTTGGTTCATCAATATCACACATCAACAATAACATGCAACACCATCTTAACCCTGAGCTTCTCAAATTGGCCACGTCACTCTTCTCTCATAATAATAATAATAATAATAATAATAATTCTCTTGACAACAGCCACAACCAAATCATCAGTAGTGATGTTTCCTTGTCTTTCCCTCAAGCAAACTTTCTAGAATCCAATAATAATGTCGACTCACCATACCCATCAAATCTACTGCACCATGACCTAATGAATACTAGTGATTATTGGCACGCCGATAATAATAATAATATTGGAATTGCTTCAACTTCTAGCCCTTGTTATGTCACTGACCAATTACCAACAAGTTATTATTATAACAATAATAGTAACAACTACTACTCTCATCATGCAAGTCTTGTGGACCCACCTATGTCTGAAACGTCAACCTTTCATTCCAATAATAGCAGCAGTAATACTTATGTCAATGGAAACAACAGTAGCACCGAGGATGAGAGAGAAAGCTATGTCAGCACCAATAACAGCGTCTTGAGATTTGAAATCCCAGATATGTTGGATGTCAATGCATTCGTGTAATCAAGTATCCACCAAAAAATAGCTTCATTGTTATAATTATATTTCCACGAATTGTTTTTTGCATAACTGTGGATCAACGGTACGGTGTTGATAGCCTGTAAAATATTTTCTTCATGGATATTTAATGCTACTCATCATAGTTTATTTAGTCTTGTAAATTGAGCAAGGTTCCTTCTTTTACTCCAATTATGTTTACTTGTTTATTTACAAGTTCTATTATTGTGATGCACTGTGCATGTCTGTTTCCTTCCTTAGACTCGCAAAGTCGCTACACATACATATTCATTGGATTACTTAAACAAATCAATAAACCAAAAACCAGTCAAATCACTAGAGGGGAAGACTTAAAATAAACTATGAAGAATATGATTGGTGAGTACTTAATACTGGTCAATTTTTTAAAATTATATATTCAAAATAAGATAACTTGAATAACAAATATAAAACCAAATTTGATAAACATTTTGGAATTCCGCTATCATTTCCATTTTCTGAAAATTTCTCAAAAAAATAAAAATAAAAATTATGATTAGCATTTTGAGTGGTAATGTCGTGGGGTGCATGGTGGGGAGTTATAAACAAAACAATCATACTATGCTACAAAGTACAAACATAAAAAACTAGCTAAGTACCTATATTAGAATATAAAATATATATTAAAAAAATTTAATTTTAATATATTATTACTATAAAATAATTATATATATATATTTAATTTCGTAATATCATATTAATAAAAATATTAATATATAC
>NC_029774.3:118465791-118512013 GCF_000817695.3 Arachis duranensis | reverse complement strand
TTATTTGATTTTTTATCTACAAAGACTCAGTCTTTTTAATCGATGAAAATTTTATTCTTTGCGATTTTTTTATAAAAGTAATTTTATTTTATAAATATTTGACATAATCTATAATGCTACGACAAAAATGACATAATTTTAAAATATTTATATTTTTGTAATTTTATTACGAATAAAAATATTAGTGTTTAATAATACAACAACAATAAAATAATGGTCAAATCTAAAAAATTAACATAGCATGCAAAAAATGATTCATTATTAAATAGTGAAAATTCGTGCAGTTAATTTTGTATGAATTTAATAATTTAAAACTGTTAAATAATAATTTAATTATTTATTAAATCATTATTAATAGTTTTTAATTATTAATTTTATATCAAATTAATTGCATTTGAGTTGCACAATTTTGAATAATAGCCAATCATAAATACGAAGGGGAAAAAATGAGAGTAAAATATTATTGCCATCAGCGAGTCAGCCCCTCACCTTCGTTTCATATTCTCACCAGATTTTAGTTGGACTATCTTCAAATAGAAATTTTTAGACAAAAAAAGAAAAGGAAAAGAAAGAGAAGGGGGACAAAGGGTAGAGGAAGGAGAAAGATCGAGAATATTAAAGGGCAAAAAGATAAGATTATATGAGGTCTCAGAGATTCCGACAATGAGACGGGGAGTCTAAGATGCCGGCGAGGAGGGCGGAGATGGGTGCTGGAGCAGCTGGTGTGAACACGTGTGGGGACAACTGTAATAAACACGTAACTGTCTTTTCACGTATTGATAAGGAGTAAAAGTATTGCATGGGGAGCTTTGACATAACGCATGAGGGTACGTGTCCATGCACGAGAGGTGACACCCCAATATGAAGGGGTCCCAACTCCCAATATATGCAGCCCCACCTTGCTTTTTTCTTCTAAATCATGGCGTGCTTCTTGTGCTTATTTTTTTCTTTTCTTTCCTTTTTTATTTTCATTGTGTTATTATACTTTTATAAATTAAAAGAAATTCGAAGTCGAGAACTCTTACAGAGAGGAGGAAAATAAATGTCATTTGAGTTATACTTTATTCACATTATATTGTTAGTACTATTTGTGTCGGGGTTTTAATTTTCAATAATGTTAGACAATTAAATTTTTTACGTAATTAAGTTTAATTAAGCCATGGTATATATATATTCTTTTTAATTTTTTTTCTCTTTTTTTTTTCTATCATCATCTGTCATTGTCATTATTAGTATCATTTTTTTCTTCTTCTTATACGTTTCTCAATTCTTTATTCTTATTATCTTTTTTGTTTATTTATTTGCTAGTGTATTTTAAAATTTTATAAAACGGAAGAATAAAAAAATAAAAAAATAATGACAATAAAAAAAAGAAAAATAATACCATTTTTTATATAAAATACAAAAATAAAATAAAAATAACACCAAAATTTATTATATAAAGCACAAAAATTTTACCACAATAAACATTAAAGTTTAATTGATATCGATGACAATATAAATAGTTAATCTTTAATAAAATATGTGAATTACATAAATAATGATGTCTGGATTGATATCGGGGTATTCTTTTTTCACAACTCATCTTAACGTATTTCATTTTCAATTTTTTTTAACATACAATTATATTTGCTTCTGACATGAATTTTTCGTTTTCAATTTCTTAAAAATATTATAATTTGTCCTCAATGAGTTGCTTTGAAAAATAAAAAAATAAAAAATACAATCACTCCTTACAAATTCGCTTTTCAAAAATTAAAAGAAAATCATGATTCACTACCAGTTCCTTAATTTCAAATTCAGCCTCATGTTTTTGGAAAACATGAAAAAAATCTCATTTTAGAAAATCACTTAAATTCCTCACATATATAATTTTTTTTAAATTGATAGATAAACTATTAATTGCATCAGCAGCGGAAAAACACGTGGGCTCAATAATTATATGGCAGTGAGCTGGGATGTGGAAATTGGATGACTTGGTGACATAAAAGATTTGTACGGACTGTATATTAAAATATTATGCTTAATGTTTTAAAAGTCAATTGGTCCTTAACGTCCAAAAACAAAAAGTCAATTGGTCATGGACAAAATGAATCAATTATTAACTTTTATATTTGCACATTATTGCCAAGCAGGTTAAAAGCCACTAATATTTTAGAATTATTTTATTTAATCAATAATTTTGATAGTATATTCTTATTTTAGGATATAGTTCATTTTTTTTATGTTTGGACTTTTTTTTTGTACAAAAAGAATTATACATCGATTTTTTTTTTAAAATGGTAGCAATAAATACTTGCAAAGACATTCCAATATTCAAATAAAAAAGAGTGTAAGTCTTTTAGAGAAAATATAAAATAAATTGCATATCTATAATATAATGAGTTATCAATATTTATAAAGTTGTTTGTGATTGGGATGGTTATTCGCATATTCCACTTGTTTTTCGAAGTTTTAGTTAATCTTCCGGTGATTAAATTTAGTGATTCGTTTTAGATTTGTTTAGAGATATTAGCGAAAAGATTCTTGAGTTTGGTGTGTAGTTATTTGATTTTTTTCCAATTCCAAACTTATAGATTTGTTTTAGGCTGAGTTATAATTAATGGATCAGATAGTATAAATTGAAAGAGTTAAAGTATAATATGTTAATCGTATATTAAAATAATTTTATACAATTATCTAAATTCTATGTATTATTTTAAATAATTATTCATATAGCGCTACATCAGCAAACAAAGTGCTGAGTTGGTTCTGTTTTATTATGCTAGACTTATTAATTTTGTTTAGACATTTAAATAAGATAAAAATGAGAAGACAAAGAATTTATAAGATGTACAAATCAAATTATTTTCTCTCATTCTTTAAAATAATTTTGTTTTTGTTTTATTTAAGAGTTAAAATAAAATGATATCATTTATTTATATATCTAACATGACAAATTAAAACTAACTCAATGTTTTATTCGATAACTCAGCGTCAAAAATAGTTTAAGACTAATATAGTACTTAGAATTAAATTTTAGAGATTAGTATAATAAATTATAAATTTAAAGGACTAATTGCATCCACGTTAGTTGCTCCAATATACGGTCTATTTCTCCCAAATTAAATTAATTAATGGATCCATCACTGGCCTGACTTGTTTGGTGGTATTGAAACTCTTCAATTGCGTGTGCGGCTGCTCATGATTTTTGTTCGGAAAACGTTCCATATATATCAATTTTTCATGCACGTCTTTAATTTATATGGTCATAATAGCACAACTTAAATAGGAAATTGTCATCATCACTTCTTAGAAGAAACAAGTATTGCTTGGCACCATATATGTATAGGTAGTTTGTCTGCGTATTCTCCCGGCAGATCGTAGTTCACCTATCGTACAATAATGTTCCGACATTTTTGTTGTCCTTTTGTAATTTTGCTTCCGAATATCGGATTGTTCTTCAATCTGAATACGACTCCTCTACTCATATTTCAGAATTATAGCTTCCATGCATGTTTCTTAGTACTTTCCCTAAAAAGTTGGATATCTAAAAGTAATGCGGGCGCAATAACATATTCATATTTACCAGCAAATAATTTGCATTTACTAAAACAGTAGTGAAGTTATAAATAAATAATATTTGATATTCATTATGGGGTTTTGTTAGAATAAAGTTTTAACTGTACTGTATAGTGGTTTACTAGATAAAATTAAAGTTTTGGTATGTTCAATATATATAATATAAATTTTCAATTAAAACTTGCTATAATATTAATGAGCACAACCTTAATTAACAAAATAATCATATATATAATATCATCCAATTATATACACATCTTGATATATATATACTTTTTTTTTGCATTACTAAAATAATCATGCAAATAAAATAATTAGCATAATAAAATGATTTAATTAAATAATATTTTAAATATTAAAATTAAAATTAAATAAATTTTACTCAATCCAAAAATTAGTTTATGAGACGAGGGATGGATGTCTCATATTTATAAATCATTATAAAATTTATTTTAGAAAGATGTAAGGTTTATAATGCATTCTCTTCGCACCCAAAAAATAATTATTTGGAGTGTAAACATTTGTAGGTGAGTGACCCAACAACAATATATCAGATAAACTCTGGTACTATATTACAAGTTTTACATTTATCAAGAATAAAATCTCTTCATAATTTATAAATGTGAAGCATTCTTTATCTCATAAGCTAATTTTTAAAAGTGAGTAACACCCACTCAATTTTAATTCTAATACTAAAAATATCAAATAAGAGGATGAAAATTAAAAAAAAATATTTAATATCCGAAAAACTCAAAATATTTACATTTTGTTTAAATTTTTTACGTAAACTTTATAATTTCAATATCACTAAAAAGTGAAAGACTGTAATAAAATTGAGTTGTTAGAAATTAATAGTGCAGATTAAAGCTAAGCAAAGAGAAGATTTAGGTTTTATATATAATTATATACACATTATTTGACAGTTGATTATGTCAGCAAAAGAAACTAACCAATAGTAGTACAATAACAAACGCACGAGTTCTTTATTATATTAGTCCATGCAGCAAGCAATTATGGTGCATAAATGTTGGTGAATAATATGGCACATACAGTTGCAACCACATCATTGAAGTCACCTTCGTTGCTTAATTATCTCCATTATAATAGCATTAGAAGGTTCCGAATTGTAGTAGGTGATAGATGAATATATATCTTCTATTGTGTGCATGTAAAGGGTTCGTCATTTTTACGTCAACACATGCAGTAACAAGCTAAAACTTTATCTTATCTTATAAGCCGGATTCATCATCAATGGAAGCTCAAGTTGTCAATATATATAGTTGCAAAAGATGAGAAATTTGACTAGCTAGCACCTCACCAAATAACACACAAGCTCTATATGTAAATGATAAAAATAACAAGTTTGAGTTTCTATTAAAGGTAGAAATAATCGACTTAGCTATTTCAAAAATTTTACCAATTAATTTAAAATAGTATGTGAAATGAAAATGCACGGTGTGATAAAAATATTGCATGTAAAATAATTAAATTACTGGAAATAAATAACATTGCTTTCATTCTCAGCCGTCCATTGAAAACGCAGAGTCTGAAAAGCTTTTGAATAAGTAAAGTCTTAAAAGCAGGTTTATCACGGTTTCTTTCCTACTCTTTAATTTCTGCCCGCAGTTTTCTTTGTCTATTTTTACGTATGACACCGTCATACGTTGAAGCAAAATGTGAAATGCTCCCAAAAAAGAATCTGTACTAGAAGAAATTTGATTACTGGTAAGTAGTACCCAACTTTTCTCTTGCCACATTATGGCCTTAATAATTGACTTTAGGTTGTATAAGCTAAGCTATATACTGTACGGTCATGTATATATATAATATAAGATGGTCATTTTGTCATCCAATCATGCTACTCTACATTTTGTATGAGTAGTAAGATAATTAAGCTATGAAATGCGGATTTTTTTTTAATTCGTCGCATGTTAAACACATTTTATACCCGATATTTATTGATATTTATTCGATATGTATATTTTTTTTTGTCCAACTACGTCATAATAAAAAATAATTTTTTTGGATATATTTAAATACATCTAAATACTATCATGTGTCAATGTATTTAATATTATTTTTAATATATATTTTTAAAAAATCCAACACTGACTACTATAATTTTTTGGATTTCAAAATCAGAAATAAAAGGGAGTTGGCTTATATTATATCGACTCACTGGACTTTTTGTATAATGTATTGTTGTATTTAAAATTTTTTTGTAAAAGTGTGTAAAAAACTAAAACTATTGACCGGTAGTTTGTTTATAACCCAACTTTCAAACGACAAACAGATGCTGGTGTGCTAAAGCATACTGCTAACCTTTTCCTTTTGCCGCTAGTTTAGAAGCATTGTTTTTGCTTCTTCTTTTGAGGCTGTTGGATAGGGAATTTAAGTTAACGGTTTTACAAGAAAAATTAAACTTTTATTTTTAACTAACAATCACCAATTTTTAATTACTTTAAGTCTAATATATATACCCTTCTTTTCTCTTTCATGATTTGAATTTGTCTTTTATTTGGTGGGAACTCATGAAATCGGGAAATTTGTCCGCGGGAAAGCTTGATCCTAATTGCTTTTCAATTAGTATTATTTTGCATATTTTTTTAATGGCAATTCACTTTAAACTATTCACATTAAACGCAATTTCATTTACATACCAAAACCTGGTGACAATTCTTTGGTGCCTTGCAATTTTGTAGGAAAGTGCCGAACTTTGTCTAATATATGATTATTTTTTTTTTGAAAAAATTGTCAATAAACTCTCCATTTAATTGTAATTTTCAAAATTTTTTATGTTTTTTGAACAATTTTAGCAACTCATCACAATTCGACTACAATACCAAACTTTTTATTCTCTCTCTCTCTCTCTCTCTCTCTCTCTCTCTCTCTATATATATATATATATATGTGGGTGTGCTTTATTATAACCTTTCTTATTAGTTGAAGTTTTGATGTAAAGCATATAAACATGTCCCACCACGCATTACAGAGAAATATTCAACGAATACATACGTACGTTAATTAAGTTTCTATCACAATCTGCGTTTCAATATATAGTCTTAGGTATAAGGCCAATTTTTTCTGGTTTTGACTAACAAATGAAGGCTAATTAATTAATCAATAATGATCGATCTCATTGCACTTGGTATAATAAATTTACTCAACTTTAGGTTGAAAACAACTCTAAATATATACTATATACTAGCTAGTTCAAACACCTAACTTGAATTGTCAACGGCTGCCATAAATATAAGTTTGCACCTAACACGCACTACAACAGCCCTCTCTGGATAAGATGACCATAATTTAAACAAAACTCAGATAATTTAATATACTTATATAGTATATAGTACTATGAATGAAAATATAAATGTGCTTCAGCGTTTTACTTTTTACTCAAATGTTAATTTTAGTTGACAATTACCAAACCTTTTTCATGTCTATTTTAAGTCGTGACAAATGTGTATATATAGCTAATTTTTATAGTGCATATGTGTGTTAATATAGCTTAATAACGTTTATTTTAATTAGTGTGATGAAATTATCTCTCAACATATTTTTTTGAAGTAAGAATATTTTTTTTGAATTTGTTTAGATTTTTTATATAATTTTTTTATTATATTAATTTTTTTAAGAATAAAAAAGATCAAACTCTAAAATTTTACATCATTGTAAGAATTTATATACAATATCATGAAATTACTTTTTCTAATAATTTAAGTTAATAAAAAAAACAAATGAATAATTATATTTATAACATTAATAAGTGCCAAAATATGAAATGCTAGAAAAATTACAGTTCAAAGTTGAAGTCGAATTTTCAACCCACCAAACATAATAATATGTGAGACTGTGCCAGAAAAATACACTTAAACTTTCGGCGTTGCTATATGAAATTGATATTGTATTTTGAAAAAACTCTTGTCGTAATCCAGTGATTAGAAAACGCCAGATTAGCATAGAGTTCGATAGTTTGATGATGTGATTGAGTGTTTAATTAATTATATGGGTTTTGATTAGATAAAATACGGGGGTGCAATTAAACTAATAATCTCAACAAAAGTAGTGCTATTGTAATAGCTAATGAGCTACTTTCTTTGGCAGCAGTCCTTGTCATATCATATCAAAGCAATGAAACAAAATAAGATTCAAAATGCATAAGTCTGAAATTATTATTTGGAAAACGACTTCGGTCACTGTTAGGGAGGATACATCGATTTGGTCAATTTAGCTGCTATAGAAACACATGCATAATCCAACTACTTTATACGTTTTTTAAATTTAAAAAGAATTCAATTAAAGCTAAGCTTGTCTTACACACAAACAGTAGCATTGCATCATATATCTAAACTCCTTATAAATATATACAAAAAAATTGAATATATCAACAAGTAATAATATTTGTGTGTATTTAAATATTATTATGTTAAATATATATCTGACACATCAACACAGTAATTTAAGTCAACTTTTTGTACTTCATAGCTATTGAGTTGCAAATGTTTAAAATAAAAAAAGAGGTATTTTAAATTAATTAGATACGTTTATTCTATTATGTATAAATTTTGCAAATTGGAATATTACCGAAAAATATTATAAGTTACAGTGTTGCTCAATGACGAATCCAAAAAATTTTGCTGGTGGGGACAAATCATACACAATAAAAACAATAATTTTTAGAATAAAACGTATCTTTTGTTCTTAATATTTGTAATTTTTTTTAAAATACACCTAACGTTTAGTTGCATTCAATTTTGTCCCTAATATTTTCGATTTATGTCAAAATTATCCCTAAACGTCAACTTATATAAAATGTTAGGAATAAATTGAAAGCTTATAGTGATAGTTTTGATACAAATTAAAAACGTGTAAGAACAAAATTAAATAAATAAAAAATGTTAGAAAAAAATTAAATAAAATTAAACATTAAAAATATTTAAGAAAACCTAAATATTAGGGAAAAAATAATTTATCCTAATTTTTATAATTTCACAAAAAATTAAAAATATAATATGAATATAAAAACTCAGAAACCAATCATACAAAAATATACTAATAAAATTTTATTATACAATAACCATTAATTAAAAAATAAAAATATTACACAAGAGTATAATTATAAAATAAATGTAATATAATTTAATAAAAGAAAAATTACAAAAAGATAAAAATAAATTTTTAATTAAATCAAAAGAAATTAAAAAATAAAATAGAGAAAATAGAAAAATAAAAAACTGGAAGAAAGTAAAAGAATATAGTAGCAAAAAAGTTGATTTTGAGAATAATTAAGGTTAGGATTATTTATTTTGACTTCTCATTTTTTTATTATTATTTATTTAATTACTCTTTTATTAAATAGTTAAAATTAAATTTTATACATTTATAATATCTTTCAACAACATTAAATTGTGAAGAGTGGGGTCAAAATTATTTATATAGTGGAGACAAATAAAATTTAATACTATATACTACTTAAGAATTTTATAAAACTCAATTGGGGCACTTGCCCCCACAAGCTACCATGTAAATCCGTGAATTTGGTACCACCACGAGTGTTATTCACTTAGTTTGTATAGGCACAGTGAATACTAAAAAAAGATTATCTAGATTTAACGTTATTAATTACAATGATAATATTTGTATTTTATATAAAAAAGATACTAAAAATAATTACCAATTATTTTTTGACTGTAAGTTTATTTTGTCAAATGTGTAAGTTATTCGTCTATGATAAACTATGGTCTATTTCAAAAATAATATAATTAAGCAATATTTTAAAAATTAGACAGATGTATTTGTAAAAAAAAAAAGTAATAGGTGATTGATTAATTTTTTTGTTATCATTTAAAGTACTTGACTGAAAAGAAATGACAGAATTTTTAAAATTAAAAAAATAAATGTAGCAAAAATAATCAACCGTCGATTAAAAATTACAAAGATTGCAGTCATAATAAATTCTTATAGTTGTTAATAATACTATCAGATATGACTACAAATTAGTTTTATTTTAATTAGCCAATACTATTTACATTGTTGTTCTACCTTATTGTGTATTAATTTTTTATTTCAAATAAAAAAAAACAGATATGTTTAAGACTAAAATTAAATATTTATAAAGTCTCAATCATTAGGCAAACCAAATACACATATTAACTAATAACTAATAGAGGACTTATGTGTCTCAATCAAATAATTTATACATTTCGATTTATGTTTTTTATTTTTAGTATTTCTTTTTTTAATTTTGTAAAAAAACAAAAATAATAAAATTTTATTTTTTTATTTTCCTTTATTATTTATTTTTTCTATAAAATTTTAGAATTTGAACATTAAAAAAAAAAAAGCTTTAGATCGGCACATAAATCAAGAATCTGATTTGGATTCAGGTCTGCAATATTTGTGAAAAGCTTTTGACCAAAATTATTGTTGACCCAAAACATACTCATCACAAATAAGCCTTTTTATCGTAGTCATTCGTTTTTGATCCAAAAACTATTTTACAGTAACCCATATTTCTTCCCAATGTAGATCCGTTTCCCTGTGTTCTGTACAGTTGGGCTTTTCCCGGCCTGTCATGGATACAGAGCAAAACAAAAAATTAGGGTTTACAACTTATAAAAGTACTAACTTTAGTAACTTCTCTGATTAATCCCAAATCACGGTTTTTATTTTTGGTTATTATCTATTTATCCATTCTATTATATGATTCAAATATATCTCAGTAAAATATTTCATTTATTTTAGAATTAATAAAATAAAAAAAATATTTGAAAATTTAATTACGAATATATCGTTATTGAATTACTGTTGTTCTATTTTAATAATGTACATGAACCAAAATCAAAGATCCTCTCAATCAAGAAGTGTAAGAACAAGCAAATTGCATCGTTAAACCAATACTTAGACATAATTAAAAATTGTTAAAAAAGAGGTCTCTTAATCCCGCGAGTATTCTAGACTGCGATGAAAATACGAAATATCAAATACGAGTTAAAAAAAATAATAAAATGAAAAAGAATTGGTTAGGGAGGTGCATTGATAGGAGCGTTATGGGTGTTATTTGCCGACTAAGAATCGCGGCAAGGGGAAGGACCCGGTCTGAGTCTTGTTGAATGAATGAATCTTCTTCCTTCATCACGTTCTCATTCAATTCCGCACCTTCTGCTTCCTCGTCTCCACCGCCGCCGCCACCCACATTCGTTTCCGGATCCTCTTTTCTAGCATGTTGTCCTGCCTCTCCTCCTCAGGTTCAGCTTCCCTCCTAGCTTATTCATTCTCATATATCTTCCTCTTTTAATTTTCACTTACACTTCTCCGGAGTAACCGCTTCTTAGCTGAAATGGTCGGGACATACCTGATCTCATAATTTATTGCGAAATTACATGCAACTCATTCATGGTGGTGTTGCTACAAAATGAATTGCAATAGACATAGCAACTTTTACTTTCTAAAGTAACTCTGTATCAGTAACTACTTCACCATATACCGTTTAGTCCAATGGAGAACCTTTAATTACTACAGTTTGAAATTTGAAGAGCGTATTCTTGTATAAATTCCACGGATGGTTTAGACACTGATGCAATCTATGATAGGAGGACACTCCAACGTCATTTGGTCCATATAGTGCTATAGCCAATCTCACATACTGGACAAGGCTTAGTAGTTCTTGAAATTATTCGGTGCTGCATTATGTAGGGCTGCTTCATTTGAAATTAGTTATCTTTTACTACTGGAAAATATCAGAAAAATTAGCAGTGAAACTTAAACCGCTCCAAAACTGAGTAGTAGAGATCAATTTAATCTTTTGTATTAGGTGAGTCAACCACTTGACGCCTTTGAAGGAATTGACATTTAGTATTTTTGTGACAAAAAAAAATTCTTGTTTACATGTGTACCTTTTATAGTTGCAACAATTGGAAAGAAACCATTGTAGGTAATAAGTTAGGAGAAATGTTTTATCGACTGGATTCATAACACAACAGTTTGGAATATGGTCACTTTTGTTTTATAATGTCAGTTTCGGGTTTGCAGGTTTTTGATGCTTGCAAATATAAGGAGAGTTGCCCAGTCTATTCTTCGTGTTCATAGAAACAGGTATCAGGGAGTGAGTAGAAATGGGGCTTTTGTCTCAGCAGGACCTAATATCAATCGATGCAGGGTGTATATGCAAAATAAGTTTCCCAGTGAAGCATGTACTTCATGCTTATGGCATGGAACTAGGGGGAACTTTCACAAAGGGTGTTCTTTCAGCAACTTTGCTGTAACCTCAACAAGTAATGCAGCAGCATATAATTCTCAAATAGCTTGGGAAGCTTGGAAATTTTTGTATAAAAAGTATTATTCCAATGGCCATAACACATTAACCTCAATACATATGATTGCTCAGGCAGTGAGCCTCACTTTTGCTCGTTACTATTTGTTGGTCCCTAGTATCTTTGTACTAACTTGGGGAGAACTAGCATTGGCTCGGCAAAGAAATTCGCCACATGCAAAACGTTACCCGTCACAGAATGCTTTGTATATGCATGCACAAGATGGGTACAACTACATGTTAATTTTTGCAGCCGCTATAGTAGAAGGCCTCATTTTGTTAGTGAGAGCTATCTATCTAGCAATGTTATTCTCTCCAAGTATACTGATGGCACCAGTTGCAGATTATTTTGGACCAGAGTTTAGGAAAGTGTGGCTCCGGGTAGTTCATCGTACATTAGAAAAAGCAGGCCCGGCATTCATAAAATGGGGGCAATGGGCTGCTACACGACCTGATCTCTTTCCTCGGGATTTATGTATGAAACTTTCTGAACTTCATACTAAAGCTCCCGAACATAGTTTTTACTACACAAAGAAAACTATAGAGAGAGCTTTTGGGCGAAAGATATCTGAAATTTTTGAAAACTTTGAAGAAGTTCCTGTAGCATCTGGTAGTATTGCTCAAGTGCATCGTGCTCTTTTAAGATCTACTTACCCTGGTCAGAAAGCAAAGAGCCAGGTGGTTGCAGTGAAGGTTAGACATCCTGGTGTGGGAGAATCTATTAGAAGAGATTTTGCAATTATCAATTTGATGGCAAAATCTTCAAGGTTTATTCCTGCTCTCAATTGGTTAAGATTGGATGAAAGTGTTAAACAGTTTGCAGTTTTCATGTTGTCTCAAGTTGACCTTGCAAGGGAAGCTGCTCATTTGAGCCGTTTTATCTACAACTTCCGTAAATGGAAGGATGTCTCTTTTCCTAAGCCTGTCTATCCACTTGTGCATCCTGCAGTCTTGGTGGAAACCTATGAAAATGGGGAAAGTGTGTCATATTACGTTGATGAACTTCAAGGACATGAGAGGATTAAAAGTGCTCTTGCTCATATTGGGACTCATGCACTTTTGAAGATGTTACTGGTAAGAAATGACATCTTTCATTTGCAATTTTTATCCAACAATTTTTCATGCAATATAATTTGTGAACAATCAAGTTTTTCTTAATTCTATTAAATATGTATATCTCAATTGACATGTAGAGAAAAAACTTTCATGGTTCTTTATAGGTGTTCTCTATTAAATATGCTAAGAGATTAGGCCTTATAATTTCTCTTCTTCTTAATGTAATTCCTTCTTTTGTAACCGAAAAAAGATATTAGCTTGTCTTGTTAGGAATATTGATAGAGGATTCATAAGAAAAGGTTTGGTTTTAAAATGTTGTAATAACAGCAAATGAAAATTTATAATCTTAGTTCTCATTAACTGTTATTAACTCGTACTATATAGATTTTCAATTTACTTTGGATGAAACATTAAACCGGGAACAGGTTATTTACTCTCTAGTTTGTATGCTTATGTTATGCTGCTTGTATTTCATGATAAACCTGGACCTTTCATTTTCTATAGCCTCTTTATGGTTTTTAGCTAATGGCAATTCTCTTT
This sequence comes from Arachis duranensis, assembly GCF_000817695.3. Taxonomy (NCBI): domain Eukaryota; kingdom Viridiplantae; phylum Streptophyta; class Magnoliopsida; order Fabales; family Fabaceae; genus Arachis; species Arachis duranensis. The sequence goes on along the minus strand of NC_029774.3, from coordinate 118,498,542 downwards.
TATTTCAACAAATTTTCTTATTTGATCCACAAACAAATTTACTTTCTGACTTTCCTTGTTTGATCTATAATAATCATATTACATCCTATTTCCTATGTTCAGTATGAACTAGAAGTTGGATCCTTTGATATTTTAGACTTGAACATGACAAAGTTTAGCTTCCAATATATTGTGGAATATTCTTTCAGGTGGATAACTTCATTCATGCAGACATGCATCCCGGAAATATCCTTGTTCGACTCTCTCAAAGCAAGCGCCGGAATCGGCTCTTCAAATCAAAGCCTCATGTGGTTTTCCTTGATGTAGGCATGACTGCTGAACTCTCTGGTAGTGACCGGGTAAATCTATTGGAATTTTTCAAAGCTGTTGCCCGCCGAGATGGTCGGACAGCTGCAGAGTGCACACTCAGATTATCAGAAAAACAGAACTGCCCAAATCCAAAGGCTTTCATTGAGGTAATTTGTTCAAGATACAACTGTTTGAATATGGATTATTACATTGTTGCATTCTGTCTACAGGTGAGCATAGTAATGAGGTCCTGCTTGTTGTGTGTGGGGTTCAATGGATTGCAGATATATGTTCTTTTTTCATTTACTTAACCCCGTGATATGATTCTGAGTCAGTGCATACATTGGATTCTTCTGTTTTCCTAATAGGAAGTGGAAGAGGCATTTACCTTTTGGGGCACTCCGGAAGGTGACCTGGTTCATCCTGCAGAGTGCATAGAGCAATTGCTGGAGAAAGTCAGGCGTCATAGAGTTAATGTAGATGGCAATGTTTGTACTGTCATGGTGACAACCCTGGTTCTCGAGGTAACTTTTTTTTTGGGGTCATCTTTTTACCAAGCTCACTACACTAGTATGCGACAATACCACTATCATGTGAGTTGGAAAGTAATGGAAAACAATATGCCCTTTATAAGTTCTCATAGCTGATTATACTCTCCTCCCTGTTGTCGTCTTATTAATGGAGAAATGATACTTGTATTCATTTTTTCTTGGACGCCAGAATTACTTCCCTCCACCGTTGGATGCAATGTGGGATTTACAATGTTATAATTTCACACTCCGTCTAACGCAGAGAAAAAATGAATACAAAGCACAAATCCTGCTATCAAAATTGTTTGTGTAACTTGTGCATAATGTAATTTGCGTAGGGTTGGCAGCGTAAGCTTGATCCTGGGTATGATGTGATGCAGACGCTGCAGACATTGCTGCTCAGAGCTGATTGGGCAAAGTCTCTTTCTTACACAATTGATGGGCTTATGGCCCCCTAAATAGTGAGGACCCCTTTGTTTCTTGAGGCTCTCCAGAAGCAATTTTGACGAACATGAAACTAAAGCATGAGCTCAAAGCCTAAAACTAAAGGCGCTATTACATTTTCTTTGTTTCTTTGTCAATTTTTCCTAAAGAATTATACATGTATTTATCTCTTGATTATTTTTCCAGCGGTTAATGCTGCGTGCATGAGCATTATAGTCTACGGTAAAAAGTGTAATAAAGCCGTCTATATTTGAGCTTCATACTCTGTCGTGCATGCACAGAATACAGATTAGAGTTTTTATTCTTTAAAAAATACCGAAGTACACTTTATTGTCGGAAGTAGATTTTGCCATTTTCTAATTCGATAATGCCACTCTCTTATTATATGCTATTTTCAAATTATCAACTTTTATGGGTCATTTTTCATTACCAAGAAAAATAAAATAACGAGGATGAGGATAACTTACGTAAATAAGAAGTGATATTATCAACTATTTTTACTTTTCCTGTATGATCCTGATTGCTAGTTGTAGATGTGTAGATTCGGGTTAAATTAATGGTCATGACTAACAATTTAATTGCAAAATGGAAAGTGCTATTTGCACTATATAAACAAAGAATTACACTGTTCACATAGTCTATTAAATCACGTTCTTTTCTTCTAACTTTAAAATTCTCACAATTTCATTCGCTCATTTTTATGTAATCACAAAATTGCATAATTAAGCTTATGCAACTTTATATAGTTACAGGTTCTTTTCTTTTATTCTCTTTTCCACTGTACGAGTGCTTTTATTCCTAACGCTAGGAACCTAGTAACATTTCTTAGAAGCACGTGACTTTTGTTTCTACGGACCAACTCTTCTTTTGGATTCAAACCCGAGTGTCATTCGAAAATCGAAATCACTTTCAAAAGTTAATGAGCTAAGCAATTTCCTCTCTCAATATTTCGAAAATTCTCTTCAATTTAACCACTAAGCAAAATATATACACAGACCATCAAGGATTATTTCAAACTCGGGTAGGGCAGAGATAGATGTCAAAGCAATCAAAAAATGGTTACACTGAAGAAACTAATCAATTTAATTAGAGTACCTTTTTCTAGGAGCTACTTTTATGATTTTTTACTGGGGAGCAATAATCTATACAAAAATGGAAGATAGTTGGTGCAATCATGTTTTGGCTGGCTTGTTTGTAAGCTCATGCATTTCCTTAATTGCTGTATTCATGCTATGAAGCACCATTTTCTTTACCTGTTTCAAGAGGCCCTTGTCAATTCCATGCTTACAACAATAGCAGAAAGCAGGAGCTGGTTTACAAAATAAAATATACCTGCAAAGTTTCTACTTTGGCTTTATGGTCTGCCGGCAGCAGTCGGACCTCATCAATCAGCTGGATACACTCGGAGACATTTTCCGGTGACACAAATTCCAACACCACATGAACGCAACACTGTAGATTATAAAAGAGGGGGGAAAAGGATGGGACATTTTTTTTCATACATTCCTGAAGTTTAGGAAGAGAGAGAAAGAGTCATTATGCTAATGCAAAACCTTAGGATTTCTGATCTGGTATGGACATCCAGCGGGAATGACAACGGCTTCTCCAACATGTTGCTTGAATGTCCATGGTTCAACCTCTGGTAACAAGGACGATTGTGTAAATAGAGTTGCCTGCAATTGTAACAGATCATGAAACACAGAAGCATGTGTACTTACGAAACTCCTCTTTAAGCCTTATTTTGTGATTTTTGTCAAGAAAAATGCTCTGATCTAGAATTGGATGAACCATCTGCAAAAAAATGTCAATCAATAACCACCGGTTCAAACAAAATCCTCAAGAGTTGTCTTTGTTTGAACTTACCACTTTGTCATTGTCATAGTTATGAGTAAATTCATCACAATGTCTTATAAGGTATTCCATGAGCTTTGGAACGTCTTGTCTGCGGAATACATCCCATTGGGCCCCAGAATGCTCAGCAGATAACTTATTTTTATCTTTCGAGCTTTCAAACAGATTTCTTGGATTACGACCTGTAGACAACCCATGGAGAACTGTGGGTTCCGAATCGGAATCAGATAAATCACATTCTCTATCCTGGGAAAAGCTGTTCTCTATACTTCCAGTAGTTGCTTTTTCAGTGTGAGTTGAGACAAAGGATGTTCTATTGACTCTCCTTAAAAAGTCAACTTCTTTGGCCACTCGCTGTGAACCTTTTTGTTCCACTTCTTCAACATGTGGTGGTAACGTTTCTTTTACTTTCTCTTCCTGTTGTTGTTCAGCAGTAATTTTAGAAGAATCCCTTCGACACAAAGCTTTATGCTTTTTCAGTAGTCGTCGAATTTTTGAAAGCTGCTCTGTAGATAGGGGAACATCCGTGGTATGTGCCATAATATTAACCTGGAATTACAAATCAAATGGCTAATGAAATGGATAAGGATAAACCGTCAATGCATCATTCTACACACTACACGATCCTTTTTCCCACAAAGTGCAGAACAGATCACTGCTATTCAACACGAAGCTTTGGCATAAATTTGTTCAGTGAATTTTCATGTCAATTTGTTGCTTAGAGGAAAGGAAACAATTGCAACTCATAATTTCTAGGTATGAGCATGATTGAGTACTGGGGTTCAATATAAACATGAACCATCAAAAACCCAAAAGTAGTTGTAGGATTTTGGGCTTCACCACAGGAAGCAACCTAATTCTGTAAGATTTTAAATTACTTAAAGCTGCTAGAGTTTCAATGCAGAAAGTAAAAAGACTTGAAAGCGAAGAACTGTATTACTCTGAATATACTTGAGAAGAAATCAAATGCAACATAACAAGGAAGGAAGCATACCACATCATATGAATCATAGCAGAGTTTAGTCACAGAATCAGCTTCCTTGTCGGCACAGCCATATGAAATATGCACGTATGGTCCAATGTCATGTTTGGTACTCTGAAGTGGCAAACTTGCTGCCAAATTCAGAAGACCAGACATAGGATTCATGTATTCTTGAATTGGTAGAGCATCAATTACTTCAGAAAAATGACCTGGAAATTGCTCTTTGAAAAGTTGGGAAGACAACAACCCCTTTAATTTCAGCATCTCATGGCAAGTGTTTTCGCAAGGACGACATTTGAGAGACCCGCTAAAAGACTGCCTAATGTTAATTTCCACCTGCCACAGAGATAGAGTGCTAAACTTACCATCATTGTTATAAAGAACAGGGAAATAGATTAAACATCCAGTTTGTATGTATGCCCATGCATATACTTGTGAAGTACAACAAAGCCCTATAAACTAAAATTGGTATGTGTTTATAAATATGTTTAAATGAATAAAATATTACTGCAAGAATGCAGTACGATTTTATGGCCAACCAAGATTATCAATTAACAATTCAATTTAAAAAGTATAATAACAAAAAACAATAACTGATACACTAACCTCACACCAATCCAAACAAGATTCAAGTAAGTCCTTATCACTCTCGTATCTTGTAATGCTCCGCTCAAGATAACTACAGAACATGATCAGTGGATCCCAGCTGAGGTTTGATGTCTTTCGAAGAACATCTTGCACCACTACGGGATGGCCTTTTCCCCAGTGTTTTTGAAAGTGTTCAAAATTATCACCATTGATGTCCGAAACTGTGGGGTTAAACAAGCAATTATCATTTGAATCCCCTCTTAAAGCTGCTTCTTGCAACTGCTTATGTCTTTTAGTTTTGTGATCTGTGTCAGAACACATTGAGCATTTTGAACTTTTGTCTGGTGTTTCTGGCAATTCATAACTGCAAACGATTTCTTCTGCCTTTAGTTCCATCTCTTTGATCAAACTAGAGGGAAAAATATATCTCAAATCACGGTGGCTATGACCACAACCACCAAGTTCTGTAGATGGAAATGATACATTGTCAATGCCATTACAATGAGTTATATTGCAACTAGAAATGGCCTTCTCATCCGCATTTTCTTTCTCACGGGCAGCGCAAGTTTTTGTTTTAATCGGTAGCTTCAACATTGATTCTCCAGAAATGCTTCCCTGACTTAATTCTTGAAAACAATTTAAGCAAAGGCTATATAAGCAACTAGGGCAGCTTCTATTGAGATCCAAAATGGGAGTTTTGCAGTGATTGCTGAGTCAAGTAATAAATTAGTTAGCATCGAGCACCAGAGAAACTTTTTACTTTTCTAAATAGCACTCAGAATAGAGTTTACCAGAAAATTTTCTCATTGAAGCCAAATTCAACCTGCCTGATGTGAATATCAGAAGCTTCTATCCCTGTCCAACATAAAAATGCATCTCAGATAACACTACTATATTAGCAAACGAAATTCGAAGAACAATAATATTTACCTTTAATTCTTGCTTCAGTTTCTAGCTGAGTATCCTGATATTCACTTATTTGTTTCAGTACTGGAAGGAGCATACAGAGTAGGTAATGTAAATGCAATATTCTACCAACTCTGCTTTTATCAGCCGAATGTTCCTAAGACAATGCATGTTAACTGAACTGTCAGCATATGCTACCAAAGCAACATTGTAAAGCAGAAAAGCATCAATTTTGATGTCAGACCTTACTTTCACTGTCTTTATATTGACTTGCCAAACAGTCCTTACAAGTGCAAGTTCCTCTACAAACAGGGCATGCCTTCTTAACTTCATTCTCAGTGCCAAAATACCTGTTAGTTTCAAGAAATATCAGCAAATGTCTCATATTTGAATCCTCAACTACAAAATCATATTGGTTAATATATAAGCATTGAACATTGGGGCAGTGTAAATGAATGCAACAATGACAGACCGCTGTTTTATGCAATCCATGCAGAAGAACTCCTTGTTACAGCTAGAACACTTGATAAGATTCTGAGAATTACTCTTCTGGCACCAATGACACCTCTTCTTCTTACCCTTTCCCTTCTTCTTCAAGCCCTGTCCATACTGCACAACCTGAAAAAACAAATATCAACAAATCACAGGGGAAAAAAAAAGAGAGTAAAACTTAGAAGCTTCTGCTCATTCTTGGACCTGAAGTAACGCGGCGTGACGGCGAACGCTTTGGAATTAGAATCAGCAGCCACTTTTACATCAAAATGGGAACCCACATTGCCATTGAAACCATTGGCGGTTGAAGCTGTAGAGATAGCCATCATTCCATTCGGCAATTCTCTCCGCAACTCTCCTCCTTCGCTGCACTCTTCATCTTCTTCATCATCGTCATTCTTCTTGTTCCTCTTCTTCCTTTTCTCAACCTCTCTCGTCAAGACCATCCTTATAAGCTCCAAATGCTTATCATCACCACTCCGCAACCCCTTGTTTTTGTTTTTCCTTTTCTTGTTCTTATTCTTCTTCTGAACGACCAATGCCTCTGAAGTACCATCGGAAAGCTTGCGCTTCTTTTTGGGGAGAAGAGCAATCTTGGAGTCCTTGCGTGCCCTAATTTCGACATTGTTGGCAGGAGAGGAAGGAGGAGAAGGAGGAGGAGAGTGGCTCTTACGCTTATTCCTCTGAAGCTTGAGGGACTCAGGGACCTTCTCCTTGTACTGGCGATGGCGACCTTGAAGGTAGTGAACCTCGCACAGCTTCAGATTATCCTTCACTCTCCGCCGGCACCGCCATTGCCGCCCGTCCGTCCTCCCGCACCTCAGGTTGTCCGGCGGAACATCCTCCTCCTCCCCGGTGGCCGCAGCTGATTTTTTTCCCATGAAAGTTGGAATTTTTTTAAAGAAAAACAGAATTGAGATTTTTCTCGGGAAAATTTTCTGGGAAAAAGTGAAACCTAAGCAGAGGGAGAGAAAAATCCCGTCTTTTCTGCACAGGGCGCTGGGGAACGGAAAAGGGTTTCTCTGTTTTCAAGGCCCAAACGAATGTGTTATGTTTTTTTTTTTGTGTATTTTATTGCGGAGAAAGGAAAAAAGTGAGTGTGGCAAGTTAATGTAATTATTGCCAAATTCAGAGTCTTGTTTTGGTCCGTGGTCTTGTGGGATCAAGATTTTAATTAGAATCTTGTCTTAATTCTTATATCAGATCATTGATGAACTGATGTATAACATTTTTCTGTAGAAATCAGGTTCTCCGGAAATTTTTTCACCTTAATTCTCCCCATTTTTTACATTTTGTTTTGGACCAAGTTTTTCACTTTTTGGTTCCGAAGTTGGTCACTGAATCTTGTTGCGAGAATTTTTTTTTCTGAAAAAGTGTACCCTTTTCGGTTTCTTGGGCTGGAATCAATCGCATTCTGTCTTCAAATCATGGTGTATTGAAGATGTAGCATTCAATATTTTGATTAAGCAACTTTGTGTGTGCCGTATTGATGTATTCTAAATTTTGAATACTACATTTGAGGTCTGATTAAGGATAACAATGAGTAGGGTAGGGTAGGGATTAGATTCAATTCTATAACTTTATATGTAGGTTGAAATTTTTATATAAATTCAATTCTATTATATCCATATGTAGGTTGAAATTTTTATATAAATTCAATTCTATTATATCCACAAATTGAGAATATCTCACTCCTAATTTTATCTATTTTTAATTCTCAAGTTACTAAAAATATGCAACATTATTATAAGAATCTTTTAGATTTAGTGAAAAATTTTTAGTTCAACATCCACTTGAATATATATATAAATATATAAAAGGTACGGAATGTTGCCACCCTTTGATTAGCCTTTAAATTTAATAATATATTATTTTACTTCTTTAATTAATTATGTCTCTTATTTTAAATAATTTATTATTATTTAATTAATTTAAATACTCACTTTATGATATCAATTATTTACAAATTTTATTTTTTAAACCTACCGTGCTAGTTTGCATAACTTGTTAAAAAGGCGGGTCGGACTAAAAAATTGAGACCGCCGAATAACAAAAACCCACCTAACCCACATCGCTTAAACCGTGGATTTTGGCGGGGTAGGACAAGCTTCCCCGGCGAGCTGAGCAATTTTTTTTTATAAAAGGCTGAGCATATTTTTTTGCCAAAAGTCCAGAACCCAACTTCCATACAACCCGACCTGCGCCAATGAAACCTTACCCGCCCTAAATCCTAACTGAAGCCTCTTCAGTCCTCACCACTCGGCTATTATCACTCTCACTCCTTCCCACTCTCAAACAACACAGAGCTTCAGCTTCTCCACTCTTCCGCCGCTGACCGCTCCCAACCGTATTGCGTTTGGCGTCGTCGCAGTACGTCCTCACTCCTCACGCTCGCACTTTCGTCCTCACGCTCGCAGTCTTGCATAGATAGCAAAGTCACACCTAGCAGTTGTGGTGCTCTTCGTCACCGTCGCTCTTTGATCCTCTTGGGTTCTAGCCACCGCTGCTGCTCCGTCTAGCCATCGTCGTCGCTGGTCTTGGGCTCCTGGGTCCTGTCCTCTCGCTCTCTGGGTATGCTTGTCTGTCCTCTTGCTCTCTGGGTCTGCTCATCTGTCCTTATCGCCGCTGCTCCTCGTCTTCTCTGTCCTGGTCGTCAGCTCGTCATTGCTCGTCTGGTATGTTAGTTTTCTGGCTTAGATTTTAGATCAGAGATTTACGTTTGTTTGCTGTGTTTTGTGTTGTTTGATAATTGTTGAGTTTTGATTAAATCTAATGCAGATTCATATATTGTTTGCTGTTTTCATTTTGTTTGATAATGGTTGAGTTTTGATTAAATCAGAATTGTTGATGCTTTTTTTTTAAATGGTTTTGAGTGTTGGTTAAATTTAATGCGGATTTGCTGTGTTGACTAAATGGTTTTGAGTGTTGACTAAATTAGAATGGTTGATACCTAGTTTAACAATTAACATTTACTTTTATTTCAGAAAATATGAATTCTGAAACTGTGAGTAACCTTGTTACTGCTGGAGCTAGTTCTGGGTTCTCATGTTTTGAATAAGTATATAAGTCGTTTATTGCCAGATAATGTTGAAGTTGTGATTTGCACTCGAAATTGGATACGTGGATATGATGATTATGGTATAATTATATTTATAACATACATACTTGAGTGATTTTATTCATTATTATGTATTATTTTTCTAATATATTTATTTATTTTTTCTAGAGGAAGATTTAGATGAGGAAGATATTGCAAAAGGAGAAGGTTATTCTTCAGGAGTTGGTTCCAATGATATTATTGACTTACATGAAGATGAAGATGAAAACTAAGTGTTTCGAATTATGTTTATTTTGCTTTGGAGACTATTTATAATTATGTTTTTGGATTTTGAATTATATTTATTTTGCTTTTGAGACTATTTATAATTATGTTTTTGTATTTTGGATTATGTTTATTTATTTTGGAGACTATTTATATTTAACATTTACTTTTATGTTGATTTAAACAGAAAATGTTGTTTTATGCCCTTATAAATATTATTAAAAAAAAGAGATTAGTCCGCCAGCTCGCCATTAGGCGGGGCGGGGTAGGATTCTGGGACCGCCTCACTAGGCGGACTTCCCCGCCTGCCACCCCTAGTCACCACCACTATATTACCACATCCATCTCCTCCTCCTCCTGTTTCTTTTTTTATTTAAATTTCTTTGATCTTCTCTTTCCTTTTTTTCTTTCTCGTCCATTATCATTATCGTCATCACCAACAACACCAATATTTTGCTAACATCTTTATTGATTCTAATTCTCTGTGATGACATTATTAAATAATTTCGAAATCGAAAATATTATCAGAGCGAAACCATTGTATAATACCAAATAAACCGAAAATTGTCCATTATATAAATTCGAATTCATAAACATTTGCGTCTCGAATAAACCGAAAATATTATCAAAACGAAACCGTTGTATAATGCCAAATGAACTGAAAATTGTCCATTACATAAATTCGAATTCAGAAACAACTGCGTCTCGAATGAACCGAAAATATTATCAAAACGAAACCATTTTATAATACTAAATGATCCGAAAATTGTCAATTATATAAATTCAAATTCAGAAACAAGTCAATTTTGAACAAATATATATCCAAATCAATTTTTTATCAGACAATATCATCAATATGGCAAAAAATTGATGATAACGATAACGACAATATGTATTAGAATAAGACAATGATGATGATGATGATGATGATGATGATGATGATGATGAAAAGGAAGGAGGAGACGAAATTCCAATAGGATGAGGAGGAGGAGGAGTTGTTGGTGACGACGGTAACGAAATTGAAAAATAATAAAAAAGGAGGAGAAGAAAAAGACGTAACATCCTAAAAGAAGAAGAAGAAGAAGCGCAGGAAAAAAAACGGAAAAAAGAAGCGCGTAACTCAAATCACTTGGATAAACTTAAATGTTAAAATTATTTAAACGTGGAGAATTGTTCTATTGATAATATTATCATCATGCTTTCCAAAGCAAAAAATCAAAATGAAAAAATTTAAGTGCGAATAATTTTAATTTATGTTGGCTAGTATTTTATTTTAGCCAGCACTCTAATAAATATTGGAAGGCTAGTAAAATTTATTAATTTTTACTCGTAGTTAGTCATTAATGTTTAAAAATATAAGTTAAAATTTAAAAGTATATTGTTGAATTACTAAATTAAATAAATTAGATTAATGGCTAAAAATAATAAATTTTGATAGTTTTAGAATTTTTTTCTATCTTTATTCCAGCAGTAGTTTAGTAGTATACTTTTAGCCAAACTTCCGTGTTATTTTGGTCATTGGGGAAAAATTCAGAATTAAGAAGAAAAATTAAACTATTCTATACATTTTGTATACCAATTTTAATAATAATAAAAAAGGTTGTCTATCATGTGAAACATGAACATCTGAGAATATTAGTTTTTTTTTTGTTTTTTACAATATCCTCTGGCCGATGAATACAATTACATGTAACTATTGTTCTAATATTTGCTTTGTGGTTGTCTATGACGGGTTCCTTCATCAAAGTTGAGAGTCCATCAAACCAAATGTGTGATTGCTTCAAGTGATGTTCATTTGAAAGATGTTGTAAGGTTGACATCATCTGAAGTTTTGAACTTTCCCAAGTTATATATGATGGTGAGTGATTTTTATTTAGGGAATGTTATGGTGTTTAAGAGGTGGTGTTTATTTATTAAAAAAATTAAAAAATAATATTTAATTTAAAAAATATAATAATAAATAATTTTAAAAAATTAAAATTTATTATAAAAGATAAGTTAGACAAAATTTAAGTACCAACTCATAGATACCATAGAATTAATTTTTTTATTTTGTTTTATTTTGTTTGATGTACTGTGGAAGTTGTCATTCGAATGGTAAATGATATATTAGGTTCTTAAGTTTGAGTGATTCTAAAGACAAACGGAGATGATTGATTATTGAGTTTAATTATCCAAAAAAGAAAAAGTAATACTGACAATAATTGTCCATGTTATGTTAAGTGAAAATAAAATGTTGGGGTACAATATTTTTTAACGAGTGTTAAGGAATTAATAAATTTTATGATTTATAATCATTAATTAATTATTATTGATATTTTTAATGGTGTAAAATTTTATCTAATTATATGAAACTACTTACTTTTTTTTTATTGATTAAGTGCGGACTAAATTTCAATAAAAGTGATAGTCTCTAGACTTTTTTTTTTCAAATTTTTTCGCAGCAATAAGTTATAAAATCAAACAGCAAATAGTTGAGTTCTTTTATCTTTAAACTTCAAATAGAAATAGAAGAGATATTACAAAGTACAAACTATTTTTTCAAATTCTATTTTAGTTAGGTTAGACTTTAGAGGTTCAAGTACCTAACTAATATAGACTGAATTACTGATATTCAATAATGCTATATGACTAATTATTCTTCTACAATCATTGTACAATTAAAGTATAAAAAGTTTTCATATTTACATTTATACATATTTTTAGATCATTAACACAAATACAAAAACTTATTACTTTTTGGTTGTAAAATAATTATATATAAAAAAGAAATAAGTTTTCCTATCATTATTGTATCCATATCCGACCTCAACACTTCACCCAAATTCTTATGTCCGAGGCTCTGTTTTATTGGAAGGGTGAAATTAACTAAAAGTGGTAGTACCTCTTTGCAATACTTTAGAAGATCCTATGAAAATTAAATAGAAACAAAAGAAAAAAAAAAAGTCTATGTTCCAAAATAATAAATTCCAATTTCCCAAACAATATACGGTGGCATTGCTCATATTTTGATAAAGTCGAACATATAAAAACGTGGAATTTAACTAAATAAATTAAATTTATAATTTCGTTAGATGAATAATAAAAAATACAAGCAACGTGAATAATGGTCTGTATTTTAAATTCATTAACTATTTAAAATGAAATTTATATCTAATTAATTTAAATTTAATTTTTAAAATTAAAATAACTTTTTATTTTTGATTTATTATTTAAATTATTAAAGAAATATTATTTCTCTATACTTTCTCACAAACTTAAACTCCTTGATGCTTCAGGCAAGAAGGGAGAAAAGGTAGAAGAAACAATAGAAGACATCTAAACAACATTATTATATTATTATTACCTTAGCTTACTCAAATGCATATATGCGTTGTTCTTGTTCCACGTGTATGTATATAATAAATAATCCCGTATTACCAAAAAAACATGATTGAATGCAGCGTCAATGGCAATAACAAGGAAGGAACTGAGCTGGAGTTTGCATCAACGCTGCACTCAATGATGCTTTTCTAGTGTGGGAGCTGTTGGTTTTCCACTTTCCATAGCTGTAGATATTGCATGCATCATCAGCTATTTGTTAAGAGAATTTTGAATGCAGTACATCAACCAAGTTCCATTCCTATTCCCTTAATTTGTACTATCAGCTATTCCATCAGCCTCTCTTATAGTTATTGTACTGCTAATCACTTGTACAGTTGTACTAGAATCAAATCTTGTACTACTACTATTACATTGGTCTATATCTATTTTAATTTGGTCAACGCTTACATCATTTTTCATCACATGCAACACTCATTATATGTCTTGGGATAAATATCCTTAACGGCTATAACTAAAAAGATGTTACAAGAAAAATGTTAGATCCTGTCATATTTTTTATGAAATTAGCAGCGATCGATTTCATATGTTATTAGGATTTTTGTTTTGATTTATTTGCCCGCGTTTTATTTTTTTAATTTTTATTCTGTATACTTGATCTTTTATATTATACCTAAATTATTGTTTATAGATAAATTATTACTTGATTTTTACTAATTAAGATTTAACTATTAATTGTCGACTATCGAGTTTTGTTAGGTTCAAAAAAAAAATGAAAAAAATATTAACTCTAATGTCAAATTTACTCAACGGTAACTTTTATTAAATAAAAAATATAAAAATAAAAGTATAGTAAAAAATTATCCAACATAACCATTATGAGATTTACCAATACGATAATAAATAGTTACTAATAAAAAATTTATTGTCAGATTATATTCGATAATAATATATTTACCGACGAAATTTGTTTATATTTATTGACGAAATTTGTTCATATTTCTACCGATAAATCCAATAGTATTCAACGAAATTTTTTTGTAATGAGGTGAGAAATTAAAAATATAAATAAATAAAAGGGATAGAGGTCCTTAGACGGTTAGACCTTTATTTTTTAGAAAAATAAAAGCAAGAGACCCTTGAATTATAGTGATTTGCGTGGATCTATATGTTGCTGTGGGCTGATTAGTTGCTACCTGTTATTCCCAACCAAAAAGGGCCAAAAAAAATTGAAAGAAATAAAGTATTTTTGGTTTGCTTTTTGACTTTTGTGTCATTATCAATAGGTCTTTGAAAATAATGCTGAGTTTTACCTACAAAGTGCAAAATGGAAGCACCATGCAAGAGTGATATAAAAATCGGATTTTTGCACTTAATGATGGAGCTAATGTGGTATGCTCTGGAGAGTGTTTTTCGATTTAATTATTTTAACTCATTCAATATAATTTATTACCATGACTTAATTATATCAGCTAATTGATTTGATTAGATATTTAAATATTAATATAATTTATTATAATATATATTACTTAATTAATTTTACTACATTAGTTGTGATTTGTTATATTAGTTAATTAATTTATTCATTTATAAAGTCTGAAATAAAATAAATAATTTATTATTTATTCTAATTGAAATCATTAAATTTAATTATACATTATATATGAATTAATAATAATTTGTAAATCACTTTATATTATATATATTAACAAAATATTATATATGTCTTAATGTGTTAATTAAATATTATATACGCACAGAAAAATAAATACAAAGATGATTTATATAATATTGATAATATTATATTAGCACGGTGATTTTTTTGTTTTGATATCATATAGTATTAATAATGATAATATTATTATATAGTATTATATAAAATTATTCCTTATGGCAATCATTCTTAGTAGAATAGTGTGTCCTTTATATAGTATTGATAATTGTTGCTTAATTTAAAGTAATTGTATGTTAGTATGTTAAATTTATTTTCAATAATGACTTAAATAGATAAATCTAATTTAATTGAATGATTATATAAAATATTTTATATTATTAATGTACTAAAATTAAATTCATTTTTTGGTACAGAATTTTATAGATAAATTTTATACAAGATTAAGTAATTTTTTATTTTTTTATCTATGTTACTTTATTTAATTTTAAGAAGCGTCATATTTACAATTACTGCAAGTATGATATTTTATAAAATATGAAAATCAATTTTTTTATAATTTAAATATCAATGTTTGAATAGAAGAACTTAACAGACTCACAATGAGAGAGAGAGGAAAATTTACCTAGAGAAAAGAAACTCGGCATGAGAATGGTGGCGATGGGTTCAACAACGACTGTAACGGGATGAGCAGCGATGATGACATAAGCTGTGAATAGTGACGGACCCAGAAAAATTTAGTAATAGGGACAAAAATATAATAAAATTTAGGTATAGATATTTTTTTTGCTTCCCACGATATTCAACAAGTTAAGGACTAATCCGTCGTGAATTTGAATTCTATTTAAGAATCTATAATTGGCTGACAACGAGTTGCTATACATACGAGACAGAATTCGAACCCTCAATACTTATTTAAGCGGACGACTAAGTTGATCACTTGATCAATCTAAATTGGTTTAGATATATTCAAAATTTAAAATTAGAACTATCTAATACATATTGATAAGAACTAGAAATATACACACAATCATTATTATAATATTTAAAATAATAAAAATATAATTTCATACACATAGTATAATATTTAAAATAACAAAAAAAAATATTTATAAGGCTTTTTTTATTTTTAACATGATTAAATATTATTTCCATACTAAATCAAATTTAACAATATAATTATTATTATGTGTTAAGTTTAACAAAATATTTTTTAACATAAAATACAAAAAACCTATTTATATTTTATTTTGAGACAAATATAATATAATAAGTGGTATATATGTATATAAGTATTAATTTTTTTCAAAAAAATTTGTGGGGGCAAATGCCCCCTCTATATTAAACGTGGGTTCGTCTCTAGCTGTGAAGGAAGATGTGAGTTGTGAATAGGTAAGCGGCGATGGTCTCAGCAACAACATGACAGGAGCTATGCAGTTTTTTTTGTGAAAAAGTCGAGAAGAAGAAGATTTTAGGTGATGATGATTGAGTTTATCTTGCATGGCTATAGAGTATAGACTGAAGTTATGAATCATGTGTGATGTGAGGCAAATCATAATTACTAAAAGATGTTTATATGTATATATTCGGGGCGGGTACACCCTAAACCCGACATACCTGTCTTAAGCAAAATCTGTCCCGACTCGAGTCAAGTTATTACCCTTTTCATTCGGGTATAAATGGGTCGGGTACCTGCGTATTCGAAAACTCCTGACAAGTCTAACCACGTACTGATACTCATTTTATTAAAGGTTTATTGCTAGCCAATGGATTGCTATATACACAAGGCGAGATTCTAACTCCTAATAGTTGTTTAAGCGGACGAGTGAGATGATCACTTGACAAACTCAAATTGATTAAGATAAATACTAATTATTTTTAATATTTTAATATTAAAAATTTTAAGAATTTGATTTTAATTAGAACTTTGTAAAATATTTATAATAATAATTATTATATATTTAATTTTTTAAACAATGACATTGTTTGATTCATGTAGCCGACCCCACTTAGTGGGACAAGGCTTTGTTGTTGTTTAATTTTATAAAATATTTATAATAATAATTATTATATATATTCTTTAATTTTTTAATAAAATTTTTAATATAATTTTATGTATTATCTCGTACAAATTAAAGGAACATACACTGGTTAAAGTAAAAAATGATCAAGTTTAGTTACTTCCTGTGTAAGTCTCTTCCACTGAACTCTTTTTGACAGATGAGGGAACTCAAAGAATAATGTGTTCTGTTATGTTTTAATTTCAAGTTCTCTTTTCCAAACAAAGTGAAAGAAATCAAAAACAAACAAATAAATAGAAATAACCAATCTTAATAATTTGATTTTCTCGGATCAAACTGGTTTATTTATATGATTTATTTTCATAGTCGCATTAAATAAATAATATCTCTTCTGTGGTAAATTTATAACATCACACTATTTTTCCCATCCAGATTCACTACATATAAAAGGTTTTTTTTTTTCAAAAAAATAAATTTATGTTCAATAAAAATTATAATCATACTACATATATATATGCAAAAAATTAGTTATCAAATTAGTATAATATATTAAAAATATATATATATATATATATATGTACAAATATATAATAATAAAATAACTAAATTGATGTGGGTGATCTGATTTTTTGTATGCAGATAATATTTTTTATAAAAATGATATAAAGAGCAAAATTAAAGTAGTTAGATAAGTGAAGAGTTGGTTTTTCCTCTTAAAAGAATATGGACTCTCATATATATAACAGCGCAGCACTCATCACTTTCAATAATTATGTGGAGATCAAATTTCTTTTGCCTTGCTAGAAGGGGAAAAAAGGTAATTGTCATTGTAAATATAAGCTACCACTTTGAAAATTTTATACATGTGAAGAGATTTTATTTTATTAATTAGAACTTAGAAGGTAACAACACAATTCTGTTCATAACCAAAATCATAAATATATACAGAAGCGTTTTGGCCAAATCAAATAAAGCAAAAGATCCAGAATAATCCTTAATTAAAATTTCAACCAATTATTGGAAAAAAGCTGACAAAAAAAGAACACTTTTTTTGAAAAAATGAAGAGCGTATATATTGGTTTGTCTGTGTGCGATTTTTTTGTAAATGTATGTGTATATAAAACTTGTTTATGCGCCGTCCACTGGAGCCATGGCCACACACGTCCTTTTAACTGAAACCAACTTGCGATTGAAAGAAATAACAAACTTTAGTCTTTACATATAATAATATCTTATATTGTTTCTTCATCAATCATCATCATTAGTAAAAAACTAAAAAGTGGACGTGACTCTATATACCATCATCATATTAATCATATAAGACATTTTAAAGCAAAACTTATGTACCTAGAACTAGTTATAGTTATAGGACGCTGTTGCACAGGGCAATATTATAAACTATAGGTAGCTCTAGGTAAGGATGACAAAATGGACTGAATTTACAGGACTAACCTATTAAATCGGTAAAAAAAAAGTTAAATCGGATTAAGATTTGAAATTTGTCCAAAAAAAAAAATTGGCAAGTTCGTACTACAAAATCTATAAATTTTGATAAGACATGACAAGCCCACTTATTGGATAGCATTAGAAGTGAGTTAAGCCAACTCGAACTTGACTAGTAAACAGTTTTATAAATTGAGCTCATGAGTTTATGTAGCTAAATTTAAACCTAAATTTAAATTTAAATATTCAACAAGACTAGTTTTTTTTTTGGTGACTAAATGAGACTAGTTTAAACTTAAATCAACTCAACTTATTAGTTTATAAATAACTTATATATACTTTTAAAATATATAAATATTTTTTTAAAAGAATTTACCAAATCAAACCTCAAGGAATCGAATGTAGATAGTAAGATAGGTATAGTAACGAGTAATGACAAAATGGATAATCATCAAATTCGATGGGGTCGCCAAAAGGCAGATGCTTATAATTTGATGTTGGTGCATGGCCTCACTAATGATACCACCTGAACAATTCAATTAAGAAAATATTACTGAGAGCTTTTATATAAAGAGGTATGCATAAAAACTTTTAAAACATTATTTTTACTCTAAATTAAAGAATCAACCCTACCCAGCTACCCTAAAGTGTGTAAATTGGTAATCATGCAAATCACCGGTGATTGATCCTTAAACAAAAGCTGGTGAGACGGCCTAGATGGCTAGATAGTAACAAAACCTTATACATATGCTCACCACATCTTACATACAAAGCCAAGCCAAAAGTCCAAACTCATAATTTTTAAGTGCCAATCATGCTTAATTAATTAATTATTTTTTAGATATCCAAACCAATCATTAGATTTGATTATAACAACTACTTACAACTACCAATGTTAGTAATTACTTTTATCTGCCGCCCAACAATTTTATAACAGAATAAGATGATTTCATCAATGTGCTCAACCATTCTCAGCCACCCATTCCTCGCAACACTCACAATAAACCAAGAAATACAAGTTTCTCATTCGTTGACAATTCTTATTTTATTACTTGCCTTACAAAATTTCAAAGCTTTTCCGGCCGCTTTGCAAATCATGTTATCCCATAAATAACTTCTCAAGGATGTGTCCATAAATTATATATATATATATATTTTAATCCACAAACCTAACTAAATGCAGTATAATAGGAAATTTGAAACAAATAGTATCACTGAACAATTTTTAAAGTGAACTTTGAGGATGTATAACTCCTTCAAAATGGATGGACTAAAAATTTCAGAAGAAAAAAAAGGTAAAATGGTTTTATGCTTTTATTAATAGGAGAATGTTTTACTTATTTTTGTTAGAATATAATTAGGATCAATTAAAATTAATTAGCATTATTTAGTATTGTTAGAATATAATTAGGATCAATTAGCATTATTTAGTATATTTGAATATTTATTATAGGATATTACATCTTTATTATTTCGATTCTCTTAGCACTTATAAATACCCTTCTATATTGTATTATTCCAGATAATTTGAATAGACAACTTGAATATATTCAATAATACAAATATCTTTTCTCCCGTTTAATCTCTTGTTTCTAACATGGTATCAGAGCCATGGTATCCTCCTTGAAGAGGATAGGTTGTTTTTCTTGCGGTGAAATAACCGTAATTTTTGCATTTTCTTTCTATGCCATTCTTCTTTCCCTTTTGTCACTCCTTTTATGCTTTTCACCTCACCGACTAGCCTATTTTCTCTGTCTTGTATTTTTTCGAGTCGATCCGCTGCTTACCTATTCTCATGAAGAAATCATATAGTTTTCGCTCTCTTTCGACAATTCCGTCTGTATTCTTTCCCGTCCTGCAGTTTTATCTGCTTTCCCGTCCTGCAGTTCCGTCTACTTTCCCGTTCGGCAGTTTCGTTTGCGTTCCCTTCCGACAATTTCATTTGCGCTTCTTTCCGGCAGTTTCATATATAGTTCCTTCAGACAAGCGGCTGTTCCGTCTGTGCTTCCTTCAGACAAGCGGCAGTTCTGTCTGCACTTCTTTCAGACAAGCGGCAGTTCCGTCTGCGCTTCCTTCCGGCAGTTTCGTCTGTACCCATTTTATCAGTTTATGCATTTTTTCTCTTTATTTCGTTATTTTAAATAAGTTTCAAACTCAAGTATTTTTTATTAAACCATGGATTAGTAGTATTCACACAAAATGATAATTTAATGTAGGCAGTATTTTTTATCGCTGTATTGGTGTTATCAAGCCTCTCCTATAAGTGCTAGAAAGAAATGCTAGAAATATCTATTCCTCATAAAAGGTTATGCATTTTCTTGTTGACAAGTGTTCATTTATGGCACGCTGTGTAGGTCAAACTTTCTATTTCTGGCAGGGATTTTCACTTGACTATCATTGCTAGGCGCTCGCGACACTATGCTGGGACAAGGTTTGTACTTTTCCAATCCTTTATATAAGTTTGTCACATGATAAAGCTACATTCTGTTTCAATTCTTTACACTTGCAATCCTTGAAGATATACATCTGCTTTTGTTTACATTTTAATTTTTCTAATTGAGATTTTTTTACTGGTTTCTGCCAAGTACTTCAATCCATGAAATTCATGTAAACGGGTGATTTATCACCCAGAAACTTGGTATTTTCTTACAAATTTTGACATTTTTATCTTATTTATTTCTTGACATATTCCTTGCTTGCTATATCTTGTGATGCAGATATTTGAAACGAGGAGTGAATGAAAAGGAAAGAGTAGCTAATGATGTTGAGACAGAGCAGATAGTCTTTGCAGATGCTCGTGATGGAAGCCCGATGAAAATAAGTTCCGTGGTGCAGATCCAGGGTTCAATCCCTCTGTTTTGGTCTCAAGAAGCCTCTCCATTGAACATAAAATCTGACATTATATGTATGATGTGGAAGCAACTATTCTCTGCTTGTTATGTAATTTTTTCTGAGAGCTTTTTTGCTTCTTTTTTCTTTTTCTAGTATCAAAGAAGGACAACACCTTTGAAGCCACAAGGCTTCATTTTGAAAATCTTGTTAAGAGATATGGAAATCCAATTATCATATTGAACTTGATTAAGGTAGGCAGCTTCCCATTTCTAATGAACAGTTAGGAATATTGAATTTTTCGATTGTGTCTAACCTCTAAACTAGAATGTTTTCTGATTCATTTTTTTTGTTCAAGACACATGAGAAGAAGCCACAAGAAACTATTCTGCGAGCCAAGTTTGCTAATGCTGTTAGGTCTATCAACAAAAATATAAAAGAGAAAAATCGACTGAGGTTTCTCCATTGGGATTTGCATCGACACTCAAGATGGTAACTTGCTCTTCCCTCCAACCGTTTCAGTTTTTTATTCTTAGGTGTTATTTTGACTTTATTGGATCAATTACTTCAGCAACAAAGCTACTAATGTGTTGACCCAACTGGAAAAAGTGGCTGCATATGCGTTGAAGCTGACTGGCATCTTCTACTGTTCCCTAACACCAAACTTGACACCAGAGGGACCGTTCCAATATTCCTTCACAGGGTATGTTTTATAACAGCACTTTGGATGCTGTTTGCTGATGTATTTTCTCATTGAATTACTTTTTATATATATTTGATGATTTATTAGATAATCTTTGTAGTAAGCAATAACTAGGAATTATATTGCATAGACTGCTTGGGTTTTTTGAACAATAACCAGGAATTACTGCTGCAATATGCCATGAGGTCACAAGTTAATTCATTATTTGGAGAGATCGTGTTAGTGTTGAGTTGTTTTAACAGACATGGATGGTATCAGATGTCATATAGATTGGCTTTTTTACATTTTTTTTGTTCAAGCATATATAATATTGAGAAACGAAGATGATTATGATTTAAATTATAAAATAAATCTCTAAAATTTTTGTCTATCTCTCAAGCCACTTTCATACTCTTTTTGATGATGTTATGAATATTTTTTAAGAAAACAAAGAGGGCTCCAAAGGTTGAAGTTGGGACTAGATCAACAGATGCTTCAATGGATGAATGGCTCGAGGTCTGTATGAATGCCGTATACAAATCAAAGAAGAAGAAGTAGATGAACAAATCTATCCATAAAACATTGCTAGGCTTCTGAAATCTATCCATGTCTTGTTTTTTGACACCAGAGAACTGCATATGCTCAGTCCAATGCAAACAAATCAAAGAAGAAGAAGTAGATGAACAAATACTTTCAAGTTTCAGCCATACAAGAGTCTGCCATGGAGTGAAGAATCATGTAACTCAGATTAGATTGGAGAGTTTAAACTTTAAAGAGAGCATGAGGAAATAGTTTTAAATTTTAAGCTGAAAGTCCAACGCTTCTCTGTTGTAGTTTAAAAGAAATTTTAGGGTATCTTTTTATTGAGACAGTGAGATATTGAATAATGGTATTAAAAAATAACATCCAATTTTATAGGTTTCATGTAATGAATATTATGTTTATCTATGTGATTTTTGGCTTTCTTTTTTTCAATTTACAGTGTGTTTTATGGAGTAAATTTAGAAAACAAATTTAAAGTATTTATTTTGTAATGGAAAAATTAAAAAAATTATTTTACCTTACTGACGAATTTACAGACGGATTTTCTGTCTGTATTCAGAGTGTGGGATGATTTTTCAAGGTTCAAATTACAGACGGAAAATCTGTCGAAAAATATACTGCCAATTACCGATGGAAAATCTGTCAGAAAATTCGTCTGTAATTACAGACAGAAAATCCGTTGAAAAATCCGTCTGTAATTACAGACAAAAAATTCGTCGAAAAATCCATCTGTAATTATCGACAGAAAATTCGTCGTCTTAGGGAAATGGATGGAGAATTTACAGAGGGAAAATCCGTCAGTAACTGGTAAAAATCCGTCGATAATTTTTTGACGAAAAAATTCGTCGGTAAATAATTTCTGACGAGGCTTTTACAGAGAGACAAAATCCATTGGTAATTTCGTCAGTGACCAAAAATCTGTCTGTAATAAAGACTAAATCTGTTTGTAAATCTGTCTGTATTAATTCATTTTCTAGTTGTGTTCCAATAGTATTTTGAAATGAAGTGCTGCTCACTTAACAGAAAGGACTTAGAAAGACATTACAAGAGGATGTCTGATAAATATTATCCTTTTGGAGGAAATAATAATCCACCACTCAAACAAGTTTTTATGGCATCCTTGCCAAATGAACTTCAGCTAGAACTACAACGGATGATAATGACTATTCGCAAAGAAGTGGTTACTACCACCATTGGAGAAATATACCAGTTGGCTCTAGCTACCTTGGATAAACTGTGTGAACAACAACAGATGTTCAAGTGGCTTAATTAAAATTTAGGCAAACTCAAAGGGGCATACAATAAATCCTATTTGAAGATCAAATGCAAAGAACTTGGCATGTGTGAATAAGCCTAAAAAGAAGACACATTGGCAGTGACAATCTAGAACATTCCAACAGAAGACATTCAAAAGGGGAAGAAGAAAGTAAAGGTGTTATAGTATCGATCTTTTGAAGTACTAGAGATCCAACCTGTGGTATCAGAGCCTACCTGTCATAAGAGGAAGAAGAAGGTAATACTAGCCAAAGCAAGTAAGAGAGAATTCAATAAATATGAATACTTCATAGTCTTTAAGTCCTCTTGAACCCATACATCATTCTACTTCTTTAAGCATAGAGCACTTGTCCTCTAGTCTAAAGAAAATTCTTGCCAATAAATTGATCAATTAGTATAATTTACCCATTTTCTAGAAGACTCCCGAACTTCAGCCACTAAATATCTACTTATTAGCCCATATTCTTTCTACCAAAGACAAAAGAAATCGACCCTCACCTCCATCCGTCATCTTATCACTAGAAACCCTTCTTCTCCACCTAAAGAAGTCATCCAGTCCTCTCATCTACAATAGTGTGGTTTAAAAGCCACTACTGTTGAACAATATATAACCCTAGAAATTCTACAAGAACTCATCCAAAATTATAAAGACCAAGGCTACACTCATTTACATCTAAGAGCAGTCAGACTTATTCAAACTCTTCATGGAAGAAGATCCCTTCCGGTGACAGCTAAAGTTGTTCTTTTGGATTCCACTTTTAAGGAATACCAATATGCTTTGATTGGAGCATTGGTCACCACACTCTCAAACGGAAGTGTCATCCTTACTATAGCTCCAAATTTCACCATCAGGTTATCAGACCCAACAATATCTCATAGACTAAAGATCCAAATATAATTAGTTGGAGTAATTCAAGACTCTAATGCTGAACAGGCAACCTTGCACCACAAAATCCTCTACAGAGTCTAAGACTATGCTCTTGATCTCAATCTCCCAAACACTACAGGAGAATCATTATTCATGTTCACTGATAATGCCAGAGGACCAGCAATCATAAACATTCAAAGAATGATCACTACTGAAGAACTTCCTTCTATCATTCTATTAGAATGGATTACTGATTATGAGAAAGCCTTCCCAAAGGAGCAAGTTGATATTCATACTACAATATCTCCAGATATTACCCACAATAGTGATGGAACGGTAACTACTGTTTTCCAGAAACCAGGAGTAATTAAGCAAACTTTTCTACAATGACCATCCTTTAGGAGGATTAATATGATCTCTCTTGTTCAGGTGCAAACTACTCACAATCAAGATGATCCACCTGTACATTTCTATGAAAATGAAAAACCTTTTTATGTTTCTCATATAAATGGCCACTTCATCTAGGATGTTGATCCCTCCATGCGTGATTTCGACTGTGACTGTACTGATCAATGGAGTGACACTAATGATGAAGATTATGATAAACATCAAAGGAACAAGGAAAAAAAGAAAAGGTCACAGCAAACTCCTTGCTCATATATGAGACCTAAACCTCCTGATAATGCAGATATGACACCAAAGCTGAGGAAGAAGAGACTATCCCAAAAGGGTCCCACAGATGATCTTTATCAGTCAGTCAAAACATTTTCGTACATTGTAACCTTCAGATCTTATGAGGAAGAATTTCCACCTTTAGTAACTCAGATTAATAAAAAGAAAATCACTAGAAGACCTTACGTAATTCCCTAGGGGATTACTCCGCATGGACATCAAACAACAACCCCTCAAGAGGAAGTTCTTAATTGGCACACGGATAATAGAGTCAGCTAGAATAAAGTATTACTCTGCATAGATCATAATCTTGATGCTCTTGTAGAAAAAATTAAAGGTCTTTCAACACAAATAGATTCTGTGGTAGAATAAGTTGCTGAACTTAGAAACCGGCTCTCTACACAAGCTTTTCAACTTGACCAAAAACTCAAAACCTATATTGACAATATGTATTTTGGCCCAGAGTTCTACAAAAAAAGTAGAAAATAGGACCAAGTTAAGGCTCAACTTTGCCAAATTGAGATGGACAGAGACAAAACGGTTGTACCTCAGGCATTGGCTATAGACCGATTATCCAAGTACTCTAAACCATATCCTTTATATCCACCTATCCTATTTTTCTCAACATATTCGCCACCTGAAATCCCAGATTATGAATCCATCTTCAGATCTACTTATCATTTAGCCAGACAAGCCAACACCAAAAAATATGTCTCTTCTCAAGGGCGACGTCTTTCGTCTCAGCCACAGCCACTTCTCCAACCCATACCTCGTTCTCCCTGGAAGCCAGAAAAATTTTTCAGAGAAGATGCACCTTTTAATGCCCCTACAAAAGATAAGGATATCAAAGAAGGATCACCTGCCCCAGGCCAAATAATTAATACCTTTACTCTGGATAATCAATCAGATAGTGAAGAAACCACTAATGAATCTAATGGAGAAACTGTTGAATGGTCAGAAGAAGACTATGAAGCAGACCTTTCAGCAATAGCCATGTTTAACCCTGTAGTAGTGAAGAAGAAGAAGAAGAAGAAGAAGAAGAAGAAATAACCTTTGAAAGGGATGAACCAGCATGCTTCAGTTAATCCTCCACAGACACGATCTTCTGAAGTAAAAACTTCTAACAAAAGATTTACCTTTGATGATATTCCACCATCAAGATACATGGAAAGGTTAAATAAATTTGGTGCTTGAAATGAAACCAACATGGCTAATCCAAATCTTTCAAGCAGACAAGTCCTTGCAGATTTCATAAATCGGATGACTGACAACCTCCGAGAATGGGTTAACAACCTTTCTGAGTATGAAAGACTCTAACTCATCAATAGTACTTTTCCTCAGTTTTTGGGGATACTACACCAGGAATTCTTGGGAGATATTACAATTATCTAAAAAAAAAAAATTCACAAGAGCATTTTGAAATGAAGTGATGTTCACTCAACAGAAAAAACTTAGGAAGACATTACAATAGGATGGCTACTAAACATTATCCTCTTGGAGGAAATAATAATCCACCACTCAAACAAGTTTTCATGGCATCCTTGTCAGATGAACTTCAGCCAGAACTACAACGGATGATGATGACTCTTTGCAAAGAAGTGGCTACCACCACCATTAGAGAAATATACCAGTTGGCTCTAACTGCCCTGGATAAACTGTGTGAACAACAACAGATGTTCAAGCGGCTCAATCAAAATTCAGGCAAACTCAAAGGAGCATGCAGTAAATCCTACTTGAAGATCAAATGCAAAGAACCTGGCATTTGTGAATGTAAGCCTAAAAAAAGACATATTAGCAGTGACAATCTAGAACATTCCAACAGAAGACATTCAGAAGGGGTAGAAAAAAGTAAAGATCTTTTCGCTATTTTAAAAGAAAAAATCTCCATAGCAAAAAGTCAAACAAATGCTTCATTTGCGGAAAATAGGGTGACTTTGCTAGATCATGTCCCAATAAGACAAGGAAAGAAACTAAAATGCTTTAGTTTTTAATGGATGGAGCCTCCATAAAAGATGAAAAAGATATTGAATCAGTACTTGAAGAGCAAGAAGATAAAGATGATGATACCCAATATGTTTTCCAAGACTCCGACTTGGAAAAAAGAAGTTCAGAGGAAGATTTCCACCCAAAGAGGTCAATCTTTACAATAGCTTTCATCACCACAAGAATTCCTAAAGGATAAAAAATTCCAAAAAAGAACTTGGATATCTTGGGTCTTTAGGAATGAAGCAGATTGATGGTACTCTCCGACCTCATTTTGACTTAAAGGTCAAAACTTTCATCTATGACAAACCACTGAAAGTTGTTGCACTGATGGATGTTGGATCTTGTGCCACTGTCCTAAAACCACATGTCTTACCAAAAGAAATGTGGGCACCTTTCTATAGGAGGTTTGCAGTAGCTAACAACGAAGTCTTCACCATCAATCTAATTTCCAAAAAATCTATTGGATTGAAAATATTTGCAGGCCAGACCACTTGGCTTAGAGTATTGAAAAGTTATCTCCCAGATAAAGGTGTCCTGTTTGGATTCGATGCCTTTTTTTTAACCATGGGCTACATATTAAACCCACTAGCCTAAGTTACAAAGGACAGCTCTTGCCTTACACAGGAATATAAAGCATCTTTAAAATTCAGGAAGCTCCAGATGAATACAAGGAGGTCTAGCAACAACTCCTTAATGCCTGTTGTGACAGTCATGATCAATTCAACCACCTTGCACTTTGTAAAAAAATTTAGATTTTTATGTCCGCCTTCCTTTTAAAAAGAATGAGGACATCAACTCAACAAGTGCCACACACTTAGGGATGAATCCTAAAGATCTCAAAATGGCAAGAGCTAAATGTGCAGCTCTTCTTGTTCAAGGACTCATTGAACCAACCAATTTTAACTGGGTATGTCAAGCCTTTTATGTTGAAAAAAGAGTCGAGCAAAACAGAGGAAAAAAGAGACTTGTTATTAATTACAAGCCACTCAATGTCCTTTTGCAAGATGACAAATTTTCTCTACCAAGAATTCCAGTTATAACACAACGGCTAAGTGAAGCAAAAATATTCAGAAAGTTTGATCTAAAGGCTGATTTTTGGCAAATAGGGCTCCATCTTGAAGATAGATACAAAACAGTCTTTTGCATTCTTGAAGCCCGATATTAGTGGACAGTGATGTCATTCAGACTCAAAGTAGCCTCATCTCTCTTCCAAAAAATAATGATTAAAATCTTTGAGCCCATTCTACATTCCACACTCATTTACATCGATGACATCCTACTATTCTCAAAGGACAATGAAGCCCATAAGGTGCTCCTGGCCCAATTCACTCAAATAGTTAAAGATCAAGGAATCATGCTATCATAAACAAATAGCTCCCTTGCTAAAACAAAAATTGAGTTCCTCGGGATGATCTTTGAAGATGAATTTTTTCAACCAGGGAATTGTATTACCAAAGAATTGATTCATTTCCCTGACGAAAACATGACAGTCAAACAAGTTCAATAATTCTTGAGAATTGTAAACTACATCAGAGACGTTATCCCAGATGTGACCAGAAAAATCAACCAACTGGCAAAACTCTTGAAAAAGAAATCCCCCACCATGGAGACTTGAACAAACCACAGCTGTCAAAATCCTAAAGAAGATAGCACAAGACCTCCCTCCTATAAAGATTCCTAGCACAGGAAAAAGGATATTACAAACAGATGCTAGTGATAAATTCTGGAGAACTGTGTTACTTGAAGAAATTGATGGGACAAGACACTACTGTGTGCATGCTAGTGGACAGTTCAAAGAATCAGAAAAACACTACCATGCCACTTACAAAGAAATTCTTGCTGTTAAACACAGGATAGAAAAATTCAATTTCCACCTCAATTTTTATCATTTCACTGTGGAGATGGATAACTCCTCTTTTCCGTCAATGCTGAAAATCAAGAAAAAGATTCTGCCAGACTCTCAACTTTTGCAATGGAAAGACTGATTTTCCCGTTATAAATTTGAGGTGAAACACATAAAGGGACACCAAAACACATTTGCTGATTTTCTGTCTAGTCCTACCAAAGAACCAATTCCAAAACCAATCCTATACATTTGCTCTATGAGTACACATAATTCTTCATACACCATTCTATTTCTTGATTGTCTGCTTCACGGGAGCCCATACAGAAGAAAGATTAGCCCTTTTTCCCTCAAAACAAGACCCCAGACAAACCCTGTTCTACTGGCTATACCAGCTTCTTGTCATAAGCCAAATCCATCTAAACCCAAGGTACTTTAATATGGATACTCCTTTTTACACTATCCCAATAATCCAAGGACCTATACCAGAAAAGATGATGGGGTATATCTGGGTCCTGTCTTCCATATACACATGTGCCATTATAGTGCCACTCTTCTCCATATACCATATCTTGTGTAATAGCACTCAAGCACAATCTCATTTGGTCCGATTATTCTCTATGTATTTTCTACTCGATGCATGGAGATGAATGTTATACAACATGTTTGACCGCCATCAATTATGGGACAAATCTTCCCAGGCAAAATAGAAATTTTGTTGTTTTGTCACCCTACAGAGAAGTTACTTCACTAGTAGTGACCCACACACCATGAACAGGATCGATATTGTTGCATACTTTACTATGTAGTCTACAGATGAGAAGACAGTCTTGAATACTTTGACCAAATACCTTTGTCAACTCTGGCAACTTGGAATATATGGAGAAAGAGATGTAGTCGAAGGACTCTCATTTAAAACGGATGTTCCGTCAATTACACTCTAAAAGTTTTAGTCCAGATTCATAACCTCAAGAATAATTAATCAATTTGGACAATACTCTTTTTACAGTCCAAGAATAGGGCAAAATTATCCTGATCAGCCTAGCACATCCAGACGTATCCCAGCAGCAAGCAGCAATTTTGATGAAGATCTGAGTTCTGAAGATATAAGTGGTGGAGTATATGCTTTACCACCAAACCCAACCAGAATTGATGCATAGATACCCAATGACACTGAAGGTCCATGCTCAAACCCATATGACCCATATTTGTAAGATGTCCAAGATCCTAATGAAAAAAATACTGAAGATCCGCTTACTTATTTACAAGACCCGAATATGGATCTTAGGGCTGTCAACTTGGCCTGTGATGATACATAATCTTTTTCAGGCGGCGATGTGACCCTTCCAGAAGACTATTTTAAGTCGTTCATCTATTAAAACAAATGTCCCCACTATGTATAATTATTGAGTGTACTAAAATAAAGTGATCTCTGTCACTTGTCTAGGTAAAGTTAGAAAGAGATAAGGCTTATCCTTATCTTCCAGCTGAATTGTATAATAGGCTTGTTTAATTCTGTAAGATATTGCTGTCATCTGAGACCTCTATAAAAGGAGGAGCTTACCCCAGTTGTAATAAGATCTCAACAAACATTGTAATATATCCACTTTCCCTATTTCACAAAAATGTTCTAAATCTCTCTTCTCTCTCTGAAAGCTTAGCTAGTGTTATTTTCTTCTTCCTTATCCAGTGTCATTAAGTATGCTCTGGACTTGCCTCTGTCTTCAAAGGATCCTACTCATCAGAATATGGCACGGATAGGATCTTCAAAAATTTCTCATAGTGAAAAATAGACTCGATCTTATAATACCAAGTTTTGCTCGGACCCTTTAAATCTCACCCGATAAAGTAATTGATAGGGTGATAGGGATGAATAAAGGTGTTATAGTATCGATCTTCTGAAGTACTGGAAATCCAACATTTAAAAATTTAAATTCTTTTTGCTCTTTGCTAACAAGTACCTTTTAAAGAAAAAATAATGAAATATTAAAATATATAAGAAAAATCAACAACAACAACAAAGCCTTGTCCCACTAAGTGGGGTCGGCTACATGAATCAAACGACGCCATTGTGCTCTGTCATGTATCATGTCTACAGAGAGACCGTTTACATGTAGATCTCGTTTGACCACCTCATGGATGGTCTTCTTAGGTCTTCCTCTGCCTTTCGCCCTTTGTCCATCTTCCATCTCATCCACCCTCCTGACTGGATGTTCTATCGGTCTTCTTCTCACATGTCCAAACCACCTGAGACGCGATTCAACCATCTTTTCCACAATAGGTGCTACTCCAACTCTCTCCCTTATATCTTCATTCCTTATTTTATCCAATCGCGTATGACCACTCATCCATCTCAACATCTTCATCTCTGCCACACTCAGCTTATGTTCGTGCTCCCCTTTAGCCGCCCAACACTCCGTACCATACAGCATAGCCGGTCTTATAGCGGTGCGATAGAATTTACCTTTAAGTTTTAAAGGCACTTTTTTGTCGCATATAAAACCAGATGCACTCCGCCATTTTGACCAACCTGCTTGGATCCTATGATTTACATCATGTTCAATCTCTCCATTATCCTGTATGATGCACCCAAGATACTTAAAACTTTTAACTTTTCGTAGGGTGTTCTCTCCAATTTTCACCTCTATATTGGAGTTTTCCCTTCTCAGACTGAACTTACATTCCATATATTCCGTCTTGCTACGGCTTATGCGCAGACCATACACTTCTAGAACTTCTCTCCATAACTCCAACTTCTTATTTAGGTCTTCCCTTGACTCTCCCATAAGAAAAATCAATTTTTGAATTTTTAACTCTTCTCTCCTCATAAAAAAATCTAATTTTTATCCTAGCATATAATTCTAAATTAGTAATTTTCAACGGTTGAAACTTGGAATTAGTGGTATTAATAGGACCGAGATAGTTTGATGATATTTTTCAATTTAATTCAATTTAAATTATTGTGGGTTAGATTAAATTTTGAGTAAATAAATTCGAACGCTAACAAAATTGATAATGAAATAATAAAATTATAGTTGTACTCTAAAAAATTGACTTATTATGATAAAATTATTCAACCCCTAAAAAATTACCCAAAAATTTTAAATTATTCTTTTCTGACTTTACCTGTCACCATCGTCATATTACTCTTTTTCTCTCCCTCCTCTCTTAGCATAGGCTTGCAGTCCCTCTTTATCCCTTCCCTTTTCACATGTGTCCACCTTTATCACTGTTATCTTTGGAACCGATGAACAATGGACTCCATTTTTCCTGATTCGAGTTCTTTCCATAACCTCCAGTGACAATCCAGGCTTGCTTTGCAACCTTGTGAAGCTCGAAAAACTCGTCATTGAAGCTCAATGTGAAAACTTTGGGAAAAGAGAAGAAAGTTCCATTTTTCGGCTAAAATTCGGGTCAATTCAGTTGGTATTTGGATTTTGCAAGTAGGACTGGAGATGCGTCACTGAAGAAGGCAAATGTAGTGATTTTTTCTGCGCTAGAGACGGTGACGGTTCTGAATACGAGTGGGATTTCAAAATGCGTCACCGCAATCTTCCGCTTCAAAGATTGAGTGACCAAAATAATCATTTAACACCTTTACTACTAAACAGATTCAACAATGGCAACCAAAGATTTAAGTATAGAGGAACAAAGTGGTCGTATTTATTCCAATGATTTTTTGGTTTCTGCAAAAGAAAGAAGATGGTTCAATTGAGAATAATCATGTTGGAGGATGGACTAAAAGTAGCAACCAATTGATTGGGGTTTTAAATTTTTATTTTTCCTTTTTTTGTTTTTTTAATTATTTCTATTAACTAATTCGAGCTATATTTTGTTCAATTTTAAATGGAGTTGATAATTTTAATGATGTTCCTTTTGTTTATTTTCTAATTTTGTGGAGAATTTTATAGTGTAATTCTATGTTTTTTTTATGTTGCTAATAATTTTTTTTGACAAGTTTTTTTGTGATCAACTTCATTAGCAGCACCTAGATGATGGAAAAGTAAAGATTATTTTAAAATTTTTAAGTAATTTTTTAATGTTTGGATAATTTTATAGTATGAAATTAATTTTTCATGAGTACAATTTTAATTTTTTGGTGATATTTGAAATTTTCATAATCAGAAATGATTATTTATTTTTAAATTTTTTATTCAGTTTTAAAAAAAATAGTATTAATATAAATAACTTCA
>NC_029774.3:118465390-118465720 GCF_000817695.3 Arachis duranensis | reverse complement strand
AAAGTAATATTAAATAAGAAATTAAATAATAATATGCAAATACCTTAAAATAATATATAAATAATATTAAATATATTATAAGTTTAATCTTAAGTTTAATAATAAGATGACAATATTGCATGACACGATTTGATTTGAACTGGATCAAATTGATTTTAAAAAGTAGCTAGATATAAAAAATTTTAATCTAATTTGGATAATTTTTAAAGATAAAATATAATCTAAGCTAATCTAATGTTAGAATTAAAATGATTTAATGTTAAAAACAATGACTAAATGGTTTGGAGTTGTTTGGACTTTGAATTTAAAACTGAAACAAAAACCCCTACT
>NC_029774.3:118457762-118465337 GCF_000817695.3 Arachis duranensis | reverse complement strand
TATATATAGTGGTAGAACATGCAAGGTGCGTAAAGGAATGACAGAAGGGAACCTACGTGTCTGACTTCACTCACTCTCAACGCCGGATATCACAATGACGTCACACCCACTCCATCCCACCTGCGACTTCGACACTGACTCCGTCGCCTCCTCCCCTCGCTCCGACAACTTCCACGACGCCCCTCAACGCGTCCGCTTCATGTGCAGCTTCGGCGGCAAGATCCTCCCTCGTCCTCACGACAACCAGCTCCGCTACGTCGGCGGTGACACCCGCATACTTGCCGTCAACCGCTCCATCTCCTTCCCCGCCTTTCTCCTCAAGCTCTCCAAGCTATCAGGTCACTCTCCAACTCCTCTTTTCTCCCTTTTTCTCTCTTCTCTTCTCTTCTTCACTTTCGTGATTTCATTCGCTGCAGGTATGACCAACATAACCGCCAAGTACCAGCTTCCCAACGAGGACCTTGACGCGCTTATTTCTGTCACCACCGACGAAGACGTCGAGAACATGATGGACGAGTACGACCGCGTCGCACACAATCAAAATCCCCGATCCGCTCGTCTTCGCCTTTTCCTCTTTCCGGAATCATCCGTCGCCGACGATACCTCCCGAGCCGGCAGCATCAGCTCCCTCCTCAACGGCTCCGTTAAACGCGAGAGCTGGTTCCTCGATGCCCTCAACGGTGGCGTCTCAGCCCTCGAGCGAGGCCGCTCCGAAGCTTCCTCCATGGTCTCGGAGGTTCCCGATTACCTCTTCGGGTTGGACAACTCCGAAGAAACGCAAAGCAACCGCGAATTACGACATAAGGACCGACCCGGTCTATATTCGGATCCGGGTTCTCCTGCCCCAGTTGCGTCTCAATTTTCCTCCACATCATCAGTGCCGTGCGTGCCATCTATCCCCAACCTTCCACCAGTTAAAACCAAACCGGCGAACCCGGCTCCTGAAGTGGAGTCCAAGGAGATTCAAATCGAAGCTGAACCGGCTCCACAACCTCAACCGCAACCAAACACGTATCCGGGTAACACTGTTCTGCACTACGCCGCGGATGCCTCCTATTCGGGCCATTCTGTTCAACCGGTTCCGGTTTACTATTTTCCCGGTCCGGTTCAACCAGGAACTCTTCCGGTTCATATGCAGGCTCCATATCCATACGTTCAACAACCGTATCATGCAGTGGTTCCGGGTCAGGTTCCAGTCGGGTACCATCATTTGGTTCCGGGTTCGGGTCAAGTATATGGCGCAGGTCTGAGGCATGTAAGCCCGATGCACCATCCATACAGTGCATCTGCCACAGCAGCTGTGGTTCAAGACGGTGTGAAACAGCAGGTGTATCAGGCAGTGCCTGGTTCCGGTTACCCAGCAATGGTAATGACAGGTGGGGATGAACCACAGAGAGGTGGTTCGGAGTTTGTGGCGGGTCGGGTCGGGTCGCCAACTCCCTAAATGAATGATGTACCTTTTTTTTTTAGCATGACCTACTTTACTTTTGGTCATGTAAATGGATGCTTAATCTTTGTGTGTATGCACTCTCAGATTTTTGCTACTTATTTGTTCAACGCACAAAAAAGCCAAGTGTGATATATATTTCATAAAATTGTTTGAGCAAGGGATTTTATTGCTCAAATTGTATATATTAATAATGACAAATCTGTTGATTAATAGAGTATTGCTTTAAGCTACATTTGTTTTGCTGTATTATTTTCGTATGGAAAAGTCTAGGGGACCAGCAGTTTTATTGAATTTTGGCCTGTAACCAGCAGAAAAAGGTAAAAAAACTTGTCACACCAATCTCACACCATCAAATCATCATTGATGGCTAACAATCACAAAAATTACTGGCCCTAGCATTGCTCTTTTCGTATATTAAAGCCAACAAAATCATATTATTGCAGTGACAACAGTTAAAAAACTTGTCAATGTGAAAAATGAAATTTCAGTTTTTTTTTTTTTTTGTTACACATTTTAGAAGTATTTAAAGTGAAAGCATTGTGATGATGAAAATATACTATCGCTTCAGTCAAATTTCAGTTCAATTTCTAAAGCGAATATTGGTTCAGGAAGATAAATTTAACTATTTGTGAAGGAATTGAATTTTCTTGTCAATATGGATTAGGGAGGAGATGCCCATAAACATTTGAATTGAAAAAAAAATATTAAGACTTGTTTTTTTTCTCCTTCTTTAAATATTCTCTTTTATATTTCTTTTTCCTATCCCATTATCCAAACATATCGCTCTAGTCTCTTCAACCATCTCTCATCAATTATGGGTATTTGTCTCGTACTCTATTTCCGAAAGCAACAAAAGCTTGGGAATCTTTTGACCTAATCTCAACTTGTGTAAAGGAACGACGTTTGTATTTTGTTATTAAAAAACAACAAATTTTATGAAAACACAAATGGGAAGTGTTGGCTAAGGGATATGCCTGTCTGCTTTGCAAGTCATCAACTCATCATCTCACCACATTTCATGCACCACATAATAAAAAGCCACAAAGATACGTAGCGGAAAGAATATATTTAATAGTTAATTACCAAATCATGCTGTAATGCTGTTTGCACTAAACTAAAACTATTTTTAATGAAACAATGGAAGGAAATGAAAGTCACAGTTTAAAGCTCAAACCATCAATTATTACTTGGAGCTTCAATTATATCTTGTGAGAATCTAGAAGATCATATTATTTAAATTCAATCATCCTTTCAAGTAATTTATTGATTACTTTTTGCGATTGTACTAAATACTAATATGCTGATTGTGTATTCTTATGATATGTTGTTCAATTGCTTCAAATTCGAGTAACATTTGATGAGGACAGAACGAAATTATTATTCAATCATGGAGACATAGCCTTAACTCAAAATGCTCCATTCAGACCAAAATTATGAACCCACCTTTTTTCTTGCAAAGAAGTCACACATAATGCATTCATGTCTATTTTCAATGCCCCTGAAGGCTGAAGCATTATTGAATAATAATTTCTTTTTCTTATTTCTCTTGTTGGAAAGGAGAGAGAGAGAAATAGAAAAAAGGTTTTTGAATATTTAAGTTGTGCAGGAGAGTATTTATAAGTGTTAAGAGAATCAAAATAATAAAAACGTAATATCATATAATAAGTATTCAGATATGTTAAATAATGCTAATTGATCCTAATTGTCCTCTAGCATTCTCCCTTCAAACTCAAGTGGCAACTTGAGTTTGAAACTTATTTGAAATAACTAAATAAAAAAAATACATAAAATTATAGAACGGATGCAGACAGAACTGCCTAAAGAAAACGTAAACAGAACTGTTGGAAGGAAGCGCACACAGAACTACCGGAAGCCCGGAAGGAAGCGTAGACGAAACTGTCACAAGAAAACACAAACCGAAATGTTGGAAGGAAGGGCAGACAAAACTACCGAAAGAAAACGCAGACGGAATTGCCGAAAGAGAACGTAGACAAAACTGCCGCAAGAATGGCTAACTGCCGAAAAATTGCTGAAAAGATGGCGAACGGTCAGAAAACTGCTGAAAAGTGATAAAGTGTGAAGAGATGACAAACTATTAGAAGGTAACTAAAAGCATATGGTTTCTCTATGAGAATAAGTAAGTAAGTAGTGGATGAGATAATTGGTGAGGTCAGAAAAGCATCAAAGCATTGACAAAAAAAAAAAAGAAGAAAAAAAATAGCACGGAAGAAAAATATAAAACATACGATGATTTCATATGAAGAAAATTAACTTATCATTTTCAAAGAAGATACCATGACTCTGATACTATGTTAGAAAAGAGAGAGAGCAATAGAAAAAAGATTTCTGAATATTCAAGTTGTGTAAAATGATACAATATAGAAAAATATTTATAGGTGCTAAGAGAATCGAAATAATAAAGACGTAATATCCTATAATAAATATTTGGATATGTTAAATAATACTAATTAATTCTAATTATACTCTAACATCTCTTATTATTATTCTTTTTCGGCTCAAATCAATGATAAAATAATAGAACACATCTACTCGTCTTGACTCTCTTGGGTTTTTTGAGGTCAATTGAGTCATTTTCTTTTAGAATGGATGCATATTTATACATAGGTAAAAACCATAAGAAAAGATAAAATATTAGAAATGAATCATTTGAAGATTTTATGTAGTAAATAAATTGTTACTTGAACACTGCAAATGGTTTGGTATATATAATCAAAAATACCAAAGTAGGACAATAAATATTTTGTTTTTATTTTTAACTGTTTCAAGTAATACCAAAAAAGCTTTCATAGCTCAGTTGGTTAGAGCACCCGTTTAGTAAGCGGGAGGTCTTGAGTTCGACTCTCAATGAAAGCATTCAGTGTTAGACAAACTTATAGTTTACCATTTTGCTGATCTGTCATTAAATCTGTGGGCGTTGTTGAGCTAGGAATCACAAAAACAGCTGAATGTTTTTATCCTTGAACTTTTTTTGGGTAATTATTCCTACAAAGAAGACTAAGATATACAGCACAAACTGAAATGTACAACACCTTGGATTGATAACAATTCACTAGTATAGCAAACTCGACACAAAAAACTTAACCAGAGGAACTAAGCTCTTCAGGCTTCAAGTGTATGTACAAGTTTAACATTAAAAATACTTAATCCGTTGAATATATATACAACAATGATGTAGAACAGATATACAACACCACTCATAACTCACAAAGACAAACTATATTACAAAGGGTTGAGAACGAAACACAGAAGCTGTATGTAGAGTAGAAGTGCAAATTTAACAGCTCACCCTGCTGAGACAAATTGGAACAGAACATTGATCTCTATCTGAAACCAATTGAAACAATCACATAGAACACACACAGAAATTCTTTCTCTATGCCTCCTTACCACTGAGTCCTGAGTACAAACTTTCAAGGACCGATGGAATCTGCGCTGTATTTCTTCGCTCGAGCGAGAACATCCGTGAGAAACTCGTAATGAAATATGTCATGCAGACACATAAGGATTCAGTTCAGGTGAAGAACCATTGTTTCAAATATTCCCCACGTGCACTTGAATTCAAGCTGGATTGTGTAAATTTGTGTTCTTTTCCATGCTACCTTTATCATTGATAGACTCGACTGTAATAAGAGGAGGAGGGTTTAACTTGCCCTTTCCACCAAAGCCATCGATGCATATTGTGTCACCACGACCATGCCAAGTTCCATCCTGAACATTGTTCATCTCCAAGGTTCTAGACTCCTGCATCATATTACAAACGATACCAATATTCAATATTAAGATTGATACCAATTACGCATCTTAAGTTAGAACCATATAAGTTATGATCATTACTAATTTTAAATATAAGTAACCACAAGTGTACTCTTTTTGGATCATACAAAGGAACAACTCACGATCCTATTACGATACAGTCAATTCAATGGTGGTGGAGGTGTGAGTTGACCTAGTATACGATGCAAACCGAGCATTTCTCTTAATCGGATGCAAATATAGTCCATATTCCATAGTTTCTTTCCCATATCACAACAAAATATATCAGGAAAACCAAATTGAAATGAGATAAAATTTTGAAAATGACCTGACTTAATGTACAGCAAGGACAAGCAAAATGGTAGACGCACTCATCCAAGGAACTATCACTACCCTGCAGAAGGTTTCAGTACAAGAAACGCATTAGTTAGTCAAATTATATCGCACAAGACACAACAACGAATAAAAGTAAATGAATAAGTAATGTATAGTCTTGCTTTTTTGTTCTCATATGAGGAAATCACACGACTCAAAATTATGTGTCAACCAACCTTTTTTAAAATAAACCTTCATGTATGCAAAAATATGTCTATAAAATTTGCTGTTATAATCCTCCATGATTGAGTTCAAATTAATTATACCAATTAAAGAGGAAAAAAAGGAGAAAAGATAAAGGCCAGAACATAATTGTGTATATTTTATTTATGAGATATGATGGAATACTAGCAGGTTACCACCACAGCATAATTTTGTCTGTTTTATGGATTACAAATTATCAATCAATGATGCCAGCTTGTTATAACAAGGTTCCATCGTTATCCAAACAATGGGTTTCTAGCTACACTACTAATAATTTCACCTTTAAATATAATTGAATCCAATAATAATTGTCATTCTTAAGAAAGAAAAAAAAGGAAGACCAAAACCTCTCAAGGCATAAAAATTGCAAGGGTGATAAATAAAATAAATGGAGAAAAGGGTCACCTTGATGTTGAACTTATGTCTTATACGTGACCGGAAGAATCCTAAATATGATCCAACAGAGAAGATGAAGGCAGCTGCCAGATAGAGAAAGCAGTGCCGTCTCGTGACAGCAAAGGCAATAAAATTAAGGAAGGCACCAATGGCAAGCAGGAAATACATTGCTGCCTGCAAAATTAGACAGGGAAGTTCCAATAATTTCAGAGACCTACTTAACATGAACAAAAACTGCCAATTCTAACATTGAAATTGAATCATTCCCCAAAGTTCAAACTTAAGCATACCTGAATGTAGCAAGAACCAAAACCAGCTCTCTTCATGTTCTTCCCAAATCGGTAGCAAGGACAGCTGCAACACCAAATATTCTAAACATTTCAGACATGACATAATACAGCATGAGAATCTCCAAACAGAGTACTCTATATATACCTTATCTATACAGAAATAAAAAATTAAAAGAAAAATGATAAATTTCCCTCAACATGATGAACCTTACCTTCTTTAACATCATACATGAAAGAAAAAAGAACACACAATAATCAAACATAGAACAATAGTTACAAAAATCCGGGCACAAGTTAATAATAAAGCTGTACGTTGATGTACACAATTTGCAACTTTTGTGATAAAATTACCTACCATGTGGATTCAAGAAGAATGCGACGATCATCGAAACAATCAAGGAGTTCACCTTCCCACATCCTCAAAACCCCGCCAAACTCTCCACCATTTTGTTCTTCATCATCATCATCATTCCCAACAACCCTCCCAAGCTTCCCCCAATTCCGATGCGAGGTTCTCAACGCCACGGAGGAGCACAGCATGTCGAAGTCCAAAACCGCCATTCCCTCCAACAACCCGTCCTTTTCTTCGTCATCCACCATAAGCACCGCCCTCTCTTGCTTCTCCAGTTGTTCCCCCATTGTAATTGTTTGCACCATTTGAAAAAGTGCAAGAGAGAGAGAGAGAGAGAGAGAGAAAATAAAATAAACAGAGGAAGATAAGATAGAAAAGTTTGTTTTGTTGAGTCTGAGTGTGCACACAAGAATCTTTTAAGTTGGCGGGTAATAATTCTGTGGGGCCCAAAATTTGCTACATTATCAGCGGCGTAGCTTTTGCCACCTGGCAAATTGATTTGAGATAATAGTAACCGTGTGATTATTTTTGTCGCCCTATGGATCACGTGTATTTTTAGGTGGGTTGATTTTATTTTGACTATGGTAGTTGTTTTGGATTCAATTGTTTGATTTAGTAGTCAACAAAGGTAAGTTCTATTAATGATTGTTGTTTGTTGACAAGCTAAGAAGAACAGAGAGAAGTCACATGAGTATATTCATATCCATATCTATATCTACCAAAAATAACAACTT
>NC_029774.3:118457357-118457617 GCF_000817695.3 Arachis duranensis | reverse complement strand
CTGTTGGAATGATTGATTATAGCAGAATAGCTTCCAACTGATACTGTTTTTTTTTTATTTTATTTTTCGTTATTTTTTAGTCGGGTAAATAAAAACCTAATTCATTACGAAATAAAATTTTATTTAAAGATTTGTTATTATCCAATAAATTACTATTAGAAATATATTTAATGTAAATAAAAAATTTTGGTATAAAATTAAAATACAATAAAATTTTTAAAATTTTTATTAAATTTCAAGCACAAAAAAATGTAATTTAC
>NC_029774.3:118397160-118457328 GCF_000817695.3 Arachis duranensis | reverse complement strand
AGGAAGGGTGTGAAGGTGATGGTAGTGATTGCCCAATATTTGGGATTTTGATTGGGTAGAGTCTAATGTGAGCCCATTATATACAATAAATTTAAGCCAAATATTGTCGTCTATAAACTGGATACCGAAGGTTGCGTAAAAGTAAAGCCCAATATTATAGGCGTGAAACTTAAGGCCGATTAATATGTGGTTTGCGTCACTTATACCACATGCGGTGGACGGTTGATAGGCCCAATTTTTTATGTTTTTATAGAGTTCCGGAGTTGTACAACGTCTAATTTGGATGCGACAAAAACGAATTCGATGTCATGTCATTAGAAAAAGTGAAAACTCAGCTAATAATGTCTTTAACATTTATTACCAAAAAAAAATGTCTTAACATAAAATTGGTAATTAAAAACTATTCAATAATAATTTAATTAAATATATCAATTTATTTAATAGTTTTTAGTTATTAATTTTATATATAAACTACACATAAATATTCATTTTAAAAAAAAATGTTGTTGACTTTTGATTTTTTTTACCTATTTATATAAATTTCTATAAATAATTAAATTTTAATACATGCTGTGGATGGCTGTTTTAGAAGTAAAAAATATATTTTCAATAATTTATATTCCTATAAATATTATAAATCAGAATATATTGCAGATTAAAATTAAAAATCCTGTTTGTTTAATAGTATAAATGATAAGAAATAATTTTTTACTCTTTTAAAAATAAATTATGAATATTTTATTTTACTATACACATTTTCTAAAATGAAATTTTAATCCCTGAAATATTCTCCATTTCAATAGAAGGGAACTGTTATGTAAATATAATTAAAAGATACCATATAAATATATAATTTGATATGTGAATTTTTATCCTTTTTATGCCAAGTAATTATTCTGAAAATAAAATGCTATTCGTACACTAAAATTAGTTACTAAAATCAACCACAAATATATTTATATATAAATATAAGAGACCACTTTAATAAAGCACAAAAACTATTTTTTTAAAGATATGTATACGTGTCATAATATGATTGGACATCTTTATTAAACCGGTTAATAAGCTATTTTTTAATAAATTAGAATAAAATCGGTTTATTATAGCAAAAATAATAAACCCAATTATTGTTCGTATTATAATTATTAGATCCGATTTGTTCTAAACAATCTAAACCAAATTATATTTAAATTTTTTTATTAAAAAGTAAATATATCCTTGAATTTTTATTCTGCAGACATTTTAATCCCTAATAATTTAAAAATACAATTAGGTCCCTATTAAAAAAAATTCTAACCCTAACCCCTTATCCCTGCCCAACCCCGAATTCAAGCTTAATCTCTCACTAAAATTTATCAAGCTGACCTGAAAATTTTAAAAAATATAGTCCTAGTGTCTCCTTCCTCTCCCTTTTCTCACTGAAACTCGAGCGGAGTAAAACCGGACACTTGGAGTTACAATGCGATACTCGCTTACTACTATGACCATTGTGAGGTCAATAAGGTTCTAAAGTTGACGTCTAGAATGGTGAATGTGATAGCTGTCTTCCTGATTGCCATACATATAATATGGTGCTGAAATTGCTGATTAGGATAGGAAGGTTTGACAAAGCGATTGAAGTTTGGGAAAGCATGAGAGACAATAAGTTTTATTCTTTTGTGTCTACATAGTCTGTCATGATTCATAGTTTATGCAAAAAAAAAGGAAAAGCTAGAGGAGGCATGTAAGTACTTCGAGATGATGATTGATGAAGGAATATCGTCTTACGATACTACCATTGAGTTGCTGTGAAATCGTCTCTTAGGGTTGGGATTGTTGGATTACATTGAAATACTAATTGGTAAGATGAGGCAAAGTACTTTCTGTTCAATTCAAGAATCAGCAAAAATTACGAATTATGATAGGGCATATCCTAATAATTTGAGACATGATAAAACAGACATAGAAAGTGACTAAATAGAAGTGGCCAATTATTTCTCATTAACTATTGTTGATGAAATACACCAGGCACCATTTTTTACAACAGAGATCATATTGGAGATTTTATATTGTTGGGTAATGATAAACTAATGTATAATTTCAACTAAAAAGGGCCTATGCCTCCTAAACATCCTTACATGTTAAGAGTGCATGGCTAGTTGAATTGATTGAGCATCCTCATATTGGAGAGTGATAATGATTTTGGAATCTTAAATTCAGGGCAGAGATGAAGGTGAAGGTTTGGAAAACTTTTGAGAGCTAAATTGTAAATCATTGAGGAACTACTGACTAGTGACATGCTATGAAGTTTTCTATTAATTTGCAAGTTATCGCCCATATCCAGTGCTGGTGGATCAATAGAGTAGATATGTATCAAGTTTTAGAGAAAAGAGAGAAAAAATTGAAGATTAAAGATTAATACAAAAAGCATATCTTTGTCCCTTGAAAGATTAAGAAAATGAGAAAGATTCATGTAACTATTATTCTTTTCTTGTAACATATTTCACGGTTTTGCATGCTCAACATTTATATTGAACTTTTATTGAAGGGT
The DNA here is from genome assembly GCF_000817695.3 of Arachis duranensis. NCBI lineage: Eukaryota > Viridiplantae > Streptophyta > Magnoliopsida > Fabales > Fabaceae > Arachis > Arachis duranensis. Next base: position 118,454,798 of record NC_029774.3, on the reverse strand, counting down.
CCGAAAAAAAATAAAAAATAAAATGTATATTACTTTTAAAGTGTTATTTTTTACATAAGTTTAACGTCGTAATGAGAAGAACAGAAACTTCTCAAATTTTTTGGTTGCTTGCCATATTTTTCAACTTGGTAAATCAAAGATTAATTTGTCAAAATTGAAATTTGTCGCTAACTAATGGATTGTTGCAAACAAAATTTGAATTTCCAATACTTGTTTAAATGGATTAGTGAACTAACAACTAGATCCACTTAAGTTAGTTAAAAGCTTTAAAATTTTATTTAATTGTTCTGTGATGGGTTATTTTTGCATATTTATATTGCTGATAGCCTGGACCATGAGAGAATTGGCCAACAAAATTAAAGTTGGAATTTTATGTCTAATTTACTGCAGTCAAGTATAATAGTCAATGTAATTTTTTCAAGCAGTTCTTGTAGCTCAGTTGGTTAGAGCATTTATTTAGTAAGAAGTAATTGGAGACCACTTTAATAGAGACACTAAAAATGTCTTTTTTTTTTAAAGACGTTTATATGTTATGTTATGTATAGTATAACTAGTATTAAATTAGAACATTTTTTTGGAGAATAAACTAATCAAATCCTAATATTAGAATTCAGTTATTTAAATAAGGGTAAAGTATATTTTTTGTCCATGAAGTTTGATAAAAGTTTTAAAAATACTCCTAAGTTTTATTTTGTTTCAATTTTGTCCCAAAAGTTTTCGATTTGCATCAAATATACCCCCTGACGGCTAATTTTCAAAAAATTTAAGACCAATTCAATAACAATTTTATAAGAACAACCTTCAACACAAACAAATCAAGCATAATTTTTATGCATTATTGTTAGATTGGTCTTAAATTTTTTGAAAATTTAGCCGTCGAGAGTATATTTGATGTAAATCGAAAACATCTGAGACAAAATTGAAATAAAATAAAACTTAAGGATATTTTTGAAACTTTTGTCAAACTTTAGGGATAAGAAATATACTTTACCCTTTAAATAATATCTATGGTATTGAATTCTAGACCTTAGATATTTATACATTAGAATTATTTTTGCAACTACAACTAAGGAAAATAATCTGACCAGACTGAATGTACAAAAATCACGTAAATTCATATTATCTTTTTGAGTACGATAGAAAATTAACAATTATAATATGTTTATAGAAAAGAAATAATCGAAAAAATAAGTTAAGGATATATTTGTGTACCTACACAAAGTGGTTACTAGTTATACAAAATTAAAGATAAGAAATCTGAGATATTATAAATAGTTATAATATTATATTATTTTATAAAATATTAATAGTATATTATAAAATACTTTTATTAAGTAAAAAGGCTTTTGAAAATACTTTTTGAATATATGAAAGAAAAAAAATTTGTTATACCAACTATTAATTCAAGTAGTAGAAGAAAATTAATTTCTTTAATTTATTACTTTTTTTTCTTAATGTTATTATTTAGGCTACTTATGATACAATACTATAATGTTAAAAGAATTTAGATGATACTTTTAGTCAGGAACAAGTCTAAATTATCATATAGCAATTTAATGCAACTTTAATTCAGTATTAATATAGTGACAGCATGAATTTGATTTGTTTATAGAATTGTACATGAATCAAGACAGAGCATTACCCAATTCAAATTTGGTTCGTTAACAGTTCAATAATTTAAGGTTATGATCTTTAGGACAAATTTTGAACTATAATTTGAACTTATTTATTAATGTGAACTTAATATGGCACTAAAAGAAAACGAAGATATTTTTTATGACATAATATAAAGTCAAAGTAAGAAAAGATGAAAACAAAAGAGTTCTAGACTATGCCATTTCTATCTTGCTAAGAGCAGTTGCATGAAGGTTCTTTCAAAAAGATATATATTCCGTATAATCAATTACATTAATATTTTCTCTCTTTGAAATTAAATCAAATATGAAATTCAAGTTCTCTAACATAAGCACTCATGAAGACAATCGCGGCTATTATTTGATTCGCGCTGTCACTGAATCGGATAAGATCCACACTATAAAAAAGATCAGTATAGTTGTAGGATGCGACTAGATCTTCGTTGGAACGGATATATAAACTATGACTCACTTTATGATAAACATAAAATATATTATTATTATTATTATTATTATTATTATTATTACTATTATTATTATAACTTATCTGTTATTATAATTATTTATACATGTTTATAACTTAAATTTGTCACTTTTTATTATAAGGATTTAGTTTTGATATTGTTGTTACATAATGTGAGTTATTTTTTAGTTATTAACTTTGTACAATTGAATTTGACTATAAAATTATATGATGACAAAATTAATATATTGTAATAGAATTGAGATCTTTTCATACTTTTCTAAAAGTAACAAATTAAAATATTTTGGATTTAAATTTTGAATCCTACTGCGAGTCAATCCCTATGTGTACTTATTAGTAATTAATTCTAAAAGATAATAGATTATCTTTATTTTTTTAAAAATAAATATGTAATTAAGAATTTATTTAGTAACGCGTCTGTTGAATGGGAAGAAACCCTAATTTTCTATCTTTCATTTCAATCATTTCTGTATTTCATATTTCTCTTTTTTTCTTCCTTCACTCACTTTCCACATCTCTCAAAACCCAACTTATTTGATCATCATCGTTGCCATTTACTCTTTTTCGCATCCACGGGTTCATCTTAAGTTGGTTATAGCCGCTATACGCATTAAAAATGAGAACATCTCAGGCCCAGATGGCACCTGTGACAATTTCAGGGAACAGTGGCTCGAAAAAAACCATGAGGTCGCTAAGACTAAGCGGTAAAATAGTAGTTACGCCCCGGGATCAGAAAGAAGGAGAAGTAAGGGAGCTTTGATAGTTCTTTTCACCGACAGAGAGACCGGACTTTGATCGAAGGAGAAAGAAGAGAGCAATGGAATTGAGGAAGGATCTGTCGGCCGACCTTTCAACTCGATCCCGCAACAAAAGGTAAACTAGAATTTAAATTTCAGATCTTTAATTTGATTACAAAATCGTAAACTGGATTAACGTAATTATTTTGTAAGACATCTTTATAAAAAAATACTAGATTGAATTTAAATTTGAATATGAATATCAAATGAAAAAAATAAAATATCTTAGTTATTTGTTAAGATATCTTTACAAAAAATTGGATTTAATTTGATTATTAGTTGGAAAATTATAATATCTTTCTGATTTATTAAGATATCTTTATTAAAAATAGATTTTTTCGTTATCTTTGTTAGTTATCTCTATAAATAACAGTGTTTATCATGAAGGTTTAAACCTAACACTCCTTTTTTAATCACCGCAGATCAGAGGAGTAGAGAATATGAATAAGGTAATCACGCTTGTTTTTGTTAAATGATCGGATTTTTAGTCTTTTGTAAACTCTGTTTAGTAGTTTTTTTTAGTCTAATAAAAATACTAAAATTTATTTCGCTTGAGTAGTACATACTAGATGCCTCTGTAACTTCTAAGGGAGAATCAAACATGGACTTCTCCGCCTTGGATGAGAAGGTAATCTATTTTTGGGCTACAATACCCGAAGATGCATTACTTTCTTGACATACTCTATTTAACATGTCTTTAATTATCTTTTGTGATGTTTATATTTGCTGTGTTGTTTCCTTATTATACAAGTAAGGCGTCTTATTTTATGGCATCTTGTAGCTTGAAAAAGGTGTTGTCGAGGCACTGTCGATGATGATTTGCGAAGCTGTTGTGCAAGGGATAACAGCAGTTCTCCCAAAGATTGTGAAAACGGTTGGTTCCTCACCAAAAAGTAGGAGTGACTGTGTAAAACTTTTGAATATTGCTCCAGTTGTTACACCGTCGTCGGACACTTTGAAATGCATAAAGCTTTCGAATACTGCTCCAGTTGTTACTCCCCTGTCAGACTATTTGAAAGAAATATTTGATGCCAATCCCGAAGAAGAGTACTTGGAGGTGCAAGGGAAGAAAGCGTGGATTATCGATCTCCGTAGTTAAGGTTTTATTTTTTTTTTAAATAACAAATATTAAATACCACTTAGATAGCATTTGATCAAAATAGTACACAGTAGATGATGTTATAGTTCACAATACACAACATCATTCAACAATTGGATTTGCCACTGTTCCCATTTAGGGGTGAAAATCTTTTTAGTATTCTCACATATTATAATATTAATGTTAAGTCATAAAATACAATCTCTTCCTCAACTTCTCCTCTCTTTTTTACTAGATATGAGGTCTGAGCTTCACTGTTGAGGGCTTTAGGCTTGTGAGTACCAGTTTCTTTTTCTGGTCATCATATTGTGCCTGTTAGTGACATTGGAAGGTTGATTAGAATCCTGATTAATACTAGGGAGCTAAATTTCAATTGCTGATATGAGAATTTGATTTATTGATGTCGTGAAAAACTGATCAGTTGAGAGGACATTATTGACAAATAAGTAACAGTGCCTAAAATAATTATCATATTTTTTGGAGTTGCAGAAAGAATTGCAATTTGCAGAGAAGCTTTCTCCAGGGTGTCAATGGATTTACTACAATAACTACAATCCAAATATGGATGGGGATGACATGTCACGTGTGAGTACTTAACTTTTTGGATAACGTTAGTAGATGAAAATTTTTTTATTTTTAATATGAGAAAAATATCTGGTTGATTTTGTGTGTATACTTTGAGTAAATAATTAACGTTATTACATTGTGCTTTTCCATCCTCGGTAATTAACTTGGTAAAAAAAATCATATTTCATGCAAATGCAACTTTAGTATTTATATTATCGATGTAAGTGTGGCTTTAGTTAGTAACTTATAAATATTTTTACTGCGGTTTAAAACACTTGCCATGTTTTCGTTAGATCTGAAAACGATAAAATCCAACTTATAAAATATTTATATTTTTATAATTGCATTTTTTTCGAACTTTGTGTTGATCAAAATGAATGAGTACTGAATTTATTTTTTGTTGCCATTATTTTTATAGTGTTTGGACCTTTTATTTCGGCTAACTAAAGAGATAAAAATTTTTGATAAAGAATTGGCCATTGCTGCTTACATCTTTGAAAACAATTTGGATCCAGAGTAAGTAAAATTAACTTATTTCTCATTTTATTGCTAATTTGCAATGTTCTGAAAACCGGACCGGACCGGCCGGTTCGACCGGTTTAACCGTGAACCGGCAATGCAAACGGTCCGGTCCTCCTACAGAAACCGTCCTGAAAAGAACCGGCAACGAACTGGCGAACCGGTAACCGGCCGGTTCTGCCTAAACGACGTCGTTTCATTATCTAATATAAAAAAAGAACCCCTTAACCCGACCCGACCCGACCCGAAGAGCACCCTGACCCGGTGACCCCAAGCACCCCCCGTTTCTTCCCCCGAATCCCTAATTCTGTGTGTTGATCATCTTCGTGAGAGAAGAGAACAGAGAATGAGAGAAGCCTCCACGCCCGAACCCTAGCCTGCCACCGCCCCCTCCTTCGTCGCCGCGGTCACCGGTCAACAGCGCAACCGCCGTCGCCTGGTCGTCAGCCCAAGTAACCCTCCTTCTTCGCCGGTTCCCTGCCCAGTAGCCAGCCGTCTGCCTCGTCTTCATCTGCCCCGTCCCATCGTCTTCATCGTCGCGCGGTGAGTAACTCGTCTCTGCTCATCTTTGTTCTTCACTTCTTTGCCTCTGTGAACTTCGACTTGCCTCTGTGAACTTCAAGTTGCCTCTGTGAACTGACTTCCTCTGCTCATATGTGTTCTTTGCCTCTGTGAACTTCTTTGTTAGTAACCTGGTTTGCAGCTCAATTTCTATTTGTTAGTAACTTGGTTTGCAGCTCAATTTCTGATTGTTGGTAACTTGATTTGCAGCTCAATTTCTCTTTGTTGGTAACTTGGTTTGCTGCAGAATTTCTGTGTGTTGCTCAATTTGTGTTTGTAGTTCAATTTGTGTTTGAGTTTCTTGGTAACTTGGTTTGCAGCTCAATTTCTGAACCTTGGTAACTTGATTTGCAGCTCAATTTCTCTTTGTTGGTAACTTGGTTTGCTGCAGAATTTCTGTGTGTTGCTCAATTTGTGTTTGTAGTTCAATTTCTGTGTGTTGCTCAAATTTTTGTTTTGTAGCTCAAATTTGTTAATGTTTTGTACTTTGTTAATGCTAGAAACTGACTCGGTTTTGCATATTTGTTCTGCATAATTGTTAATGTCAAACATATAACATATGCTTTTTTCTTTTTCTTTTTATGAAACTCAACATATCACTTTAAAGTTTATAAATATTGAAAATGCACTATCTTGATATTGAATATATATACACTTGTTACTATAATCCTGATTTAATTTATTTCTTTGTTTCTTAGTTGCTCCTTAATTTAATTTGTAGTCACTTTGAGATTTATAAACATCTAAAACGATACCTTAGCTTCTTCGTTATAAATTGAAGAACATCTTTTTGCTTAACATGAATTATGTTGTTGATAAAAATGTAAAATTATTATGTTGCTGAAAGGTGAATTGGGATCAACATGAAATATAAGTGGCCGAGAAGAATGACCAAAGCAGTAATCAATATCATGAAATTTCAAATAAAGTGATTTATTATATATTTCACTTCTTCAAGTGCATATCATGGCATGCTGAAAATTTTCACATATATATAATGATAACAATTAAGTTGAGCATCTTTTCACTATTTAAATCATAACACCTACTGCAATTTGCCTAGTAGTGGTCTTTATGCTGCATCTCTTTCTTCTGCTGATCAGGGTGGGAATGAAGGTGAAGATCATCCCACCGAAGCAGATTTGCAACAAGTTCTTGCGGATTTTGATTGATAAACCATGATGTTGGGATTTAATATTTACATATGCTTTTATTACTATTTAACTTTTGAGTTTGGATTTTGATAAGATCATATGTATTTGGTTGGTGATATTTTATGTTGTGTTTTAAATTTCGAAGATATTTTAAGATTTATATCAGACTATAATTATATTTTAGGAAGTGTATTTATAATTTATTTATTATTCTACTCTAAACGGTTTTTCCGGTTGAACCACCGGTTGAACCGGTTAGACCAGTGAACCAGTGAACCAGTGACTAGAGCGGTTTGATGACCGGTCCGGTTTTCTGAACCTTGCTAATTTGTCATATAATTTTTTTATAACCTTTTCTACCACTATAGTATAATATTCTAATTTTATGATTTCAGGGAAGGGCTTGTTCCAAACGATCATTGTAGTGGCACACGCAAGAGTCTTCTGACTATAATGCCTGGCAAGCCAATAATTGGTACATGCAAGACTCTTCTGACAATAATTGTAGTGGCACACGCAAGACTCTTCTGACTATAATGTACAAATACTTTGTTTTTGCTCAAATATCTGTATCGTAGGCATATCTGCATCATATACTATTAAATTAAACTTCCTAATTGTGACTATAGTTTTGATAAAATGGCCGTATTTACATATTGCTATTTGTGCAAAACGAAAGGCCAGACTAGCTAGCATTAATTCTCCTACAAGAAACTAGTATAACTTAGAAAACAACAATGATAAAGCCATAAAGAGATTATATTAGTTCCTATTAAACAAAACAATTAGATCAAAACTAAAGGTGAATTTTTAGTATTAAGAAATCAACATTCTCTCTTAAATCTCCAATTCAATTATGCCAGTAATCCAAAGGGTTGACTTACTATACAATGAATGAGTGCAGAAATAGAAAGAAAGATAAAGAGCTACTAGAGGGCAGAAAGAGAGTTAGTTTTCTTGTTCCTGCGATTGTGAGCACACGCTGATGCTGCGAAAATTCTTTTGCTGGTTCAGATTGCCATTTTCCTTCTCAGATAAAGAAAATTGACAATTGAAAAAGATGATCAACACAATACAAGTGAAGAGTGAAAATTGACAATTGAGTAAGATGATCAACACAGCAGAGCCACAAAACACACAACAGCACACCAGAACCCACAACCCACACCAGCACAACCAGAAAGTTAATAACAGCGCAAAATTAATACTACCAACAGTATTCAGCATTCAGCAATAAAAGTTATCCCTCAGCAACAAACAACACTTGATTTGATTTTTTTTTTAGCATTCAGCAACAATCGTTTCAAAACAGTAACAAGTAATCCCTAATCACACTAAACCTGAAATCAATAAAGCTAAACAAAAATTTCAATAATGATTTGATTTCTATTTTTAGCAGCAACAAGAAAATTTCAACAAAAATTTCAGGAATTAAAAAAAGAGAAATAGCACAAAATCAATTATTTGATTTTCCATTAATCCATTCACAATTTCACATTCAAAAATCAGCAACAGGGCATAAAAGGATGAGAAGAACCGAAGAAGTGAAAGCAATGCCGCTAACCTTCGACGGAGACATGGACGGCGACCGGCAACACAACAGCGAGTGTCGACACAGCAGCGAGTTGCTCCAAGTTTGAGAGAAGCCAGGGAGGACGGGGACAGGGGGAAGGAGGATGCCGAGCTACAAGAGAGGAAGCAGAGGTGCCGACAGCACGGACGGCGGCGGCACTACTGCAGAACCATTGCAGGCAGTGTTGTTGGAAGTTGGAACCGGACCGAACTGCCCGATCAAACCGGAAATCCGGTGAACCGGTTGTATAACCGGTCTGGGTGAGCTTCATGACCGGACAAGGAAGCGAACCGAAAAGACCCAGTTTGAATTGGCCAGGTTTGGCCAAAATTGGTGAACCAGCGGGTTTCATTTAATCCGGACCAGTTCGAACTCTTTTTTTCCATTTGCTTGAAACGATGTCGTTTCGATTAAAATAAAAAAATTCAGTAAAGTAAATTGAGCTGCTGAAAACCCTAGCTCGAGCCTCTTGCCTCCATTCCCTTTCCCTGTTTCCCTTCCTAAACCTTTTGGCCATGACTCCATGAGAGACCACCTGAGAGCTAAGAGTTTGAGACAGAGAGTGTGAGAGAGACCTGTTCAGCCACCTCACCCGGCTCACCGTCGTCGCAGGAGGCAACCGTCCCAGTGCGCCACTCACAACAGCTAAGAAGCACCTCAATCGAAGATTCAATTCGCCTCCTGCTACTGCTACTGCTCGTCGCCTACTGCTCATCGCCTCCTGCTCGTCAGTCATCACCTCCAGTCTCCCTCAGTCCCTCTTCTCTGCTTTTCCCTCCAGGTATGTATTTTTAAGTTTTTTTAAAGTTATTCAAGATTTTAAATTTTCAATAATTTAGTACTTTAGTTTTAGTTAGAATTAATTGATTAATGATTGATTATGTATGTTGATTTCTATTAGAATTTAGAGTGTTGATTGTTTAGTTTTTTGTAACATATTGTTGTGATATTTGTTGATTATCTATGTTGATTTCTGTTTGATTTTGATCTCTCTTGATTGTTGATTTATGTTTGAGTTTTGTTCAATTTATTGATTATCCATTGTTGTTAGATTGTTGGTTGTTGATTAGTCATTTAGTCCTAGTTGATTAGGAATTTAGGATAGCTTCATCAAATACACCATCAGAAACAACAACTTCTCAAGAACAAGGATCAACTCCTGATCCAACAATTGGAACCCAAAAAAATAGTAATAGAGGAAAAATTGATCCTGCATTGGGCCATTGTAAACAAGTTGTGGAGAAAGAAAAAACTGTTCTGTTATGTATTTATTGCGAAAAGCTTATTAAGGGTGGAGGAATTAACCGGGTTAAGCATCATTTGGTTGGAAAAGGCGGAGATATTAAGGCATGTTGAAAGGTGCCAGCTGTGGTGAGACACCAATTCAATCAAAACATTGAAGATCTTCGAACCAAGGAAAGGAAAACTCAAGAAGAATATGCAGAAAGTTATAATGCTTGTGATGAAGTTAAAAGGGAATTTGATGAGGATTGAATGTAGAGATGCGACAACAACAAACATCAAGAATTCCAGCACCTAGCTCTAGACAGGGAGTTGGAAAACAAATCAAGGGATTACAATCCTTTTTTTCCACCGGCAGCAACACCTGGAGCTCAACCAACTCTCAAAAGTGTTCTTCAAAGCAAAGAAATTGTGGAGAAGTGTGATATTGCTATTGCAAGATGGATGATGGATGTCTTTGTGCCATTCAATGCGGTTAATTCAACTTATTATCACCCGATGATCGATGCTATTGCAAACATGGGTGCAAGGTATAAAGGGCCAAATTACGGAAGAGTTCGTGGATATTTATTGAGTAAATTGGTTGAAGATGTAAAGAAGATGATTGAAGATTATCGTGTGATTTGGAAACAAACTAGATGTACTATCATGGCTGATGGATGGATTGATTGTTGTAGGCGTACTTTAATTAATTTCTTGGTTTATTGCCCTAAAGGAACTGTTTTCCTAAAGTCAGTTGATGCATCTTATATCTCAAAAACTACTGATGCTTTGTTTAAGTTGCTTAGGGATGTTGTGTTATTTGTTGGTCCTGAGAATGTTGTACATGTAGTGATGGATAATGCTACAAATTTTGTTGCTGCTGGAAGGTTGTTGGAATCGGAGTTTCCTAGATTGTATTGGTCTCTTTGTACGGCACATTGTGTTAATCTGATGATGCAGGATATTGGGAAGTTAGTGAAAGTGAGTGAAACTGTGTCACAAGCTTCAAAGATTACGAAGTATATCTATAATCACTGCCATCCTTTGTACTTGATGAGAAAGTTCACAGGCAGATGAGAAATACTTCGTCCAGCTCCAACTCGATTCGCCACTAATTTCATTGCTTTGCAAAGTATTTGGGCTCTCAAAAGGATGCATTGAGAGCTATGGTGACATCTATAGAATGGACAAGCTCAGCTTACTCTAAAGAAGCCAAAGCAAAAAAGTTTGTGGATCAAGTCTTAGATTCTAAATTTTGGAATCAATGCACTGATATTGTTAAGCTTACTGAGCCACTTGTTCGTGTATTGCGTATTGTGGATGAAGATAGTGCTGCAATGGGTTTCCTTTATCAAGTTATTTATAAGGCTAGGGAAGATATGGTGAAAAGGTTTCAAAAAAGAAAGAGGGTTGTTGATCCATATTTTAAGATTTTAGATTCACGTTGGGATTCACAACTTAAACCTTCATGCTGCTGGTTATTAGTTAAATCCAGCTTTTTTATTTAATGCTGCAGAATTTGAAAAGCACAAGCAAACAGCTTCTGGCTTACTAGATGTCATTGAGAGATATGCTTATGGTGATGCAGATTTGAATTCTAAATTGACAAGTGAGATGAGAATCTTTAAGAATGCTGAAGGAGACTTTGGGATACAGTCTGTAATACATGAGCGAAGCACAGTGATGCCTGGTAAATTTTTTATTAAAATCAGCCTTTTATGATCATGATATGTTTATAATTTGATTTTATGATTGTGATATATTATTTCCTTTTTATGTTAAGATCAATGGTGGGAATCTTATGGATGTGGAGCACCAAGCTTGCAAAAGTTAGCAATTCGTATTTTGAGTCAAACTTGTAGTTTTTCAGGTTGTGAGCGTAATTGGAGCATTTTTGAACACATTTACTCAAAGAAAAGGAATCGGTTAGAGCATCAAAAGCTTAATGATCTTGTTTATGTTCATTACAATTTAAGACAACAACAAATGTACTTTTTATTATTCTTTCTTGAAGGCATTATTTTAAATTTTTAGTTATAATAATAATAATCAAGTTAATTGATAATATAGGAACCGAATGAGAAAGCAAAGTTATGATCCAATTTGTCTTGATGCATTTGAGGATCATTCAGAATGGATAATGGAAGATTCACCACGATTCTTAACTCCTAAAAAAGTTGATGCTTTACGGAATGATCTTGCAAATATGTCTCTTCAATCAGCTTTAGATGACTTGGGTATGTTTTTGTTAGGGATGATTTTGTAATGCTTTAACCAAATGTTTTGTCTTATTATTGATTATGATTTGTGAAACATTATTGGAATTCTAGATCAATTGAATCTGGAAGACGATGGAGATGATGATGAAGCTAATAATAATTCTGTAAAAAATACAAATCAGAATGAAACCAATCATCAAGATGTAACTCCAGATTTGTCAGATGAAGAAAGATATCCAGACTTTGAAATTACTCCTTAGATATAATCCATGAATTGTTATTTTCATTGTGTCAAATTGAGTTGTTTATGTAATAGTACTAACAAATTTTATGTTTATTTTCGTATTACTTATTTTTAGGATTTGAGACTTAATGTTTATTAAAATGTTATTGGAGATATATTTTTTAACGGTTAATTTTTAAGTTTTTAGCTATTTTATATGTTTTACTTATGTGGGACCGGGTTAACTAGTTCAACCAATGACCTACCAGTTGAACCAGTGACCTAGTAATCTGATCGGTTCGATTACCGGTTCGGTTCTGACAACTATGGTTGCAGGGAGAACTTAGGGTTTTGGTTGGGTGAGTTTGACCTTGAGTTCAGAGTTCAGGCCTTCAGGTAGATAGTGATTCACGAATTGGGGGGTGGGGTGGGTGTTAGGGGGAAGGGGTGGGTTTTATAAAAAATCGGTTTTATTCTGGTTAGTTAAAAAATTTAAAAAAATTGGTTCATTAAAACGTCCAATAATATGACGACACATAATTATCTTTACAAAAAGACATTTTATGCAACTTTATGGGAGTATCCCCCATAAATATATGTGTGATTTAAGTTATTTTTAATATATATTTGTATTTTAACATATATTTTATACTGATAGTTGATTTTGGTGTATACGTATTATAATCATTCCGAAGATCCACAATTCACTTGAGCATATTCTTCATTGTTCATTAAAAGCTCTAGAATGATCTGTTATGTATTTACTTAATAGGAATGGTGCATATTGCATTAAAAGCTCTGGAAAGTATACATAAAGGCTGGGCCAAGCTAAGGAAGTATCTCGAATTTGCAGCCATAAGAGGATGATTTTCTTGATTACCATAATGGTAGTGGTTGATTGTTTGTTCTTTCTGTGTTTGATCGATCACCTTACTTTCAGTCCCTGAGTCCTTAGAATAAGTAGAACTCATATTTTGGCCTGGTCAAGTAGGTAGATCCAAAGATGATATTCCAAGATCTAATGAAGTCATGGATATAATACGATGACAAAGGAGTAGTTCATGACTCATCTTATTAAATCAGTTTAGTTCGAGATCATCCACTTGGTTTGAATCACGTCTCATATTAAACTAAGAAATCGAGATATAGAGACAGAGAATAGATAGAATTTATGGTAATTGCTATAATACGATTACTAATTTATACGTATCGGTACGATATAAAAAATAGACAAATAAAAATTTGCCATGTGGATTTTACTTATTTTCGTCGGCATTTATTTTTTATTTAATTTTTAAAAAATATTAAATAATTATATTTACAAAAATATCCTTATATACCCATTTTTAATAATAATTTAAATTACAATTAAATCAACAAATCATTTCAAAAAAATAAAAAGAAAAACAAAATCAATTAATAAAAAACATCATATGTGCTTGCTGTTCTTCTTCTTCTCATAATCAAAAGTGTCCCAAAAATGATGAACAAACCCTAATCCTAGCAAAAGTCTCAAAAGTCAAAACCAGTTCTTGTCTCCCTCTCTCTACTCGCCACACCCTTCCTTGTTGCTTCCCTAGTCCAGTCTCCACTGCGTGCTCCCCTGCCTCGCACTGTCCCACCTTTGCCACCATACCTCACGCTGCTGTCGTCGCCCTGCCTCGCACTGTCGCTTAGTCTGTGGGTGTTGTATCGCACGATGCTTCTGCAGCCTGTGGGTGTTGCCAATTGGAAGTTGCTAGTGTCGCTGTTGCTGCTGTGGCACCGCCGGTTTAAGTAAGCCACAAACCTCCTCTTCTCTCCTCTGATATTCCCTTCCTATCTCTGTTCAATATTTTAGTTGAATGTTCAAACTTTAATCTATTATAAAAAGGCTATGGAATCAAAATTACACGAAAAATGGAGAAATGGATATTATTTGGGAAGGAAGTTAATGCATGTCTTATTTTACAATGAATTTCTATTACTAGAAGACCTTAGTTCTACTAGTTATAAGAAAACAACTACACCATAAACACAAATAAATAAAGTGCAACTACTAGCAACACTTGGAACAGATTTCAGTAGGTACATGTGCCTATGGATATCAATTGAACAACAGCAAATTTAAAACAAAATTAAACAAGAAAAAATAAATAGTTCATTCGAGAAGATTCAGAACAAAATAGAATAGAGGAAAATTCAACTAAAAGACTTCAAATAAAATTTAACTGAGTTTAGTTTAACATTATACTAATATACAAGTCTCCCTGTAATTTATTATATTAATATACTCTTATCTATTTTTTATATATAAATATATAAATCTTCAGTTGGTTTATAACTTCAAAAATTAAAGTTGATTTGCTCAATAACAGTTTGTGAATTGATTATTATGGTAAGATGATGTGGTCCATTCTTTTTTGAGAGCGCTTCCTTTTGCTTTAACCATTAACGAGGTATATAGTAAATAACATGGGAATGAATCATGTTTTAATTATATATAAAAGTCAATCCAGTAGAATTATAAATTCATAATCATATCCATAACAAAAAATAGGAATATAACTGATTAAAATTTGAACATTCAACTAAAGTATTGAACTGAGGTAGGAAGGGACTATCAAAGGGGAGAAGAGGAGGTTTGTGGCTTACTTAAACCGGCAGCACCACAGTAGTGAAGATAGCAGCAGCAACGGCGACGCTAGCAACTTCCAATCGGCAACACCCATAGGCCGCAGAAGCATCGTGTGATACAACATTCACAGACTAAGCGACAGTGCGAGGCAGGACGGCGACAGGAGCGTGAGGCATGGTGACAAAGGTAGGACAGTGCGAGGTAGAAGAGCACGCAGTGGAGACTGGACTAGGGAAGCAACAAAGAAGGGCGTGGCGAGTAGGGAGAGGGAGACAAAAACTGATTTTGACTTTTGAGACTTTTGCTAGGATTAGAGTTTGTTCATCATTTTTGAGGCACTTTTGATAATGAGAAGAAGAACAGTAAGTACATATGATATTTTTGATTAATTAATTTTGTTTTTTTTAAATAATTTATTGATTTAATTTTAATTTAAATTATTATTAAAAATGAATATTCTTATCACATAAATAAAAAAGATTATTTAATCATTTAATAAAATTAATTATAAAAATATATTTATTTTATATAATTATATATGAAAATATTTTTATAAATATAATTATTTAATATTTTTAAAAATTAAATAAAAAATAAATGCTGACAAAAATAAGTAAAATTCACATGGCAAATTTTTATTTGTCTATTTTTTTATACCATATCGATACGTATAAATTAATAATCTTACCGTAGTAATCACCTAGATTTATTATTTCGATAATACTAATACGGCATCGGGTAGGTGCCATTAACAATAAGAACTAATACTAATCCTAAAGTATTTAATTTAGGGAAAAAGACAGATAGGTTCCTGACTTTTTAAATTTTTGACAAATACATCCCTGACAAAATTTAAATACAAAAAAGTCCCTGACTTTAACAAACGGAGGACAATTTAGTCATTCCGTCTATTTGTCTCTCATACACCAAACGGAACTGGCTGACGTGGCTGAAACGGTGTCCAGGTGTCCGTTACGGTGCCACGCTGGAAGGGAAATAAAGTTCAAAGGACAAATAAGTCCTTGACGTCATTTTGCAAATAAAGTTTGAAGGACAAATAGGTCCTTGAGAATTTTTTTTCCATTATGCTTCTATTATATTTCTATTATGAGAATTTAGTTTATAAAATTATGCTTGTATTTTAAAATCTAGTTAACTTATTGTACTCTGCAATTTAAAATTATTTGTATTAAAATTGCAGAAATTGGGCTTTTTCTGTTTCTATTTTTTTTCTTGAATTGCATTAGTTCAGTTTTAGTGCATTTGTGTATTATATTAAAATTTGTTAAATTGCATTAGTTCAGTTTTCATCGTACCAGTGGCATTAGTTAGCATCAGTTCATTTATGCATCAAATTAACATTAGATCATTTGTGCATCATTCATGTATTAAGTTAGCATTAGTACATTTGTGTATTATATTAGAACTAGTATTTTTATCCATAATAACATTACGAGAATAATTTTTTTAAAAAAATTATAATTCACTTTGTTCTAACAGTATAAATTATGCATGACACAAAAGATTTATAAAATCAAACTACTTTTACAAAAAAATTGTAAGTTGACAAAAGTTTCTGACTAAGAAGACCAAGATATCCGTAGATAAAAGATTAAATAATAAGATTTTTAGTTATTATTTTTATATGAAAAGTCTAATTTTTTATTAATAATTAATTTTAACATTCGTTATCTAAAATTTAAAATAATTTAATGTGTATACTTTTTACATTTAAAATGTTTTAATTGTAAAAAATATCAAATGACATATTTTGATTTGTCAAATTACTAATATAAAATATAATTATATATAGAGTAAAAATAATAGAGAGAAATATAAAAATGGAGAGAGGGGAAGAAGATAGATGAGAGAATTTAGGAAAAGAGTTTATTAATTTTGAAAAAAAATCTTAAGGACCTATTTGTCCTTCGAATTTTATTTGTAAAATGACGTTAAGGACTTATTTGTCCTTCGAACTTTATTTCCCTTCCAGCGTGGCACCGTAACGGATACCTGAACACCGTTTTAACCACGTCAGCCAGTTCCATTTGATGTATGAAAAGAAAAATAGACGGAAGGACTAAATTGTCCTCCGTTTATTAAAGTCAAGGACTTTTTTGTATTTAAATTTTGTCAGGAATATATTTGTCAAAAATTTAAAAAGTAAAGAAGCTATATATCTTTTTCCCTTTAATTTAACTAGACGTTGGTTGTAAGAAGCTGGAACCACTGGCTTTGGGGATTATCCAAACAAGCAGAATCATCGTCATCAACGCAGATGCATTTTTTGGTGACTAACTTAGAAGAATGAGAATGAGTGTCCAAGCACAAAAGGTCCCCATTCTTATTTTTGGTGGCCAAATGAAGACCCGTCACCGAAACAAATCTCCAAGAACTCTTTGGTGACAAGCAATCCTTTGAGAGTGTTGGAGGAAGGCCTTCACCAGTTGCCTTTAGACACAGAGGAGAGTCCATCTTTCTGATTGGAGCTCCATTATTATCTCCTTCGAAACTCCACCGAACATGGTTCTTGCAGTCACCAAATTCAAGTTCCTTCTTGCGGCTCACGTGCGTGCAGTTACCGCTCAAAGGATGGAACAGGATCTGGGACTTTGAAAGGTTAGAAGTTGGATCTGCATCGGAATATCACATTAATTAGCACTATACTTCTGGATTAGATGATTAGATGAAGTAGATGATTAGGGTATGTACCTTGGAGTAGAGCTTGAAGAAGTTGAAACTTGTGTGGGAATTTAGGGTCTCTATAACGTGTCCAATCATGGGTCAAAACAGCATAGCTCTCATCAGCACCAACATTCCCTTGTCGATAATAATAGCTTCCTCCAAAAGACCACAAGCTCCAATCCATGTCCATCGCTGCAAGGTAAGACTTGAAGCACACGATGTATTTGTTGTCCGCATCATTTTCACCCGTCATGTCATAACCGAATTCGCTCACAAACATTGGTGCTGGGTTGCTTCCGCCTATCAAAAATCCCCATAGATTTTGCACCGACTCCAGGACAGAGGCGCAAACCCGATTCACCGGTTGTAGGCTCCAACTGCCTGTGTCGCCGGTAAAAGAGTACAAGTGCGCCTCGTAAACTATCTTCTTGGTGAAGTTTAGGTCAAGGGGCTTGTTCTTCAAGAACGTGAAGTCTTTGTCGAAGTCTAAGCCTGAGATTACAACTAAGAGATTAGGGTTGTGTTGGTGAATGGTTCTTGCTCCTTGCCTCACGTACTTATACCAATCCTTTGAACTTTCACGTGAACCTCTAAGCTCATTTCTCAAGTCCATAGCCACAACCTAATGCAACAAAATTAAGAAAAAGATACTTGAGTAAAAAACGATTAGCTAGTTCAAGGAGTGTGATCTTTGACATACCTATATCTGCGTGGTTTGGAAAAAAGATTCAAATAAAATTTTATAATATAAAGTTTTGAGTATTATATTTATAAAGTGAATAGAGTTCGTTGAATTTGTGTGCACTATGTATGAATCCGAGATACTATTCCACATCACGATATCTTATATATATGTAATGTGAATAATATATAACAACTGAATTATATCATATAAATATGATTCTGTTAATGAACTAAAAAAATTTAAAAATTAAAACTTAAAAGTATAAAATAATCTACTTTTGAATATTTTATGATATGAAAAACACAATTTTTCTTTCACTTCTTATTAATACATTGCCCATGTAACATTCCGTTATTTCAAAATGTCATTAACATAATATATATATTAACAATAATGTTAAAAAGAGAATAATCTATTATCTATTATATATCTCTAATTTTTACAATAAAAATATGCTACATATCATTTTTTCATTGCAATTAGAATCAAATTTTTCTCTCCAAAATTAAAAAATTCTTCTCTCCTCCTTACTAATTTTACAATCAAAATGTGTCACATACCATTCTCTCGTTGAAATTGAAATCAAATATTTTCCTCCAAATTTAAAGAATTCTTCCCTCCTCCTTACTAATTTTACAATCAAAATATGCCACATATCATTTTCTCATTGCAATTGAAATCAAATTTTTCCCTCCAAAATTAAAGAGTTCTCCTCTCCTTCCTCTTCCTTTCTGTATTTATCTCATTCCTTCAACCACTCTATCTATTTTTTTATTACATTATCAATGACTAATTACTATTTTGACAATCAAAATGTGTAACATAACATTCTTTAATTACATTAAAATTACAATTGAAATATTAAAATTGAAATTGAAATATACCTATATTATGTATCATATATTACTATCTAATTTATTAATCAAATGTGTTACATAACACTCCCTTATTAAAATTGAGACAGAAAAAATATATTTTTTAAATTAATAAACTCTCTTTTAAAATTCTCTCATCTACCTCTTTTCATTTTTCTATTTCTCTCTACTATTTTTACTCTATATATAATTTATATTTTATATTAGTAATTTGACAAATCAAAATATGTCATTCGATATTTTTTTACAATTAAAATAATTTTTTCTTCCAAAATTAATAAACTCTCGCTCTCACTCTCATTCTTCATCTTTATCTTTTTTTTCTCTTTTCTCTCATTTTCTATTTTTTCTATATTTCTCTTCTAGAGAAAATAAAATTAACAAAATAATATAATTTAAATAAAAATATTATTATTATTGCTATTATATACATAATTTTTTTGTTTTTTATTTAGTTTTAAGTTTCACCGCTTATCTTTTTAATTTATATTTTCATTCTCTTCTTTAAGAAATTTATTACATATAATTTGGAGAGAATACTAATGTTATAATTAAAAGTTAGAATCAAGATTCAATTATTTTAAAAAAATTATAAATTTGAGTTAATTTTATAACTATTAATATAATTTTTTTATGCTAATATCTAATTATATTTTTATATATATAGAAAAAATATTATTTTTGAGTTAATTTTATAACTATTAGTATAATTTTTTTATACTAATATCTAATTATATTTTTATATACATAAAGAGAAAAATTATTATTTTTAAATAACAAGTATAAAAATTAATTATTTATATTTGTGCAACAGACTTAACAATAAACACCTAATTAAATATAAAAATATACACGTTAAATTGTTTTAAATTTTAGATATCAAAATGTTAAATTTTAAAAATTAGACTTTTTCATAAAAAATAATAACTAAAAATCTTATTATTTGATTTTCTATCTATAGATACCTTGCTCTTTTTAGTCAAAGACTTTTATCAACCTACTGATTTTTCATAAAAATAATTTAATTTTATAAATTTTTTGTACTATGCATAATCTATATTGTCAGAACAAAGTGGATTATAATTTTAAAAAATTTATATTCCCTTAATATTATTACAGGTAAAAATATTAATTTAATTATAATTTTATGTATATAACATTTAAAATTATATACTTATTGTTTTTAAAGATAATTAATGAACATAAAATAAGATAACTTTATGCCGATTTTTATCTTCCAAACGTGAATAATCTGTTAGCAAAATTAATCCATGAAAATAAATGTTGTTGTTCCCACTGAATATGACAACTCACATGGCGTTTTGGCTTGAAATGGCGGGCTACAAAAGCCAAACCTTGAAGCCATTCCTGAGGTTGAAAGTGCCTGTCATTGAAGAAGCCATTCTGATCTTGACGATCACAGCACCATTTAGGCATGCTAACATGGTTATCAATGAGCATCATGACCCCTTGTTTATCCAAGGCATCAACCACAGCATCATAAGCCTGAAGGTGCGTCATGTTCAGCACCCAAGGGTTGTGCTTCTCTATCGCTGCCACCCTCTCCGGTATGTCCAGACTCCTCAAGGTCTCGCCAATGGAGACGTTGGCGTAGCGAGTGAACATGTAAGTGGCATAGGAGAGACGAACGCAGTTGAATCCCCGTTCAGGAAACTGCTTAACGATGTCGTTTAAGGGTAACTGGTCCAAACCCTCCGCCACCATTGGCTTTGCATGTGCAACCCAATGGGCGCACGTGAGCTTCACGCGCTTCCCCGTTGCGTCGTCGATGATCCATCGCTTGTGGGTTGAGAGGGGCAAGGCGTTGCAGTAGCAAGTCAGTGTGGCCAAGAACAAGAGCAAAACCGAGACTTTGCATAGCATCTTCATTTTCGAATAACAATCAAGTCACATCAATATTACTACTGATTAAGTGTTAAATGGATAGAATAATCTCATCTGTTGTTCGATGAAACTTTTTAATTTTAGAGACACTGAAGAGTTTTAGGTGAAAACCGAATATTTATTTGGTCACGTAATTCGATTAATTAGTTTATTCATAATTTTGAAAGTAAATAATATCGAATGCAAAGATTGTGAATACTGGCGGATTTACGGGGGCATAAGGTGCCCCCCTTTTAAAAAAATTAATACTATTAGTTTATTATTATTATTATATAATTAATATATATATTATAGATTAAATATATTTTAGTATATTAATACATTAAAAAAATTTACATGTTAGTAATTTAATATATATAAATTATAATATATATTATAATATATCAATAGCAATTAATAAATAGATTTTAAAAATAATAAAAGCGTATAAATATATAAATAATTAAAAAATTACTGTAGCTGAATATTGACTTTTATATAATATAATTATTTCGTTGATATATATGCTATAAATCATATTTTGTTAATTTTTGTTATATTATATTTTAATTTATTTTGTATTTAATTTGTCCCTCTTATAAAATTTTTGAATTCGTCACTAATTACATATATTTTACTTATTTGGCCATCATCATTTTTCAATGAGTTGTTATGAATCATTTATCGTCACATCAAAGATTTGAAACCTATTTTTTATTATATTACTCAAAGTTTTAAAGATTTGAAGCCTTCGTATTTTCTCCCACACCTCTAATTAAAATAAAGGAATTAAGGGTATAAGCAACGTTATGTTAATATAAATAACGAAGCAGCTGGCGGAGAAAAGAACTCTTCATCGTCCATCTCAAGTTATTCTCATCATGATCATCATCTCCTAAATAATTGATTAACTTTGGAAGCTTGAAATTGCAGTTACTAGTCCGTACATTGAACATGATGATGATCAATATATGTTTTGGCCGCGTCAGCTATATACACTTTAACTGCACAAGTTAGTTGTATAGATTATTAGATCCCATCAAAACGTGTTTCATTACTAGTTTTGTAAGTGAATATATACGTAATTAACTTTTCTAATTAATTCATGATAATCAACTGCTGTCACATCCTCGCAATAATTCAACATTATGATTTATGCATAGTATATCGTAAACAAAAATTGAAGAGATGTTTCACCTAATTTATGAACTTCTAGTTCCTATATGTTGAAGTGCTGAACGTTGGAGGAGAAAAAAATTATTTAATTAACTTAAAAAATATTAAAATATAATATTATAATAAGCCTTTTTTATGGTGGGTTTGTCAGAAGCCCCACTACACTGGGTGGGAATTATTTTTCAATCTCAAGATAAAGTTATTAGTATGCATGCTTTGAAAAATGAAAAAGAATAGGAGTATATATCAAAAGAATGAAAACTAATTTGTTTAATAAAAATATTATGTGCTAAAGAAAAATTAGTCACTGAATTAATATTATATATTTGTGTATAAATATATAATATTTAATTTATTTTTAATATATATTTTATATTTTGATATATATTTATACAAATAACTTATTTAATGAATATTCTTTATTTTTATATATAACGTCATTGTTTTTGTAAATGCCTTACAGAATCCTAAATTTTGTGGTGTAATACTGTAGTATATATTATGGCAATATGTCATTCAAAGCTAAATAGAATAAAGTTTAAAAAATAATATATTGCAATCCTCTAATTGCTAATACTATATTCTGTTTTATATTATTAATAAATTATTTTGACAATGAAAATCTTTTCATCATTATGAAAAATAAAAATAATGAAAATCAGAAAATAATTTTAAAAAATTACACAAAGAGAATTTTATAATATGAGATTTGGAAGTAACAATATCATTCAGAAAAAAATTTTATTGCTATACAATAATAGGATTAGAGCTAAAGTTTTTTTTTAATGGGTAAATTATAAAAAAAATGATTGAAAGTCTTAATCCATTTTCATAATTATCTTTCTAATTGCTAAATAAATAAAGTTTTGATTTTTTATTTTTTAATATTAAAAAGTAATATATATTTGAATTTTTAATTTTTTAAATATTAGAAGGATAATTAGGAGGATAAATTAAAATTCATTTAATGTTAATGTGTACTATATATATATAGTTAATTTTGTGGTTAATTTTTTGTGTAAACATAGTGTGGTTGTTTATTTTTAAGTAATGATTCTCAAGAGAATTGAAGCATGTAATTTTCAAGAAGAAAGATGAATAGAAAACAGGAATATATATGATGATGATGTATACAAGCTAGATAGAAAAAACTAAAAAAGAACTTAGGGCAACTTAGTAAAGAAGACAATACAGTAAAGTAAAATTGAGAGATTATGAAAAAAATACATTACACCTCCTCATTTTAAAAACAACGATTTTCTATTTATACTATGACTCATACAAATACTCTAACAGAGTTTTACTTTTCTTGACCTGTACTAGCATTATTATTCAAATTTGTGTTAATGTCCACTACATCTTTTACATCTCCCTCAAACTTATGATTGGTCTTGGGACCACTCTAAGTTTGTACTTGAATTTATCAAAGGTTGTTGTTGACAAGGATTTAGTCAATATATCAATAATCTGCTCTTGCCTTGAGATATGGACCACATGTAATTCATTGTTTTTGATCTTGTCTCAAACAAACTGTATATCAAGTTGGAAGTGCTTAGTTTTGTCATGTAACACTGGATTGGAAGCAAGCATTATAGTGCTTAAGTTGTCACAGAAAATAGTTAGAAATGTCTGAAGTTGAACTTTCAACTTGAGCAAACAAGTTCTTAATCCAAACTGTCTCTGCTACACACGCTGCAAGACTTTGAAATTTAGCCTCTATCGAATTCCTATTGACAGTGATTTGCTTCCTACAACACCAAGACACAAAATTAGATCCTAAAAAAAAAATACAAAACCCAGTGACTGACCTCCGGTCTTCAAGATCTAATGCCCTATCAGCATCAGCAAGACTATACAATCTGAAGTCTGTATTCTTATGAAAGAGTAACCCTTGTTGCTTAGTGCCTTGAAGATACCGAGGAACTCTCTTTAGAGCTTTCCAATGTGCATAAACTAGCTAAACTTGCTCACAACGAAGTAAACGTTTGGTCTGGTTATTGTGAGATAATGAAGACTTTTAACAACAGATCTATATAGTCTTGGATCCTCAAATTCTTCTGAACCTATAGTCAACAGCTAAAGAAATGATATCATGAGAGTTGGCATTGCACTTGCCTCTCCCATGTTTAATTTTAAAAATAAATCATTCGCATATTTTGTTTGAGATAAATGAATATGTTCTGCAGTAGTTTTTCTAACTTCAACACCTAGAAAATAACTCAGTTCACCTAGATCCTTTAATGAGAAAACTGTATTTAAAATTTTAATCATCAGGTCAACTTGAGTTAAATCACTCTCTGTAATAATGATGTCATCTACATAGCATAGAAGATATATGACATGATTAGAAGTGTATTTCAAAAACAAATAGGTATCTGATCTTACAGTGGTAAAGTCAAATGTTTCTAAAGTTTTGTTCAATGTTAGAAACCATTCTCGTGGTGCTTACTTTAGATTATATAGGGATCGATTTAGTTTGCCACTAAGATTTTAAAATTGACTTCAAAACTCTTGGACTACTGCATATAAATAATTTGAGATAAATCTCCATTAAAAAATGCGTGATTAAAATCAAATTGTCGAATAACTCAACCTTTAGATAAGGTTAAGCTTAGCACAATTCTCACAGTAATAAACCTAATCATTGGACTAAAAATCTGGTCAAAATCAAAACCTTCACTTTGTCCAAAATATTGTGCAACTAATCGTGCTTTATTTGTATTTTTGCACAAATTCATCAGGATTTTTTTAGTGGTGAAAATTCATTTAGAACCTATTATTTTAGCATGAGGTAGTGACAACACTAGATTTCAGGTATTAGTTCTCATAAGGGCATTATATTCTTCTTTCATAGCCTCATACCAATGTGGTATAGTGTGAGCAGTAGCTATAATTTTTGGTGGTCTTTCTACATATTTTTCATCACTATGTTTAGTTAGAAAAATTTTGGATTTAGACTTGCCTGTCTTGGATTTGGTGTTCATATGGTGGACATTAGTGTTTGGTGAAATGAAAAGATTTCGTGGCACACTATGACTGTATTATGAACTATCACAGAGTAACTGACTCTCTATAGCAGAACTAGGAATAGGAATTTCATGGTGCAGAATTGAAGGAGAAACTTGATTAGGCTGAGAAATTTCTATATTAAAGCTAGTATTAGTACTATTACTCGACTTATGAAGAGAGTTGAATTATGGGAGGATTGATCATGAGAGAGTGTTTGTATAAGTAAACCAACATATGTTGGTACAGTAGGAATAGTCTGAAAAGAACTCTAATTAATGAAATTATTATCAGTACTAGTCTTTGTATATCGTAAGTTATTAGATTTATTTATAAATAATTCTTTATATGAAAATATAGATGCATCAAAGACAACATGTCTACTAATAAACACCTTACTAGTGGGTGACAAGCACCTATAACCTTTGTGATTGGCTGCATATTCTAGAAAAAGACACTTGTGAGATCTATAATCAAACTTATGTCTATTATAGAGTCTCAGCAGTGAATAACATGTGCTGCCAAAAATTCTCAAATGTTAATAATCAAGAATTTGATTAAATAACAATTCATATGGTGTCTTACCTTAGAGAACAAGAATAGGTAATCTATTGATTAAGTATTTAGCAGTAATTACTGCTTCATCCCAAAAAGTAAGAGAAAGAAAAACTGTAAAAGGCATTATCAAAGCTATTTTTATAACATGGCAATGCTTTCTCTCAACCTTGTCATTTTGTTCATGTGTATGAGGACATGAATATTTATGATATGTATACCATGTTTAAGTATAAATTCTTTAAAACTATTAGAGCTATACTCTTCTTTATGATCAATTTGTAACTCCTTTAATTTATATCATGTTAAGTTTTTAATGAGAATCTTTTATTGTAAAAATGCATTATATACCCGAGATTTAGATTGTAATATATATAGACAAGTGTATTTACTATATACATCAACAAATATAACATAGTACCTAAAACTAAGATGAGATATAATAGGGGCTAAGCCTAAACATCAGAATATACTAATTGAAGGGATACAGTGTAAGTAGTAGTAGAATAAAAAAAAAACATCTTGTATAATTTTTTATAAATACAATTTTCACACAATGAATTATCAAAAGTTAAATTAAAGAAGTTAATTGTATTCTAAGTAATAATATTGCATTTATTTAAGACTGTGTGTACAGTCTGTTTGACAGCATGTCCTAGCCTCTTGTGCCACAATTCAAAAGAAGAACATGTAATAGTTAAAATTCTAGGTACAAAATTTAAAGAAGAAAAATGAGGAACAACAACATTAATAAATTTATAGATTCTTCCTCTACAAAATTCTTGCATGAGAACCTTCTTGAAGAACTAACATTTAACAAAGCAAACAAAGGCATGAAATTTAAAAAAAAATTGTTATCTTGAGCAAATTTAGAAATACTGATTAAATTTTTCGTGATCTATGATATGTGAATTAATTTTTATAATTGAAACCATCTATTTGAGTCTTGTGCATAAAGAATTGAATTTTCATAATGTTTAATAGACAAACTTGATCTATCACTTACAATAATCTTATCTGAGCCAGAATATTCTGTACTGATAAGAAGGTTGGAGTGATTTGGAGTGACATGGTGAGATGTACCTGTGTCTGGATATCAAGAAGTGTCTGCTGCTGATGAGGGAACAACCATGTATGCCTCAGGATGATGAAATGATGCTATAGGTGGTGGCGGCGTGGTGGATAGCACTGGTGGTTGTGATGATGGTACAGAAGATGAAGGAAAATAAGGTTGAGGCCTGTAAAAAGGTGCAGTGGGACTTGAGGGAGGAGGAATTTGTTGAACAAATATATGATAGTAATGCTAAGGAATATGACCCGTTCGACCACAAACTTGGCATTGTGGTTTAGAATTTGAATTAAAAAACTTGTCTCCTCGAGAAAACCTACTCCCTCTGCCTCATCGTCCTCCAAAACCCCTTCCTTGATTGATGGAGGGTAAAAAATTGCCTTGTGTCAAATGAGCCTGTGCCATTAAATTAAACTATTTGAATTTCGAAACTTATCTACCATATAATCATGAGTCATAATGAGAGTTTCAACTTCACTTAATGAGTACATTTCTGATTTTGCATCGATAGTAAAGATTAGTATTTGATAATCAGAATTTAGACCCCCAAGAAGTGCTTCAATATGCTCTGCTGATGTAAGAGGATTTTCTAAAGTCGCAAGAGAATCAATAACATGTTTGATTTTGAACACATAATCAGAGTCAGATAATCCATATTTCTTGATGAGTTTCAATTGTGTCTTGAGTTGTTTAATTTTGTACAGAGTTGACTTAGCGAAGTAATTTTCAATCTTTTTCCAGATTTGAAAACTAAAAGCACGGCCTACCATTTTGTTTTTGAAATTCGGATCAATTGATGCAGGTATCTATAACATCAGGTTGGAGTTATCTTGTCTCCACTGCTTGCAGTGAGCAGATTCTTTTCCAACAATTCGACCTTCTTCAGAAAGGTACCTAGGAAAAATTTTCTCTAGTAGAAGATAATCTTGTAAATCTTGCTCATAAATGGTAGCCACAACTTGTTGTAATCAAGTCTTGTGATTATTTTTGCCAAGTTTGTCTCCAATTAGGGTGAGTAGTCGTTGATTCAAGAAGGATGCAGTGATAGGAACAGATGTAACGACATTTTGGGTTGACAGAGTTAGAATTTGAAGGTGATTCAGCCATTAAAGAGTAGAAACTTAAGCTTTATATACCAGTTCAAGAGAATTGAAACATGTAATTTTTAAGAAGAAAGATGAATAGAAAACAGGGGCATGATGATGATGTATACGAACTAGATAGTGAAAATTAAAAAAGAACTTAGGACAATTTAGTAAAATAGACAATACAGTAAAATAAAATTGAGATTATGGAAAAAAATATATTACAGCTCCTCATTTTAAAAGCAATAACTTCCTATTTATACTATGACTCATACTAATACTCTAACAGAATTTTACTTTTTTTGAACTACACTAGCATTATTACTCAAATTTATATTAATGTCCACTATATCTTTTACAATGACAATTTTTTTTTTTGCTAATTTTTCACAACTTTAATAGATAAAACAACTGGTTTGAAGTTTTAAAATTATTATGTATCTAAATTAAAATGGAAATCAAACTCTTTGAAATTTAACTAAGAGAGAGGTAAGTTATAATTTATTTTTCACCATATATAATATCTTTTTTTTTTCTAAAAAAAAATAGTAAATAGGGTGGGATGTAGAAAGTGTGTGTATATATTTGGCATGTTGTTGTAATAAACTAATGATACCAGTCAATAAAGATTTTTTATTTCTATCTACCATTTGCATATATTGTTTTGATAATCATTAACAGAGTGCCAACGAATTTGTTAACAGGATTAGGAGTGGTAAAGACCTGGGAAGTCTCCTTATCTCATATTTATATATATAGAAGCTAATCGAGTTGATGTCGCTCTTGCAGAGTTGGGCCATTTTATTTTGATTCGGATGTGTACGAGTGTATGTTTGATTGTTTATATCTCTTATTTCTCTCTGCTATATGTGTTTTTATATTATATATGAATTATACTATCTGTATATTAAAAATTAATTAACAATCTTATTTTATATAAATATACGTATTTGATATTTTATAAAAAAAATTATATTATTAAAAATAAACTAAATTATTAGTCTATTGTAGATTTTATTATTATACTATGACAGATTTAATTATGATTGTGTAATTTTTTCTTTCTTTTATTTGGGCTCTTTGCCTCGTATATCAGTATCACCGAAAAAATTAAAAGAAAAGAAAAGAAAAAAAAAGGAAACAATGAGTTTGTTAGAGACTAGATGACAAGGTATGCTGACTAACTCATCTCACCGTGCTATTTAAAAATGAAAAATGGACGAAGGGCATGAATAATTTTGTTAATAAAATAAATGCGTTGATTATGTCATTATGCTAGTTAAACTCATTTTTTGATGGCGAAGTGTAAAACAGGTAAGAAGCCATTCATATAAAGATGTTTAAAATGTTTTTTTTAATATATTTTTAATAATTAAAATTTAATCTATATAATTAATTAAATTATATTATTTTTGTTAAAATAATTAGATCAAATAAATTGGTTTGACCGAAAATTTAATAAATTAAATTTTAAATTGATCTAAATTAATATTTTTTTATAAAAAATAACTATAATATTCTTATTATAAAAAAGACTAAAATACTCTTATTATATATATTAATTTTAAAAATCTTAAATTTTAATACTATTACAAAACTAATTTGTTTGGCCTAATTTTGACAAAAATAAAACAGTTTGATTGATTATATAGGTTAAATTTTAATTATTAAAAATGTCTTAAAAAAAAAGATGTTTTAAGTATCTTTATGTGAGTGGCTCTCAAAGTTAATTGTATTAGATAATAACAAAAATGAGAAAAATGTGTATAATCAAACAGAAATAAAAAGTTCACATAAGTCTAGAGTCTAGTCATTTAAATTTGTCTCTTGATATATCTTATGTTGTGATTTGTGATAAGAGTATTTTATAGAAATTTATTAATCTCATATAAGATTAGATATTGTATTTACATTTGACTTTATGTTTTGATATGGTTGTTACAGATCATGAGTTATAACTCGGCATCATGCGTTACAAATCGGCTTTATGGATCGTAACACATCTCAAATGGGATAGTTTGAAATCTTAACTTCCGGTCAAATACCAAAATTATCGATCTGCTATAATTGACCTTCAATACAAACAATTATTAGAGAACATAACCAATTTATTTTACATCATCTATAAAGGTATGGTATTTTTATTGATGCAGATATACTTTTAAATATACAATATTAATTTAAGTATTTGAATACTTTTTGTAGATACACTCCTTTTTTTTGTTTACACTTTCCACGGCGTGATATATCTCTGGACCAAAGAGTTCAAACTTTAAAATTTATAACTCAACGTTGAGGATAACAACTCGACATCGATTCTCAGAGACCGACTTATATTCAGATTATTTACCCAATAACATGTTTAAAAAGATTACTATGAGAAGTTTTGGAAATTTGTAAAAAATATTTTTTTAATTATTAAGAGCAAATGTAAGATATTTTTATTTCGACTATTTTGTGTATATTAAAATCAGTCATTAAAATTAATTATTAGTATAAAATATATATTAAAATATAAATATATATTAAAAATAAATTAAATTATATATATTTATATATAAATATATTTTTAATAATTAATTTTAGTGTAGGGGTAACATTTTTATTTTTATTTTATTTTATGTTGGCAATAGTTGATGGGTAGCCGATAGCATACGATTTTGTCCTACATTAATGATTAACCATTAAATACTAAATCTGATAACGTCTTTATTATTTAAGAAACATCAGAAAAATCAAATCAATTTTTTGATTATGTTACCCCAGTGAATACATAAAGAAACAAAGAAGCAGCTCCAAAATCAATTGATATATTTTTCCGGCTTGTTTGTAGCATTTTTTCCCTCTCGTGTTAAAGGTTGCGGGTTGCCATATATTTCATCCTGGTGTTTTTTTTTTTTATTTGTTGACAGAATATTTCATCGTGATGTTGATCACCTAATCAGAAGCAAAATATTATATTTGTAAAAATAGCAATATTCAAAAACATGCATTTCTTTCTTTATTCTTAAGTTGATGATTCAGCCATCATTGTAGACCACCACCTTCATAACACTCACTGACTCACATATTAACGTTACAATAATGTTAAGAACTAAAAAAAAAAACAAAATTTAGTTTATTTTTAATTATTTTTTATTAATTCTTTTTTATTATAAAATATTTATGTTAATCTTAAATGTCATATATTTTTAATTTAAAGTTTAAAGAAAGGCGAAGAAATGAAAAAACAAAAAAGCAGAGAAAAAAGGGGAGTGAAGCAAAGCAAGAGCAATAAGAGACAAGGGTTCCCTCTGAGTCAACACGCCCTTCTTTTTGTGTCGCTAATTGTATTCAGTCTTCAACATGAACAACAAACTTGACTCCAACCACTTATATACTTGAATCCACCTTCACAAACCAAGCCCCCTCTCTCCAAACATGGGAAGAGCAAGAGGAAGATGTGCCACTACTCTCCTCTGTTTCTTCCTTTTTTGTTTCTCCATTTTTTCCCCAAAACCTTGTACTTCTTCAGATACCTTAACAAAATCCCAAATCCTAAGAACAAACCAAACCCTCTTGTCCCCAAAGGGAATCTTCCAACTAGGTTTCTTTTCCCCCACCGATGATGATTCCACCTCCTTGTACCTCGCCATATGGTACAACAACATTCTTCCTAGAACAGTGGTTTGGGTTGCAAACAGAGATACCCCACTTCAGAGTTCCACAGGGTTTCTCCAGATAGCTGAAACAGGATCCATCAACATAGTTAACCATTCCTTGAAATCCATATGGTCTTCAAATCAAACCACACAGCAACCTCAAAACCCAGTTCTCAAGCTCTTAGATTCAGGGAACCTTGTTCTAAGAGAATCAAACGAGAACGACGACCCATCAAAGTTTCTATGGCAGAGCTTCGATTACCCTACGGATACTCTGTTATCGGGAATGAAATTGGGTTGGAACTTAGACACAAACACGGAGAAACACCTAACTTCATGGAAGTTCCAAGACCAAGCCCCTTCAACCGGAGATTACTCTTTCAAGATGAACTTCCATGGGCTCCCTGAGATTTTCCTCTGGAACAAGGACAAGATAACATATAGAAGTGGACCATGGAACGGTGCGAGATTCAGCGGCGTGCCAGAGATGCAACCCGTAACGGATTCAATCAAATTCACGTTCCACGTTGATGAGCACCAAGTGTACTACACATTCTTCATCGGGAACGAATCGTTGTTCTCGAGACTGTTGGTGAGTTCTTCCGGAGAACTTCAGAGGCTGACTTGGATAGAGAGCACGCAGGCATGGAACAAATTCTGGTACGCACCGAAGGACCAATGCGACTATTACAGAGAGTGTGGGGCGTACGGCGTGTGCGACGCAAACGCATCGCCGGTTTGCCAGTGTGTGAAGGGGTTCAGACCGAAGAACCCGCAGGCATGGAACCTTCGGGATGGGTCGAATGGGTGTGTGAGGAAGACGGAGTTGGAGTGTGAGAGTGACGGGTTCTTGAAGATGGGGAATGTGAAGCTGCCGGAGACGACGTCAGTGTTTGTGAATCGGAGCATGGGGATCATGGAATGCGGAGAAGTGTGCCGTCGGAACTGTTCATGTACTGCTTATGCCAATATAGAGATCACCGGTGGGGGCAGCGGATGTGTCATGTGGATTGGCCCCCTCTTAGATATCAGGCGCTATCCTTCCGGTGGTCAAGATCTCTATGTCAGGTTAGCAGCTTCTGATTTGGGTATGTCCATTCATTTCTTTCCTTTTTCTTCTTTTTTATTTATCTATTTCATAATCTGAACTCAGTAGAATTAGTACAGTTATCAATATAAAATATAAATACATATAAAAATTAATTAAATTATATATNATTATGGACCTTTTTATTTTTAAATTAAACTAGAGAAAGACTAGACATTTCCAAAGATGAGATAGACCTGGACTGGAATAATGCACAGAGAAAGAAAAAACATGACGGAGAATAGATGTGGGATGGAAGAATTTAGATTCTTTACCTTTGAAATTTTTATTTTAGATAATAAAATATAATTTTTTAGAATTTCTCTCATGTTTTATTTTAATTTTACTTATAAAATAAATAATAAAATATTATATTTTATCTTCTAAAATAAAATTTAAAATTTTAAAAATTCAAATCCGAGATAAAATGGGTTGAAAATTTTGTGGAATTTGTTATTGCAATCATCGGGTAGCATATTCCAACTCGTGTTAGAAGTAGAATAAGAGTTAGCTGGAGTAGGAGACCATCAAGACTCTTTAAATAGAAGTTTCTCTGTCCATCAAATTTAATAAGCCTTGTTTTAGTTATTATTCTTTCATTCATAAATTGACCCCTTTATTTTTTATTTTGTTTAAAGAAATACTCATAAATTTCTTTTTATGTGAATATTAACTCATATATGCAATTAAGATATCAAATTATACATATAGGTGGACAATGATTTAGGTGGGTAATTTAAAGGTGTAGTATGTTTTGATTTGATTGGTGGTTATTCATGTTGTTTAAAAAAATTATTGGTTACTTAGCATAATCCAATAGTGCTAGGTGAACAATGATTATGTTGAACAATATGAATCACCACCAATCAAATATAAGTATACTATATCTTAATTTAATGCTACTCATTAAATTTACTCTTTTAATCCTATTAATTCATATTATTCACACATTGTTCAAAAATATTATTAGTTACTTATAATTTTCCTAACCGAAATTATAATAACTGAAATACATCGTTGTTTTGAAAAAAAAAAAAACACCGCCTTGTCATGTAAACATGTTCTATTTACTCAACTGATCTTCTGGCTATAAGCTAAGGGTGCAGCAATATTTCATTCGTTTGTGTTGAAAATATATATATGTAATGATGACATGATATATAGCTTTTCGAAAGAAATTAGAGTCAAAAGGTTGGTGAAATATTAAATGGAATCTTAAATATAATATACCACTTGTAGTATTTTTTTTTTTTGTTGGATGAGTGGTGACTATACCACTTGTGGTATACTTTACTGGCATTACCCGTCAATAAATAATAATAATAATGTAAAATCTTTAAATTAAAAGGAAATGCACTAAAATCTCAATATCGCTTAAGAGACATTAAATTTACTAAAAAGAAAAGTTATTGACATGTAAAATACAGTTGTGTTATAAACAAACTCTTACCCAAGACTTAATCGTTTTTTTTTTCATATAAGGAATATTTTAATGAGAAGCAGTTTAGAAAACTAAAAGCTATTTTTAATAATGATAAAGTTAGAAGACTGAAAATACATATTTTTTTTTTGCATTGCATTGCATGTCATGTGAGTATGTGAGATTGTGAGTGAGGACAGAGCAACGCAATGAGATGAAACGAAGGACCACACCGCAAAATTGCTTGCTGCGTTGTAAATCTTGTCTTCACCACGTGCTCTTCAATGTTTTCGGGTCCCATGCATAATGCATTGCTTATAATTTATGAATATTTCGGGTCGGGCATTTTTCATTTTTTTTTTTGTTTGGTACACATAAATATGTGATTAATTGTATAATTTCTACCATGCATGCGATTTCTAAAAGTGGCTATCTTGCTATACCAGCAAAAGCAACAATATTTTTTTTTTTAAATTTTCCCCCAACATGTGATGGAATAAGCTTTATTTTATTCTCATAAATTAGCACAGATGAACTACCTTCCAAACTCAAGATAAGGAAACATTGATGAAACATACTAGAAGCCAACTAAACTCAGATACGTAGCTGTTTGTTTCCGAATCACGAAGAGAAAATAGAAAAGTGCGTAAACTGCATTGACTCCAGTATATATTCATGTCGGTCCATTTAGCCTTGATTAGTTGCGTAAGTTAATGGGACTCTCCAAAAAATATTGTGGGCCCACTACCTAATAGGGCCTCTCCCTTAGATTGCTATCCAGGACGGCAATATGGGCCCACCCAATTTTAAATGTTCGGCTCTCAAACGTTGTGTTATGGCCAATCTTTTTGACTTCTGAGGTTTTCTTGGTTCACACTTCACACTTCACACTTCACAGCACACACCCCTTGGAGATCTTCATGCGTTAGTGTTTTACACGAATATATGATGCAAAAAGGAAACTTTTATTTGTTAATATATTCTTTATAGGATTTTGTTTTCATTTATTTATTTCTGCATGCAATCTTACTTTCTCATTTATGGTTCGCCTAAACTAAATTAAATAGGGGACTTCTTCTCACTGCACGTATTTTGTTTAAAATATAATGTGACTGTACATGCATTAAGAAGCAGCTGCATATGTTAGATGGAGCTAGATGATCCTATTTAAGTTTAATGAAAAATAGTTTAGGGAAATTTTAAAAGATTACTAATTAAAGAAAAATTTAATTTGATGTATTATTAATGTAAAATAATTTTACAGGTGTATCTAATTATATAATACTATATTAATAAAAATAATTATTTTTCACATTAATCATGTAAATAATTATTTAAAAAAATAAATATAATTGATAAAAAAGGGCAAAATTGTCACCTTAAAATTATCTTTGGTGAAAGAAATGGAGCCTACCACCTTCTGTGGTGGGACCCAAAAAAGGTCATTTTATTGTTTTTTTCATGCCATTTCGGTAGGAGTAGGACTGTATGAGCATTTGACACCGCTTCTCTCTCTATATCCCCGTCCCAATTTTCTAACTACCCTTTTTGTGATCCATTTTTTTTTATATATTTTTATATTTTTTTAATAGCGAGTTTGCTTTACAAGTGCAAAGTAATCCAAAAAGGAAAAGAACCTTTTGAAATTGATTGGTTTACATTCCCTTGGCGGTGGTGCTTGTAGCAGAATTATATTGCTAACTTTGTCACATGATCTTTTTTGTTACTTAAATTCCATGCAAGCACCATGAATGTTCCTTTGTACTTAGCTTCTTTTATGAGCTTGTGTTTTCTTTTTGCAACTGAATAACAGGTTATATGACATGCCTTTTTTGTCCCGAGTCCCTAGACTAATTTACTAATCTAAATAATAATAACTTTTATCTTGTAGCAACTAGACCAGATATAAAGTGGGCACAGGATTCGGTGATCTAGGAACCTTTGGATCACTTAGTGGTCTAAGTAGAAAACATGTTTTTAGAGTTTTTTTATCAATTGCTACGTAGTTCTTGAACTAATTTTAATTACAAATCAACACCATATATTTTATTTAATTATAAAAATAGTTTTTTATTTTATAAATTATTATTTTATCAATTATCAATTATATTTATTAACAATCAAATACAAAAATAACAACCAATTATATTCTCCATTCATCCTAATAATTCCAATTGATTATAAAATTAACTTTGATCTCGTTACGTTCGTCCATGGCTTCCAAATCGTGTTTCCTTGAAATTCAATCGATTGGTTTTTCAAAACAATCGATTAAATGATAACTCAATCGATTGGTTTACACTATATCACAAAACAATCGATTGAAAGTTGTAAGGTAGAATGGTAAAAAGCTTATACCAATCGATTGTTTATACTTTCCAATCGAATGAATGCCTCAAAACAATCGATTGAATTCACGAAAACAACATGAATTTGCCAAATACAATCGATTGGAAAGTGATGACATTGAAGTTTTAGCCAAATGCAATCGATTGGTAATGTAATCCAACCGATTGGAAGGTGATGAAGTTGAATGTTTTGCCAATTTCAATCGATTGGTAATGATACATAAAATTTATAAAACGTCAATGATATTTTCTTTTAAATTAATTTATAAATTTTTTTAGATTTGTGTCTTATGAAAAGTAAAAAAAAAATTATAGTAGAGTAAAACTTAGCTGAAACCAAATAACATAGTGTAACACACATCTTTGATCAATATTAAAAAAAAAATTAGCCTAATTATGTACATAAAATCCTAAAAAATACAGTTCTATCTTTTTTAATTAAGTTAGCTTTAAAATACTAATAATGTTTTTTCATGTGCTGCTTTTAATATAAAATCCTAGAAAAAAATTGATTTAAAATATTATATATTATTATATTGGCACAACACTTTATTTTTGTATGATAAATATAAGTACATTTTTATATAAAGTATTTAAAGTATATAAAAATGTACTCTTATTATAAAAAAAATATTTAAAAAGTCATTAAATTTTTATATGTTATTAAAATTTAATAAATACAAGTACATTTTTATATGTTATTTTTAATTCAATGTACTAATAGGAGTTAAAATTAATTTATATTTAATAATTTTATACTAAAATTAATTTACTATAATTTTGTTTTATACTTCTTTTAGTATATTTTTTTATATTATATAGTATTTTTTCTAATAATGGTTGAGAATAATTGGAGCTGTATTGATTCGAATTATTAAGGAATGTAATTCGAATAAAGTTGTTTCGAATTACATTAAGGTGTGCTTTGGTGAATTCTTGTATCAGATTCTTGTTTGGCTTATATGCATAATAAACTTCTCTCCTTGACTTAAATACGTTTTTTACCCTCAGTTTTATATTAACTCTAAATATATTAAAAGAATCTACTCAATATATTCTAACATTTAACTAATTGCGAACACTTATTCCAAAACATATTTAAAAAAATTAGAGCACTGGTTACTAATATTTTAACGAAACTAAATTTGTGCATAACACAAATAAATAAATTAAGCATACTTACTACTTGATACGCTGCTATCTTATCAATATCATATACTTTTTGTATTTTTTACTCTGCCTTACTTGAATAAAAGAAAAAGGTACTATTGATCGGCAAAATTAATTTTATTAATTACCAATCTATAAATTAATTTTATGTACCATTACCAATCGATTGAAATTGGCAAAACATTCAACTTCATCACCTTCCAATCGATTGGATTACATTACCAATCGATTGAATTTGGCTAAAACTTCAATGTCATCACTTTCCAATCGATTGTATTTGGCAAATCCATGTTGTTTTCGTGAATTCAATCGATTGTTTTGAGGCATTCATTCCATTGGAAAGTATAAACAATCGATTGGTATAAGCTTTTTACCATTCTACCTTACAACTTTCAATCGATTGTTTTGTGATATAGTGTAAACCAATTGATTGAATTTCAAGGAAACACGATTTGGAAGCCATGGACGAACATAACGAGATCAAAGTTAATTTTTTAATCAATTGAAATTATTAGGATGAATGGAGGATATAATTGGTTGTTATTTTTGTATTTGATTGTTAATAAATATAATAGATAATTGATAAAATAATAATTTATAAAATAAAAAACTATTTTTATAATTAAATAAAATATATGGAGTTGATTTGTAATTAAAATTAGTTCAAGGACTACGTACCAATTGATAAAAAAACTCTAAAAACATGTTTTCTACTTGGACCACTAAGTGGTCCAAAGGTTCCTGGACCACCGAATCCTGTGCCTATAAAGTGGATATCTTAACTTTCTCTCCTTTTAGCTGACACAGAATCTGGAGATGGTTCTCACAACACAGCTAAGGTTGTTGGGATTATAGTTGGCGGTGCAGCTCTTATACTTTTGGCACTGGCTATCTGTTTCTTGTTATGGAAGAAAAGGAAATTCCCATGCATGTTGGAGAGGGAGACAGTGCACCGAGGTAATTCACAATTAATATTGTGCTACAAATGAATGAAATCAATGCCTGTGCACTTGTACTGTTTGATGAAACGTTTTTGCTTGCCAGGTTCTCTGGAAAGGAGTCAGGATTTGTTGATGACTGAAGTGGTCTTTTCAAGCAACAGAGAACAGTCTAGTGAAAGGAAAATTGATGACTTAGAGTTGCCATTGTTTGATTTTAATACCTTAACAATGGCTACAAAGAACTTCTCTGAAGAGAATAAACTTGGACAAGGAGGATTTGGTGTTGTTTACAAAGTAAGTTGTTGTAGTGTTCCACCAAAATGCACCCTATCACATTCATATTGTCATCCTTGAAATCCTAACAACAGTAACTATGATTATATCAGGGCAGGTTGATGGAAGGCCAGGAAATCGCAGTGAAGAGGTTATCAAAAAATTCTGGTCAAGGAGTTGAAGAGTTTAAGAATGAGGTCAAGCTGATTGTCAAACTTCAACACCGGAATCTTGTTCGGCTGCTTGGTTGCAGCATTCAAATGGATGAAAAGATGCTTGTGTATGAGTACTTGGAAAATAGAAGCCTTGATGGGATTTTATTTGGTAATTATTTCAACATTCTTACTCATAATATTACTTGATGTTATCTCATTCAGACTTTTAATGTGTAATTCAATATTTAATGTTTGTAACCATCATGGCATCATTTCAGACAAGGCAAAAAGCTCCTCATTGGATTGGCCAAGGCGCTTCAGCATTATTTGTGGTATTGCTAGAGGACTTCTTTATTTGCACCATGATTCCAGATTTAAGATTATCCATAGAGATCTCAAGGCAAGCAACATTCTACTTGACAAAGAAATGAATCCAAAAATATCAGATTTTGGAATGGCTAGAATTTTTAGCACAAATCAAACAGAAGCTAATACAATGAGAGTTGTTGGTACATAGTAAGTGGCACCACAACAAACTAGTACTCTCCAAAATATTAAACATAGTAACCTCTCTAACTCTAACTACAAACACTTTGATTATGTACAGTGGTTACATGTCTCCTGAATATGCTATGGATGGGATCTTCTCAGTAAAATCTGATGTTTTTAGTTTTGGGGTATTAGTGTTGGAGATCATAACTGGAAAAAAGAATAGAGGATTCTACTATGCAAATGCTGAACTGAATCTTCTAGGGCATGTAAGTGAAAAATTTTCTTTTATCAGTATGTTATTACATAGTTGATGCTAACCATATCCTGCTAATAAAGAATTAGCTGAGCCTCAAATTGTATTGTTGTAGGCATGGAAGCAATGGAATGAAGGAAATGCATTGGAATTAATTGATTCGTCAATTGACAATTCATATTCATCATCTGAGGTTCTTAGGTGCGTACAAGTGGGGCTCTTATGTGTGCAAGAGCGTGCAGAAGACAGGCCAACAATGTCTTCAGTGGTCTTGATGCTAAGTAGTGAAACTGCATCAATGCCGCAGCCCAAAAACCCTGGGTTTTGCCTGGGAAGGAATCCAATGGAAACTGATTCTTCTTCAAGTAAGCAAGATGAAACATTCACTGTGAACCAAGTCACAGTCACAATGCTAAATGCCAGGTAGTGAAAGAAGCACGACCTTCATCTAGATCTTGCACAGTTTGTATATTCCCTGAGCTATATAGAAAAAATCTGTTAATTTTTCCTTTCTTAGTGATTTTGGGTAACTTCGAGATCAAGTTTGGTCTTGTTTCGTTGTAATATGCAAGAGATGCTTCATCAATTATTTTTACACAGTTTATAGCACTTCATCTAAAAATTTTTTCAGTTTGATATTGTTTCAAAACAAGTAGCTTAACAATCACTTCAGTATGTACATACTACATGGTACATCTGATGATATACCCGAGCCAGTTGCATTACAAATTGGCAGCGTGGGCTTGCTCTTGAAAGAACTTAGATAACTTATCTACGTACTTCAAATAATAAGAAAATATATATACCAAACAGAAAACCGAAAGTGCTAATGTGACATGCAGCATATCTTGGCCTTCAAAACATGGAAGAAGCCCAACTTGGAGTAATTGGATTTCATTTAACAAAAGAGTTGTTCCACAAAACAAATTGAGGAGTACTTCATGGACCACAATCACATTCTTTTAATGTGTATTGTGTTAGACTTAGTCTGGAACCTGAACTGTTAGAGTGCAAGTCTTAGGTTTTTTCTTAGTTTCAATTTTGACAAGGAAGTGTGCTTTCCTGATCTGAAAACAAAAAGTTTATAGTGTGTAGTTGTAAAATGCTGTGGAAAAAAGTTGACGTACAGAATCTAACTCTAATAGAGACTAGTGGTGAAAGTACAAGATACCAGAGAAGAGAAAACAACCTCAGCTACCAACAAAGGAAAGATAGTGCAGAATCAATCTTCTTGTCTTGGTTTTCCCAGCATGACTTAAATCAGTGAGTCATTATTGCACTGAAAAAATATCAAATTGAATTATGAACGTGGCAGTTGCATACCAACCTATAAGATGCATCAACAACGAGACTCCCTTATACTGCCCCGTAGTGAGGAAGTGAGGCAGCTTTGAGAACAGAAGAACAAAAGACAATTTTGGAGATTAACTCTTGAAAAATGTCCTTTGACTCTATGAGTAACCGGGAACCTTCCACACAAGCCCTATTAAGAGAACTATTGGAAAAAAGAACGTACATTTAAGAGGTTTAGTCATGATCAACATGAAAAACAATCACATCTGACATCACCATGCTCAATAGTCTTCACAGGATAGTCATTAATATAATAAAACCTACTTTTAAACAGTGATAATTAAGCTAGGAATCTTTCAAAAAAATCTTGAATCATATGTGCCTTTATCCTACCAGAAATATTTCCATATTTCGCAAGACTTGTAAACGCCTAATAAAGACTTATTATGAGCAAATGACATTTATCTAGTCTTGATTACGTGCGGATCTCTCTGGACTAAAAGTCATTATGCTTTCAGATATTTGCCCACCTTTGGTGCAAAAATTTATGCTAATTAATCATTATATAGTTTATAGTCTTCAATTTAATTATATAAATTTGTTGTCTTTTTCTAATAATCATTGAGAGATACTATTGATAAGATGTGTTAGCTAATAGCCATCCAAATAGAAAGCATGTGTCCTAACTCCTAAGTCAAGCAATCTACAACTGTTTCACTTCAGTGTGAACACACTTTATCGCTTATGTCTATTTCCCTTTCCCTTGATGAACAAAGAGAATGAAGCAGAAACTCCATGTGCTTTGCAGAAAATCCTCTCTGCCTTATCATGGGTCAAAATCAAAAACCAAAGTTACATTGCCATTATTGGCTGCTAAGTTCTTTGACAGTAGTCCTTCTTAACATCTCATTTGGCTCTTGCTTTGACACCATATCCACTGACAAAGCCCTCAGAGATGGTGAGATTCTTGTTTCTAGGGACAAGACTTTTGCTATGGGATTCTTCAGCCCAGGCAGGTCCACTTCCCGTTACATCGGAATCTGGTACAACAATCTGCCACAACAAACTGTTATTTGGGTTGCAAACAGAAACACTCCCATCGATGACACATCTGGGGTTCTCTCAATCAACCAACATGGAAATCTAGCACTCCACCATAATCATAGCATTCTTCCAATTTGGTCTACCAATGTTTCAGTCACACCTTCAGACACAAACAAAGTTATAGCTCAACTCA
Source organism: Arachis duranensis (assembly GCF_000817695.3). NCBI lineage: Eukaryota > Viridiplantae > Streptophyta > Magnoliopsida > Fabales > Fabaceae > Arachis > Arachis duranensis. Next base: position 118,412,797 of record NC_029774.3, on the reverse strand, counting down.
CAGACATAGCCAACCTTGTTCTGATCCTTAACGACACCAAAACTGTCATCTGGCAAAGCTTTGATCAACCAACAGATACTTTGATTCCCCACCTGAGATTAGGATTTGACAGAGGAAAAGACCAGAGCTGGGTCATCCAATCTTGGAAAACAGATGATGATCCTTCACCTGGTGACTTCACATTGAAGTTCAGCACCAATGGTATGCCACAGTTGTTTTTATACCACAAGAATCTTCCATGGTGGCGAGGAGGGCCGTGGAATGGTGAGTTTTTCATGGGTATACCCAACATGAAACGAGATAACAACATTTTCAATGTTTCTTGTGAGGAAGATGAGAACCATGCAGCACTCTCATATAACACCTATGACAAATCCGTTCCCAGTTGGGTGGTGGTTCAGCAATCTGGTTTCTTTCAAGTGTTCACTTGGGATAACCAGAAGAATCAGTGGAACCGGTACTGGTCAGAGCCTACTGGTCAATGTGATAACTATGGAACATGTGGACCTAACAGTAACTGTGACCCTTTGAACTATGAGGATTTTCAGTGCACTTGTCTGCCCGGGTTTGAACCGAAATTCCCGCGTAACTGGTATGAGAACAGAGATGGTTCAGGAGGGTGTGCGAGGAAGAAAGGTGCCTCTGTTTGTGGGAGTGGAGAAGGGTTTGTGAATATTGAAGGATTGAAGGTTCCTGATACATCTGTGGCTATAGTTAAGGAGGGTTTGAGTTTGGAGGAGTGTGAGAAGGAATGCTTGAGAAACTGTTCTTGCAGTGCTTATGCAGTTGCTAATGTGGCCAGTGGTGGAAGTGGATGCTTTGCATGGCATGGTGATTTGATGGACATAGAGAAGCTTAGTGATCAAGGCCAAGAAATATTTGTACGTGTTGATGCTGTTGAATTAGGTACTCTCTTCTACACAATTTTTCTCTTTTTTTTTTTTTCATCTGAAATGAAAGCGGTTCTGCTTCATTATGTTCTTGTTTTTTACTCTCAGCTAATTATTACAAGAAAACAAAAGAAGCATTTGGTAAGAAAAAGATTGTAGGGGTTCTGGTAGCTTCTTTGTTTGCAGTTCTCCTTATTCTGGCCTGTGTATATCACTTGCGGTTGCAGAAGAAAAAGAAAGAAGGTATGTGATTCAAGATTACTTTCATGGGTGATGCTATTGATTTTACACGGGACTTCCATATGAAATGCAATGAAGAATTGGTTAAGTATTAGAATGTATTAGAATTCATGAGATGCTTTCGTAACCTATATAGGTATAGTAGTTTCATAGGGAATGTGATCACCTTGAATTTATTTCAGATAAAATGTTGCGGCAATTGAATCAAGATTCTCCTAGAGAAAACAGTGATGATATTCAAAGTAAAGGAGATCCAAATCTCCCCTTCTTCAGCATTAAAATAATCATGGCAGCCACAAAAAATTTTGCTCCTCAGAATAAACTTGGACAAGGTGGATTTGGCTCTGTCTATAAGGTAAACTAAAACTCTTTTTATGTCTCTTTTTACTTTCATTTTCTTCTTTCAAGACACTTAAGAAAACTAATGGGAAAATAGAGTAACAGTGTCTTTAAGAGTTGTTAAATATTTCAGGGTCAGCTATACAATGGACAAGAGATAGCAGTGAAAAGATTGTCCAGAGATTCTGGACAAGGAATAGAAGAATTTAAAAATGAAGTTACACTATTAGTTAAACTTCAACATAGAAATCTTGTGAGATTGCATGGTTGTTGCCTTGAAAAGGAAGAAAGAATGCTTGTCTATGAATACCTTCCAAACAGAAGTTTGGACTTCTTTATATTCGGTAAATCTTCTGTTCACTCATATAAGCTTTTATCTAGATTAGCAGCTATCATGGTTACTAAATTAAAGAGGGAAAATTCTCTCCATTTTTTTTTTTGGACTGGAAAAATTCTCTCCATTGAAGAATTATCTTCTTCCATTCCACTTTTAGAAGCAGACACCAAATCTGGGCTGTGGCTACTTCATTTTACAAAGAAGCTTGTCACAATTCTAAGGGGAAAAATATCCTGTTAGTTCAATTTTTCAATCAGAAATACTAATATATACAGCAAACATATTTAAAAAAAAAAGGGTATATTCCTTTTCCATTGTAGGTTTTTATACTTTCTTTGAATTTAATTTAGAGCCCTATATGTGCTTAATATTTCATACAGTGGTCATTCTTGGAAATCATGGTCATATTTCAGATAAACTCCAAAGGTCATTGTTAGACTGGGATCGGCGTTTTGAAATTATTTATGGGATTGCTCGAGGTGTGTTATATCTTCATCAAGATTCAAGATTAAAAATAATTCACAGAGATCTCAAAGCTAGCAATGTTCTCCTTGATGCCACAATGAATCCGAAAATCTCAGACTTTGGCATGGCTAGAATATTTGGCGAAGATCAAATCCAAGCCAGAACGAGAAGAGTAGTAGGAACATAGTAAGTATTAGGAACTTAGAATAACCAAGACTCACGAAATTAATTAGTTAATATTATTTATAATCTAATCGTTTTATGCTTTTGTAGTGGTTATATGTCACCCGAATATGCAATGGAAGGACGATATTCAACAAAATCTGATGTCTTTAGTTTTGGAGTCTTACTTCTAGAGATTATTGCCGGCAAGAGGAACACAGATAGCAGCGACAAAGAAAGAGCCTCCCCAAATTTAATTGGATATGTAAGTAAAGAAGAGAGATAAGGAAAATAATTTAAGCAATGGTGAATTTGACTCATACAAAGATTTTGTTATGAATTTCTAGGTATGGAAATTGTGGACAGAAGGAAAGGCTTTGGATATGGTAGACACAACACTAGACCAATCTTATCCTCCTGAGATAGCTTTGAAGTGCATTCAAATTGGACTATTGTGTGTGCAAGAAAATGTGAACAAGAGACCTTCCATGTTGGAGGTTGTTTTCATGTTAGGGAATGAAGCACCTATTTGTCCACCTCAAAAGCCAGCATTTTTATTCAATGGCAACCAAGATGACTTGCAAGAGTCATCAACATCTGGAGGAGGATCTTCAATTAATGAAGTAACAGCAACTACCATCTCTGCTAGATAAAATCTAGTTATATGCAATGGTTACATAACTTTATAGGATGCATGAAAAGTTGTTTATAGTCCTTCAGAAACTCATACTGTTAAATACTTAAATATGAGAGTAATAGGGGTTGGCCACTTCATGAGCCAGAAATTCTTTGGATGAGTTTTTTTTTGGCTTAATTAGTCTGAAAATTTTCAAGTCCAAGTTTTCCCGTTGTTCAAATCTTGACTAGGGAGTTTGTTTTCTTTACTATTTTAGTAATTGACTCACATTTTGAGTTATGTATCAGTATCAGAGAACTCATTATACATGTCTATTCTTAACCGAAAAGCAATTCTCACAAAACAACTGCATATCAATTTAATGGCAAATTAAAATTTTAGTTATAGGCTTGATACTCATGAACAATTTTTGGCTTCATTTATGCAAGAATACAACTCCATTTTTAATAATAAATCTAATTAGTATTAATGGTAGTTAAGGGATGTAGGCTTGAATAACCATCCCCCCTGCCTCCAAAAGAAATTTCAAATAAAAAGCTAACTTCCAATAACTAACTCCATGACAGAACAAAACTAATCATGCTCAATTTCTCAATGTGAAAACAATGATGGATTATCCCCGCCACTTGCTGTAAAGATTATCCTTTGCGTAATGCTTAAACACGGTGATAACTGATAAGATTGAAAAATTTGGAATCTTTTGAAAGTTGTATCATTTGTTTTCAATGGGCCTTGAACCTACTAAGAGTATTAGTGACTAATAGTTCATAAGCTGTTATATTACCTAAAAGTGCAAATACGTGGTAGTGTGGGTCTCTTAGGACCACAAAGTCAATTTTAATCTTAGAAATTTGTACACCGTCAAGCCCGGTGCAATGTACCAAATGGACAGCAGCCTCTGACCTATAAGTCATGCTAACAATAATTTGTATACGTCTAGTCTCATAGACTTCAACGTTCATTAGAAGATAGTTCTTCATTATCTTTTCCCGATCATTATTCTATAGAATATTTATTGATAAGGTGTGCTAATAATCACAAGGAAGGGTGACATGAGACATTTAACATGTCCCAAGTCTAGCACTTTAATTCATTATGTCATATTTAAATACATTCACATGTGTCTCAAACCTTCATTTTCTCTTCAAAAGATCCTTTCTTTCTTGTGAATGGCCCAAAACCATTATTCTCTGCTTAGTTCTTTGAGTGTAGTCCTTCTCAGCATCTCACTTACCTCATGTTCTGATACAATTACCATTGACAAACCCCTCAGAGATGGTGAGATTCTTGTTTCTAAGAGCAAAACCTTTGCCATGGGATTCTTTAGTCCAGGCAAATCCACTTCCCGTTACATCGGAATCTGGTACAACAACTTGCCAGAACAAACTGTGATTTGGGTTGCAAACAGAAACACTCCCATCAACGACACATCAGGGGTTCTCTCAATCAACCAGCATGGAAATCTAGCACTCTATAACAACTATACCACTCTTCCAATTTGGTCTTCAAATGTTTCACTCACACACTCCAACAACAACGTTGTAGCTCAACTCTTGGACACAGCAAACTTTGTTCTGTTCCAAAACAACACCGGAACCATCCTATGGCAAAGCTTTGATCACCCTACTGACACCTTCATTCAGCACTTGAAAGTTGGTTTTGACAGAAGAAGTAACAAGAGCTGGTTCCTCCAATCATGGAAGACAGATGATGACCCTGCTCCTGGTGCATACACGTTGGGATTCAACCCCAATGGGAAGCCACAGCTGTTCTTATACAACAAGAACCTTCCATGGTGGCGAGGAGGATCATGGAACGGTGAATTGCTCATGGGTATACCAAACATGAAACGTGACATGCTCAAATTCAATATTTCTTATGAGGAAGATGAAAACCATTCAGCACTCTCATACACCATGTTTGATGAGTCCATTGTGAGCAGAATAGTGGTTCAGCAATCAGGTTTCTTTCAAGTGTTCACCTGGGATTTCCAGAAGAGTCAGTGGAACCGGTACTGGTCAGAGCCAACAGGTCTATGTGATAACTATGGAACATGTGGATCTAACAGTAACTGTGACCCTTTGGACTATGATGAGGCCTTTCAGTGTAGTTGTTTACCTGGGTTTGAACCCAAGTTCCCGCGAAACTGGTATGAGAATAGAGATGGATCAGGAGGGTGTGTGAGGAAGAAAGGGGTGTCTGTTTGTGAGAATGGGGAAGGGTTTGAGAAGATTGAAAGCTTGAAGATTCCTGATACATCTATGGTAATAGTTAAAAAGGGTTTGAGTTTGAATGAGTGTGTGGTGGGAGTGGGTGCATGACATGGCATGGGGACTTGATGGACATTCAGAAGCTCAGTGATCAAGGCCAAGATCTTTTTGTCCGTGTCGACTCTGTTGAGCTAGGTATGACTCATTTTTTTATGTTTACTTATTATTGGAGTTTAGAAGGTTCTGTTTCATTATGTTTGGTATTGTTTCTTATTCTCAGCCAAGTACTATAAAAGACCAAGATTGTTTGGTAAAGACAAGTTGGTAGCGGCTCTGGTAGCTTTCATGCTTCTGGTTCTCCTTCTAGTGTCCAGTGTGTATTACTTGTGGAAGAAGAGTAAAAACAAAGGTACGTGATTTACTTTCATGGATACTAACAAGGTGCTTCATATTGAATAAAAATAATATCATTAGAAAGAATAGTTGAAAGAACTAGTTTCCCTAATTCTAAGTATCCCCTGTTGTGATATTTCATCATTATCAGCAGCATTTGTCTTAATGTTAGAAAAAGTTTGATTTTGGATCTCTTCTTATGCTGCAAAGAAAAAACATGTAGTACTTTAAAGTAACTTGATTTTCCTTTAGTTCATATACTACAGTTTCTTAAGGATTCTGGTAATATTATTTTAGAGGAAAAGAAAATTCTGTTTAATTTGAGCCTTATGTGAAATCTTACGAAATTTGAAATTCCAGAGAAAATGATGTGGGATTTAAATCATGGTTCTCCAAGAGAAGAAAACGATGTTCAAAGCAAAAGACATCCAAACCTTCCCTTATTCAGTTTTAAAATGATAATGGCAGCCACAGAAAAATTTTCTCCAGATAATAAGCTAGGCCAAGGTGGATTTGGCTCTGTCTATAAGGTAAATGGAAACTCTTAATAATTAATGCATGAGAATTCTTATACCACTTGGCTCTATCTTCTTTTAGACATTGCAGAAAGCTAATGCAAAAATTGTCTAAATTTGCAAATATTTTAGGGTCATCTATTTGATGGACAGGAGATAGCAGTAAAAAGACTCTCCAAAGATTCAGGTCAAGGAATAGAAGAGTTCATAAATGAAGTTACACTGCTAGTTAAACTCCAACACAGAAATCTTGTGAGGTTGCTCGGTTGTTGCCTTGAGAAGGAAGAAAGAATGCTAGTTTACGAATACCTTCCAAACAAAAGCCTAGACTTCCTCATATTTGGTATGCAACTATGCATTTTTCTATTAACTCATTAACTTTCCTGCCTCTGTAAGCTTGCACATAAATTTTGGGACAAGGAATAGACTGTGCACAAAAATAGCTCTTATGGCTTTAAAAGATGACCTGATTAAAATCCATTGGAATCACCATCTACTATTCTCCATTTTCACTTCAATGTCTTCTAATTTAGCAAGAAATGCTACATATCTGCTACACATTTTCTGACTAGATAAACTCCTCTCATTTTGGCATTTATTGATAAAACAAAATGTGAATTGTAACTAATATTAACCATGGCATTCCAATTTTTGAAAACACCAATGGTTCATTGTAGATGAAGTTCGAAGATCATCGTTAGATTGGGGTCAACGCTTTAAAATTATTTCGGGAATTGCTCGAGGTGTATTGTATCTTCATCAAGATTCAAGATTGAAAATAATTCACAGAGATCTAAAAGCCAGCAATGTTCTTCTTGATGCTGTAATGAATCCCAAAATCTCAGACTTTGGAATGGCTAGAATATTTGGAGAAGAACAAATTCATGCAAGTACAAAAAAAGTAGTTGGAACCTAGTAAGTATCAATGCATATACCAAGAACAGAAAAACTAATTGCATTTTAATAGTAATCTAATCATTCTAAACAATTACAGTGGTTATATGTCACCTGAATATGCAATGGAAGGACGATACTCTACAAAATCAGATGTCTTCAGTTTCGGAGTCTTGTTATTGGAGATTATTGCTGGAAAAAGAAATTCAAATTGTGAAAAAGGAAGAGCAGCCTCCTTAATTGGATATGTAAGTAAACAAGAAGTATTCTTAAAAATGGCAAACAATTGAATCAATTAGATGCATTACTGAGACAGATTTTGTTATGAATTTGTAGGTGTGGAAACTTTGGACTGAAGGAAGGGCCTTGGATGTTGTAGATTCAACACTAGGCCAATCTTATCCTCCTGAAATAGCACTGAGGTGCATTCAAATTGGACTATTGTGTGTGCAAGAAAGCGTCAACAATAGACCTTCCATGTTAGAAGTTGTTTTCATGCTACGCAATGAAGCACCTATTTGTTCACCTCAGAAGCCAGCATTTTTATTCAATGGCAATCTGGACATGAAAGATTCATCAACATCTGGAGGAGGATCTTCAGTAAATGAAGTGACAGTAACTACCATCTCTGCTAGATAAAATCCACCTCCAATATTGTAAAGGGTTCAACATTGTTAGTAGGTTCTATTAGTTTAAGTTGCTTGAGAAATTCTGTTTCTTCATTACATAATGAGTATATTTGCATGAAGATTGGCCTAGTGCAGGTTCATTTCTTCTTGAGATAACTTGATTATCTTTTTCGCTTACAATACTCTATAACAATACAAACGGAAAATTGAAACAAAGGAATATAAAGAAATCCAAGCTTTTGTTAGGAAGGTATTCATATACTAGCATTCTTTCTTCTTTTTCAAAACAACATCCGACTAATCTCACAAGATTTTTATGCTGGAGTTTACTTAATAGTGTAATTTCATTTTTGAATTCCTCAGTTCCTTGACCTGAATTGCTTGACAATCTTTTCACTGCTATTTCTTGTCCATCAAGATAACCCTGAAAACATTTGTAAATACTTTTAAACTCCTTAAAATATTTTTCTAAATTTTCATAATTTTTTATGGATAGTAGTTTTATTGGTGATGGCTGCATGTTTCATAATTAAGACAAACATGATTTAGATTTGTACCAAAAAGACTAAAAGTAACTTTATGTTTGGATATCTCTTACAAAAAAAAAATTTTATTTATCAATAATGTTTGAGTATAACAATATATTTTTTTTGTTTATTTGTTATGTAAAAAATATATTTTTTTAAGAAAAAAGATATTTTAAAAAAATATAAATTATAACTTTTTAAAAAAGATATTTTTTATTTTTACTGCTAGAAATTTACTAAATACGCTAAAAAATAAAAAAGATATTTTTTCAATAAAAAATGATTTTTTTATCAACTTAATGACACCCAAACAAGAACTTTATTTTTTCTAGCAACATGTTAGACTTAAATATTTTCCTTAAATTAATGTTACAGTATCAAATTTACGTCTTTTTAAAGTCCATACTTTTTATATGTTTTACTCCTATTTTAAAATCATTGTGGATTTCACTTACTGGATACTCAATGCATTAAAACACCTATTAACGGTTATAGTATTTGAAGAAATTTAATTGTTAAAAGAAAATTAACTTATATACAGAACCAAAACCACCTTGACCAAGTTTATTAGAGGGAGAGAAGTTATCAGTTGCAGAAGAAATGGAGCTTAGATCAAATAATGGTAAATCTGAATCTTCAGCATTCTCAAAGTAGTGAGTATCCTCAATCTTGTATAAATAGTATTTTTGTTTGCCGATTAAACTGTATTTTTGTAACTAAATGGCAATGTGGATGCAGTTTTGAACTGAATTATTAATTATTAATTTAATCCTCAATATTTTAAAAAAATCATCGGCTAGAAGGAGGAACAACAGGATTGACACTCTAATGATTTGTGGACGACTAGTGCGGAATCAAGCAAGAATAAAGATTGCTATTAGGGGCTTTTATAAGGGCTTGTATCGGCAGGAATATGTCCCGAGGATTGGCTTTTGGGATGGTTTGGTGAAGCAGCTTGATGTTGATGAGGCTACAGCTTTAGAGGTTATGCCATCTGCAGTGGAAATTTGGGAGGCAGTTTAGGACTGTGAATCTTCTAAAGCACCAGGTAGTGACGGGTACAATATGAACTTTATCAAATGATGCTAGGAGGAGATTGGCCAGGAGTTTACAACAGCAGTGATGAGGTTCTTCCAGAATGCTATGCTACCAACTGGTGCGAATGTTACGTGGGTAACTCTTGCTCCGAAATTTGTGGGTGCCAAAGAGATTAAGGACTTTAGGCCGATTAGTATGGTGGGATGTGTGTATAAGGTGATTTCAAAAGTCTTGGTGAGAAGAATGAGAACAGTTATGCCAGGTTTGGTAGGAGAGACACAAAGTGCATTTGTGAAGGGTAGAAAAATCTATGATGGCGCCCTAATTGCTTGTGAGACGGTTCAGTGGCTTAAGACGTGTAGAAAGCAGGCAGCAATTATAAAACTAGATTTTCAGAAAGCATATGATAGAGTCAAGTGGAGTTTTGTCGATATTGTGTTTCAGAAGATGGGCTTTGGACAAAGATGGAGGAATTGGATGAAGGAGTGTGTCAGTACGACCACTATGTCTGTCCTGGTTAATGGGTCACCGTCCAAGCCATTTAAAATGGAGAGGGGCCTAAGACAAGGAGATCCACTTTTTCCTCTTCTCTTTGTTCTTGTAGTCGATGTGTTGCATCGGATGTTGGGGGAAGCCGTACGCAATGGGCGCATTGCTCCCTTAATGGTTGGAAGAGATCATATTGAACTATCACATCTTCAATTCGCGGATGATACTATTTTGTTTTGCCTTCCGGAGACAGAGACAATTATGAATTACAAAAGGCTGTTGCGCTGTTTTGAGCTGATGTCGGGTTTGAGCATCAATTTTGATAAGTCGAGTCTGATAGCGGTCAATTGTGAGCAACAGTGGATGGAGCAGGGCTGTCGCCTTCTGGGTGCAAGCAAGCTGTCTTACCTGTTAGGTATCTTGGGATCTCTTTAGGGGTGAACCCGCGATTGGTGAAGACTTGGAAACCTATCATTGATAAGGTGGAAGAGAAGCTCAGCTTATGAAAAGCGAATATTCTAAACAAAGCTGGAAAGTTAGTTCTCATCAAATCGGTATTGAACAGCTTACCAATCTATTACCTCAGCCTTTACAAGATGCCGAAGGCGGTCGCTGATAAGTTGATTGCATTACAGAGGAGATTTATGTGGGGGCAAGGAGGATGAAAACTATGGTATACCTCTGGTGAAGTGGGAAGTAGTTCAGGCACCAAAAAAGGCGGGGGGTTTGGGGGGTCGAGGATGCAATTCTCAGGAACACAACGCTTTTGTTTAAGTAGTGGTGGTGATTTTCAAAGGAAGAATGTCCGTTGTGGAAGAAGATTGTGTGTTCTTGTAACAATTTGAATCCTAATGTATGACTATCAGATCAGCCTATACCAGTAAAGGGTGGCCTGTGGAAAGACATCTGTCAGTTGAATATAATAGAACAACAGGTAAAAGATAAAATTATTAGTGGGATGGCGATGGAAGTGGGGGATGATAAGAAAACTATATTTTGGGAAGACAATTGGATTTAAGGTGGTCCTTTGAAAGCGAGTTTTTCAAGGCTTTTCTCTATTTCAAACCAACAAGGATCTGTGATAGGAGATTGTGGGTTTTGGGATGGGTTAGAGTAGATTTGGAATTTTCAGTGGCGGAGAGAGTTATTCAATGGGAGTTGGAACTTGTTCATCAACTTCATGAGAGGTTAAGGCCAGTAAAGCTATCAACTGGTAGACAGGATAATCTTGTTTGGAAATTTGATAATAAAGGTATTTTTTCCACTAACTCTTTGGTGCAGGTGCTGCAATTGGATACTCTTTCACAAGAGATTACGAGCTATAGCTTCACAAGTGTTATTTGGAAAGGGTTGGTACCACCAAGAATAGAGCTTTTTGGATGGTTTGTTCTAGTTGGTCGAGTAAATACTAAAGAGAGGTTGAGTAGATTGGGCATCATCCAGCAGAGTGACAATATTTGTGCCCTGTGTAAAAAAAAAGATGGAATCTGTTCATCATCTGTTTCTGTTTTGTGAGTTTACTTGGCAGGTGTGGTGCACATGGTTGAGGAGTTTTCGTAGAGATTGGACAGTCCCAGGAACCATTAAAGGTCTATTTTAGAGTTGGACTAGCATGCTTAATAGAAAAGAGGAGAAGAAGAGGTGGCTGATTGGATTCTTTGCAGTGATTTGGAACATCTGGTTGGAACGCAATGACAGAATCTTCAACAATAAAGAAGCAGGTGTTGAGGTCATTCAAAGTAGAATGTTTCTGAGCTACAAGGAGTGGGTTGGTATTGATCCTTTTGGTTGTTGATGGCTATGCCGGAGATGACAAGGGATTGATCACCTTTGTGTTTGGTTTCTTTTTTCTGGGTGCTTAATATGCATGTTTATCTGTTGCTCCACTTTACTGTGTTGAGCTTTCTTTGTTTAAAAAAAATAATTAACTGACTTTGCAAGAACAACTTTCGCATCTCTTACTGTCACGACCCAAAATGAGTTATAACCGGCGCTTAAGAAAATAATCCTATAGCAAGCCTAACATACTCAAATATAAATTGAATAAGCAAGTTACAAATATTTTACAAGTTCTAAAATAAATAGTTATATACTTTTAACAAAAAAAATTAAAATAACTAAGAATGGTTGGATCCTGCATGTGATATATGGAGCATATATTTCTAGGAATTTGACAAAGAATAGGTACTCATTACAGATCATTACTCTTGAATAGAAAGTCTCACATAGTCAAATATTTGCTCCTGAAAAATATTTTTTTGAAAAAGGTGAGTTTTGCAACTCAATGACCAAACAATACATCTATAATCAATATGAGACCATATAAAGATTATTATTAAAGTAATTTTTTTGTTAGAAAACAATAATTGATAATAATAAGTGAATCAATAAGGGAGTTCTCATACAGAAATCAAATCAAATAATCCACACTTGGGTGGCTCCACCTCTAAGGGTAGCCCTTTCATCTCGTGTGTCTTAACAGAATAATAGATCTAACGTGTGGCCTACACGTTAGGCTAGCAACACTCCTGCTAGCTGGAGTCTGAGTTAGATGCATCTAAGTTAACGTCATAACCGCCGTTAACTACGATTTTCTAATACGAGCCTCCCAAACCAATTCAAAACATATAATTTCAAATATAACAAATCTTTGATCTTTCAAATATCTAAGGTATCAAATCAAATAAAATCATATTATACTTTCTCATTAGAATCCTTTTCAATCATACTTTTTCAATCATAACACATTTCAAATATATTTCACAATCTTTAAACTAAGTGAATACCAACAAACATTTCAATGCTTCAAAAACCGATATTCAAGTAAATTTAAACATTTTAGAATAATACAAAACTTCATCAAAAATATATATGGTCTCAAAAACAGATATTCAAGTAAGATCAAACAATTTAAAATAATGCAAAACTTCATAAAAAATATATATGGTGTCATGCATAGTTTCTAAAGTATAAACTTCATAAAAACGAATTATTTAATTTTAATAAATCAATTATTTTAATCAATTTAAAACCATTCAAAGCATATATAGTGAGTATAATTCAAAGATCATAATAGATATATGTCAAAATAATTATAGATGTATAGTCAAAGAATTATAAATGTAAAGCCTACTCACAATATGGTCTCAAATGACCAAAGATACCAAATCCGGAGTGCCAAATTCAAGATGAGGAAGATTGAAGTAGAATAAAATAAATGAGCGCTGAATTTGGACTGGAGAGCGACAAGATGGAGCTGGCGATAATCCTGAAAATCTAAAACAGGAAAAACTAAAATCGAATTAAAACAAGGACAAGACAAATTAAGTGGTGGCATAATAGGACATGAAAGCTAGAGCAGAATCAAGGAAAGAGGCTGGACCGGGATAATGACTTCAGCTCCAGTAGCACCAACAACTCCAGAGGCAACGACAATGGCTTGGTTCAGGTACATTTGAACGGCGACAAGAACAGCGCAGCAGCAGAGGGTCCCTCCTCGGCATTTCTCTCTCTCTCTCTCCGGGAACTCCTCTCTCTTGAAGCTTCAAATCTGCAACTACGACAATGACAGCGAGGCTAGTTTCGACAGCGGCAGCTAGGCATTTCTTGGCGACAGAGGCGTCGCGGCCATGGCAGCAACAGCAGCGGAGTTCCAACGGTGGTGGAACCTCCCTGCAACCCCTTCTCTCTCCACGCGTGTTTTGTTTCTCCCCCGGCGACAGATCTGGTGGCGCTAAACGGAGGCATGAACATCGGCAATGGTGGCTGGGCTTGACGGCGATGACCCTTCCAACGATGGCTCTGGGTAGAACGGCGCGTCTTTCCTCTGTTTGTGAACCTCCATGGACGGCGACGATGAAGACCTCGGTGGTGACGACGGTGACGTGGGCCCCACAGGATAGTGACATCTCCTTCTCCCCACATGGCTCTCTCTCTCCCTCGGTTCTGGCCTTTCTCGCAACGACACGATGGCGGCGACAGTGGTAGTGATGCCTACCGGCGTCACCTCCCTTCCTTCCTCTTCTCTTCCCTCTTTGGTTCTCCCCCTCTTCTCTTCTCCCTTTCTGTTCTTTTGTTCTGCTGTTGGGTAAGGGTGGCTAGAGTTCTGGTGAATGTGTGAAAGAATGTGTTGTGTCAAAATTAGGGTTAGGATTTTGGTTTGAAAAAAGAGAAGTAAGGGTATTTTAGGAATTTACTAATGCATTTGTACATTAATGGAGGATTTATTGTAGAGTCACTCTGGCGAGATTGTCACATTTGATGCATGCATGGGATCAGTTTAGGTTGCCATTTTTCTCTGGTTCCTTTTTATTATCATTTTTTATATATCCAATAATTAACAATCAATAATACATTTATAGTACCTAGAGATCACTAAATGGCCGCGTAAGGGAACCTTCAATCTAGTTCTTTTCGTCACATGAAAAGTTCATTCGGATTAGTGGTAGTTACAAAGTTTCTAGCTACTATGACACAGTCTGAGTTTCTCAATTATCAGCTTAAACAACCATAGAATAACCATCAAATTAAACTTGCGTTGCATTTGAAGGAGCCAAGGATAGTCATGTTTAACGGCCAAAGATTGTACTTGTTGTTATTTCGTTTACTGATGAAGATCCATCTTCCACTATTGATGATGGCTCTTGCACTAGCTCTCGGTTGTTGCTGAATAAAAATGCTGGTTTTTGGGGTTGGCGAATGGGTGCTTCATTTCCTAGCATGACAATAACTTCTAACATGGAAGGTCTATTGTTCACATTTTCTTGCACGCACAATAGTCCAACTTGAATGCACCTCAAAACTGTAGCAGAAGGATAAGACTGCCCAAGTGATGAATCTACTAGATCCAAGGCCTTTCCTTCTGTCCAAAGTATCCACACCTACCAACACATAGCAAAATCTCCAATTGAGTCATACCAATAGTATTCAGTTCATTTGATAGATTGAACAATTTAAGACATGACCACTTACGTATCCAATTAAATTTGGGGAGGATCGTCCTTGATCATGGTCTGTGTTCCTCTTGCCGGCAACAATTTCTAAAAGTAAAACTCCAAAACTAAAAACATCTGATTTTGTCGAATATTGTCCTTCCATTGCATATTCTGGTGACATGTATCCACTAAGATATGTCAAAATATTATAGGTAATTCGAATTAATTCCTTTGTTTTTGGTTATTATAAGCTTACGACACTTACTATGTTCCAACAACTCTTCTTGTTCTTGCTTGAATTTGATCTTCACCAAATATTTTAGCCATTCCAAAATCTGAAATTTTGGGATTCATTGCAGCATCCAGTAAAACATTGCTAGCCTTTAGATCTCTATGAATTATTTTTAGTCTCGAATCTTGATGAAGATATAATATTCCTCGAGCAATCCCAAAAATAATTTCAAAACGTTGATCCCAATTTAGTAATGATCTTTGAGTTTCATCTGAAAATGAACCATTGAATTTCAATTTCTTTTTAGTAACTGAACTAATAGAAGAAAAATGTTAACAATCAAATTAGATAGAGAATGACAGCCTACCAAATATAAAGAAGTCCAAACTTTTGTTCGGAAGATATTCATAAATCAACATTCTTTCTTCTTTCTCAAAGCAACAACCCAATAGTCTCACAAGATTTCTGTGTTGAAGTTTCACTAATAAGGTAACTTCATTTTTAAATTCTTCGGTTCCTTGACCTGAATTTTTGGATAATCGTTTTACTGCTATTTCTCTTCCATCAATTAAGCAACCCTGAAATATTTGTAAATTTTTTAATATATTTTTTTGAATTTTTTATTTTTATTATAAATTATATTCTTTTAATTAAGCAACATGTTAACTAGTCATTTACTTATTTATAGGGATGGCAGCAACAACTT
>NC_029774.3:118393684-118397000 GCF_000817695.3 Arachis duranensis | reverse complement strand
ATAATTTTTGAATAGTGAGATTAAATACTTTTAAATTAAGAGTGAATAGATTTAGAATTAATATATTATAAACCTGCAAATACAGTAAAGTTAAGTTTTAATGAAAAATTCAATACGTGAATAAAGTTAGAATTAGATGTAAATCCTACCTTATCCTGTCTATTGTTACTCTAATTATTTATTCTGAGACAACTTTGAGGAAAAAAAATATTTTGCTAATATTTTCTCTAAACTTGATTTAATCTACATAAGTTTTCTCTTGCATTTTCTATATATATATATATTAGTGGCGATGTTTAAATTTAGAGTTTCATACCAAATATATTATGGAATTGAGATATGTTAAAGGAGAGATACCTTATATACAGAACCAAATCCACCTTGACCAAGCTTGTTAGTAGGAGAAAAATTGTGAGTTGCAGAAGTGATAGAGATTAAATCAAATAGTAGTGGCAAATCTGAATCTTTTGTGTTGTCAAAATTTTGTAGATTCTCCTCAACGTGAATACGAAAGGAAGAATGCTTGTGATTCCTTCTTCTACCTATCATCAAATGTGCAAAAAAGAAAGAAAGAAAAATAAGTTTAAATATGAAATGTGTCTATCTATATTACAAGAAATTTGATACAATAAGAATTGACTTACCAACTTGCTTCCTAACCTTGAAAAAGTACACGAGGATTGTGACGACCAAAAACATGAAGAAGGAAATAGAAAGCGCTAAAATAAGCGCCATCTTTTTCTTGCCAAGAGAAGCATGGTCATTGTAGTGCTTGGAATATTTAGCTGCAAATGTAAATAATAATAAGAACATAGCATGCTAATAAGAACAAAAAGAAGAAGAAGATAGTATCTTTTCCATACGTACGTACCCAATTCTAGTGCATCGACACGTAGAAACAAAGTTTGTCCGACTTGGGAGAACTTTCTAGTATCTTCCATATCTCCATGCCAGGTAATACAACCGGTATTTGAGCTCTGATTAGCACTAGTATAGGCAGCACAAGAACAATCCCTAAGGCACGTATCCCTACACTCCTCCATACTCAGCCCCAAATCCACGCTGGCCTTGGATGTATCCGGCGCCTTCACAAGCGCCAACTCCACAAACCCCTCCCCGCTTCGACACGTGGACACGTTGGCCTTCCTCACGCACCCACTTGACCCGTCTTTCAGATACCACTCTCTCTCCGACTTGGGTTCGAATCCTGGCAAGCACTCGCACAAGAACGTCTCTTCATGATAAGGGTTACAAATGGAATTCGACCCGCACCTTCTGTAGTGGTCACACTCTTCCCGTGGACCGTTCCAGAGCTCGAACCACTTCCCCTCGTGAGCTTGCCATACTAATCTCCTTAGGTACCCGGTTTCCTCCAGCACAGAGATCGAAAGCAGGTTTGGGTCGTTCACTCTGTAGATTGATGAAACCTCGTTTGAATCGTCGATGAAGAAGAAGCTGAAGATGAAGTCTTGAGTCATCTCCGCTGCCCCGCTCAATCTTAGACCCGTCCACGGCCCAACCCGCATCAAGGGAGCATTGTTCGTGTATAGAAATAGTTGCGGCAGCAACCCGGTCCGGTCCATCCTGTATGTCGCGTTACCGGTTCCCGGGTCGTTCCGAGATTTCCATGACGTTAGAAACCGGTTCAAGCCAGTTTTACGGTCGAACCCAAGCTTCATGTAGGGAAGGTAAGTGTTGCCAGGGTAATCAAAACTCTGCCACAAGACTTGGTCGCTGTTGTTGTTGTTGATGGTCAAAACCAAATTTCCCGTGTCTAAGAGCTTAGCTGAAGCGTTGGTAGATATAGATGGGAGAGAAACGTTTGAGGACCAAAGAGGGTCACGGTCGTGGAGTACGAGGTTTCCATGGTTGTTGATGGAGAGAAGACCTGAAGTGGTGTTAAGAGGGGTGTCTCTGTTGGCAACCCAAACAACGGTTTGTTGTGAGATGTTGTTGAACCATATCCCAAGATAGCGGGTTTGAGAATTTTGAGGGCTGAAGAAACCGAGTGCAAAGGTTGCTCTGCCTTGGGAGACAAGAACGTCGCCGTCTTTGAGAGGTTGGTTTTGTGTTATGGTGTGAAGTGAGTTGCAACAAGGAAGGTAAAGGAGTAATGACAGTAGAAAGAAGGGATTCATTATTATGATGTTGGAGTTTAGTGTCTGTCGGCTTTGGAAACTTATACCAAGAAAACCCATTATGCTGTGCAGTGCTAATTAATTGGATCCGAAAATCGAGGAATAATGTAATGAGAAGTCAATGGCAGCGCAGGGAAGGACTACGAAATTCTTTTCCGAAACTAGCACTCATTTTTTCTCCGCAGACATAGAGGCCCCTCATGATCTCCCTTGTCATTCTAATGTGCCCCGCACGTACAACAGTTGTTGATGATAAAGTAGTATAAAAATGCATAAATAACTCAAGACAATAAAAATATTAAATAATATAAAAAATAAATATATCAGATTTTATTTTATTAAATGTATAAATAGTTATTTTAATATTAAGATTTAAGTAAATAATTTAAAAATATAATATATTTTTATTTGATTAATGATTGTTTATATTATTAAAAAAATCATTATTTATTTAACACTCTCCATTTATCATTTATTATTTATGCCAGAGTCATTTAATGTTTTATGTGTTATGAGCTGACAAAAACGCAAACATACAAGAGAATTGAAAATAATGCTCATCAGCCGCCACGCATGCGGTGGCCACATGCATGTGCGTGCATCAAAGAGCCAGAGGGTGGTAGAAAAAACGATGGAGCCAACTAATATAGAGATGGATGCCAGGTATGAGAATGTAAGGAAGCTCTAATTACAGCTAAGCATAACCATCAACATACTCTTCAACTAACTATATATTATCCCTTACAACATCCACTTTCTTTTCTTTAACTCAAATCATTACCACGAAAGTACGTCCCAAATACCAAGGGGACACGGATTGCTGCACAAAGGAGAGAAGGTGTGTAGAGAATAAATAGGAATTTTGTTTTATGAGAGAGGAGGCCAATCACATTATAAATTTGAATGTGTTTTTCATCGACCCGTGATAATAGTCGTTGTTATTTTATTTACTGAAGATCCTCCCCTAGATGTTGCTTCTTCTTGCAATTCACTAAATAAAAAAAGCAGGCCCTGGCTATCTGGCATTACAACATGTATCCTACCTTATAACTCGGAAGAAACGACTTATATCTCGGTTACATGAGATAATTCGAAATTTTAGATAAATAAAAATTTATCACATAAATGGTACTTTCTAAAAATCTCAGTTAGAGTCGAGATCTATTCAATAAATTCTT
>NC_029774.3:118363054-118393643 GCF_000817695.3 Arachis duranensis | reverse complement strand
TAACAATTCGAATATATGCATAAATTTTAAGAAATCTTTTACTGACTTGAACGTTATAGTCTTTTTTGCAAGTACCACGTTTATATCCGTGTTCAAGGAGGATACTTCAAACGGCGAGCACAGTCATCTCTTCCCGTCAACATTCAGGATCCGACATATAGTGCGGAGAAGAATATCCTTACCAGAACATTTAGCGCCTACCGTGGAGCACAAGCCTCGCTTTTTAAGTACTGACTCGACGAGTATTTATTTTTCTTGTACCTTTTTCTTTTTTCTTTCTCTTCGCATGAACATAATCGAATCATGACAGATCACTCGGCGATTCCGCAGCATAACCTTTCTAACGCCAAACTCTTGGCGGCTAATGCAGCCTTGTTAGCAGAAAATCAACGCATGGCCGAATTATTGGCGACAAGGCAAAACAACGATGACGAGGAGAATGACAAAAAGAAGGCCAATAACAATCCACATGGAGACCACCAAGCAGAATCGAATGCGAAAACAGGGAAAACATCTCCGAAAGGGGAAAGACGATGACTAAGACCTTTTTCCATTTTGAGCTTTGACGAATTTGCAAAGCTATTTATTAACCATTTTGCAGCTTCCAAAATCTATGTAAGAGATTCCGACGATCTCAGCACAATTAAGCAGGGACAGCATGAAAGCTTAAATAAGTACATGATGCATTTTACGGAAGCAGCCATAGAGATCCCTGACCTTAATCCAGAAGTACAGCTACATGCCATAAAGAGTAGACTTCGGCTCGGGAAATTCCAAGAAGCGATAGCAGTGACAAAACCAAAAATATTAGAAGAGTTCCGAGAAAAAGTAACAGAACAAATAAAAATCGAAGAATTAAGAGAAGCTCGGAGGAGCGAAAAGCCAACTAGAAGAGAAGAAGAAAAGTCTCATCGACCCCAAAATAAAGATTTCAAGAAACCATTCATGCTAGCACCAAAGTTCGATTCATACACCAAGTTCAACACAAAAAGAGAAGACATAATCAAAGAAATCCTGCACAACAAGCTGATAAAACCACCGAGTAGAGCAGGTTCATACCAGGATCAGAAATATGTAGATAGAAGCAAATACATTGCCTTCCACCAGAAATTCGGCCATACTACAGATGAGTGTGTAGTGGCCAAGGAGTTGTTGGAATGATTGGCAAGGCAAGGTCTCCTAGACAAATACATTACCTCTAGGAAACAAAAGGAAGCAACAAGAGACACAGACAAGGAAAAAGAACCATGGCATAAGTCGATGGAGACACCTCCTCTAAGGGAATAATAAATTACATTTCAGTTGGCTTTGCAGGTGGCAGAACAACTACCTCGGCAAGGAAAAGAAATTTTCGAACCATGATGACAATGGAAGGATCTCGTCCAGGTCCACACATTTCGGCCCCAACTTCCCCTATCACCTTTAGCATGGCCGACTCCAAATCATCTTGTCCGAACTTAGATGACCCGGTTGTAATTTCAGTCCACATGGGAGAATTGACAGTAAAGAAGGTCTTGCTACATCCAGGGAGCAACGCCGACGTCCTATTTTACTCAACATTCCAAAAGATGCACTTTAGTGACAATGCATTGCAGCCTTCGCCCGGGGAATTGGTAGGGTTCTCCGAGAAAAGGGTATCGGTATCAGGTTATGTTTGCTAAGAACGCAATAGCGGAGCCGCCGAGCTCCAAAACTTTAGACATTCAATTTCTAGTAGTCAATTGTGCTAGTCCTTATAACATTATTCTAGGATGACCATCACTTAATGCCTTTGGGGCCATTGTTTTGACAGTCCATCTTTGTGTAAAATTTTCTTTGCAGGATCACATGGTAGGAGCAGTGTATGCTGATCATAAAGAGGCTAGGCAATGCTACAACGCGGGCCTAAAAGGAACCACAAAGACGAACATACCTCGGATTCATTCCATGTACAATTCAGAAAGCATTCCTACTTTGGCCGAACTGGACCCCAGAAGTAACAACAGTCATCCTGCACCTGTGGACGACCTAGAAAAGGTACAATTAAATTGAGATGATCAATTTACTAACATCGGATCTACTTTCCTCGCAGGAAACAAATAAGATCTTATCAAAATATTGAAGGCCAACGCCGACCTTTTTGCATGGACACCAACAGATATGCCAGGAATCGATCCGAATTTTATATGTCACAAACTGGCAGTCAATCCTAACGTTTGACCTATAAGACAAAAGAAAAAAAACTTGGGGTCAGAACGGAAAAAAGTAGTAGAAGTAGAAACCCGGAAACTACTGGATGCAGGATTCATCCGGGAACTCTGGTTCTCCTCATGGTTTAGCCAATGTAGTGATGGTGAGGAAGAGTTCGGGAAAATGGCGCATGTGCGTGGATTTTACCAACCTAAATAAAGCATGTCCCAAGGACTGCTATCCACTTTCGAACATAGACAGATTGGTGGACGACACCTCGGGGTTCCAAGTACTTAGTGATGCGTGAGCATCTTTCTTATCTTTTCCCAATAAATTTGCACCTAAATTGTTGAGTTTAATCAAGAATTAATTATCTTTTAGCCACTATGGATGCTACTTTGAGACTTGTGCATTTATGTTTATTTTAGGTAGCATTCAGCTGGATTTGATGGAGTTTCTGCAGCACAAGAATTAAAGGAGAAAACCAGCGAGGAGCGACGCATACGCGTACCTGACGCGTGCGCGTGATTTGGAGCTTTCCATGGCGATGTGTGCGCGTGGATGACGTGTACGCGTGATTTGAGGATTTGCACAGCGACGCGTGCGCGTACTTGATGCGTACGCGTGACACGCGGAAAAGACTATCGACGCATACGCATGACTGACGCGTACACGTGCAGAAAATGTTGGGGGCAATTTCTGGGCTGCTTTTGACCCAGTTTTCAGCCCGGAAAGCACAGATTAGAGGTTGCAGAGTGAAGGAATCAAGTGGTCCCCATCTATCAATTGAAGACTTGATGATTGTTATAATTAATTTTGATTTAAATTCAAATTTGATTTTTAAATTAGGAAAAGATATTACTTAATTTAGAAAATAGATTTTTCTAAAATTAATTAGGATTAGTTATAAAAAGGGATTCTATTAGTTAACTTAGGGGCCATCAGATTGGAACTCAGTACATTTTATCTGAATCCTTATTTTTTCTCTGAACCATGAGCAACTAAACCTCCACAGTTAAGGTTAGGAGCTCTGTCTATTTGTATGGATTGATTTTATTGCTTTTTCTATTTTAATTCATGTATGGATTTATAATTTAAGAATTGTTTTTGCTCGTCATCTTATGAATTCTGGTTGAACGGAAGTATGACCCTCTTTCTATTTGAGTTCTTGTATAACTTGGAAAAGCTATTTACTTGAACAACAGTTTGAAAACATATTCTCCTAAATTTTAATTATCTGGATTTAACAGGATATGTGACATATAATCCTTTTATTTTTGGGTAATTAGAGTTTTTGTGGCATATAAACTGGAATTTGATCATCACCCTCTAATTGGAATTAATTGACCAAGGCATTGGCTGTTGATGAATTTTAGAGGAGACTAGAAAGGTCTAAGGAATTAGGGTCTAGTCACATATAGTTTGCCATAAATTAAATCCTACATGATTAAAATAGTTAGTAAGAAAAGTTAATCCGAAAAAATAGATAACTCTAAAACCTTAACTGTTTTCTCCATATTTTATTTCAAAACCATTTACTTTACTATTTTAGTTTTTGCACAATTGTTTAATGCTCTTTGAACTTCCAACTATCTTTTCTGTTTGCCTGACTAAGCTCATCAATCAACCATTGTTGCTTGATCCATCAATCCTCGTGGGATCGACCCTCACTCACCTGAGGTATTACTTGGTACGACCCGGTGCACTTGCCGGTTAGTTTGTGGTTGTTAAATCACCGCATCAAGTTTTTGGTGCCGTTGTCGGGGATTGACTGTGATTTAACAACTATCAGTTGTTTGATTGCTTAGATTAGGCGTTTTAGTTTTAATTTTATTTAAATTTTATTTAAAAACTTTTCGAAAAAAATTTTATTAGCACTAATATTTTTAGTAATTTCTGAATTTAAGTTTGGTGTTTCCTAGTTCAGGTTACCTCACCGAGAATTCTCTACACTCTGACGTAGAGATTCCCATCTTTTCTTGTTTTCTGTTTGTTTATGCGCAGGAACAGAGACAAAGAACATCTCTTAGACTTTGATCCTGAACCTGAAAGGACTTTCAGGCGACGTTTACAACAGGTAAGACTTTACAAGGCTGCAGAATCCACTATGGATCCTAACAATGCTGATAATGCCAATGTGGCAAATCCGAATGGGAATGAGCAATAAAGGAGAGTACTTGGGTCTTTCTCTACTCCTACAGCAGATCTTTATGGAAAAAGCATTGTGGTGCCTCCTATAGCTGCAAACAACTTTAAGTTAAAGCCACAACTGGTAACCTGGTACAACAAAACTGCCAGTATCATGGTCTTTCACACGAAGACCCAAATCAATTTATTTCCAATTTTCTGCAGATTTGTGATACTGTGAAAACAAAAGGAGTGAACCCAGAGGTGTACAAACTCATGCTCTTCCCGTTTGCCCTGAGGGATGGAGTAAAGCTATGGCTAGATTCCCAACCCAAGGAGAGTTTGGATACTTGGAACAAGGTGGTTACTGAGTTTCTCATAAAATTTTTCCCACCAAAGAAGCTGACTAAGCTTAGGATGGAGGTTCAGACCTTCAGACAGAAGGATGGTAAGACTCTGTATGAAGCTTGGGAGAGATACAAGCTACTGACTAGGTAATGCCCTCCAGACATGTTCTCCAAATGGACACAAATAGACATATTTTATGAAGGCTTGGGTGAAATGTCCAAAATGTGCTTAGATAATTCTGCAGGAGGTTCATTGCACAAGAAGAAGATACCGGAGGAGACTATTGAGCTTATTGAATTGGTTGCTAGCAACCAATATTTATACTCCTCTAACAGGAATCCTGTGAACTCTAAAACCCCTCAGAAGAGAGGCGTGTTGGAAGTAAAGTCTATTAATGCTCTTCTTGCTCAGAACAAGCTGATGTCTCAGCAAATAAATCTACTTACTCAACAGATGGGTGGCATGCAAGTCTCAGCTATCAACACCCAAAATCCCCCACAGGAAGTCTCCTATGACATGGCAGGTAATTTTGTGCAAAATGATAATTATAATTATGCTCAACCTTCTTTTGAACAGGTGAATTACATGAGGAGTGGTCCTAGAAATCCCAACAATGACCCATATTCTAAGACATACAACCAGGGATAGAGAAATCACCCAAATTTTGGATGGAGGGATCAACCTCAGAGACCTCAGAACTTCAACAATAATTCTCAGGGTGGTTTCCAACAGAACAATGATTTGGAAGCAATATTGACAGGTTTTAGACAGAAAACCAGAGCATCCATCAAGAACCTGGAGGTTCAAATGGGTCAAATAGCCACCAGAGTTAATGAAATTGATCAGAGGACCACTAATAGCCTTCCTAGTAACACAATTCTAAATCCAAGAGAGGAATATAAGGATATCATTGTAATAAGTGGACAAGTGGCAAGTGCAGAAGCACAAGTTATGCAGGAAACCAGAGCCTCCATAAAAAATTTAGAAGTGCTAGTGGGTCAACTGAGCAAGCAAATACTTGAGAAGTCTGCAAGTACATTTCAAGGTGATACAGTGGTGAACCCAGGAGAAGATTGCAAGGCTATTCAATTAAGAAGTGGTAAAGTAGCTGGTTCTGAGACCAAGGTCAATGAAGAGCTAGTTGAAAAGGAAGCTCCAGAGAAAAAGAGGGGAGAGTTGGAGCACGCCCTTCCAAAGCGTGCGGACAATCCGTTCCCACACTCTCTTGACACTTATCCTACACTGCCAAAGGCTCCTGAGTACAAGCCTAAGATGCCATATCCTCAGAGACTTCAAAAGGAGACCAAGGACAAGCATTTTTCAAAGTTCTTGGAAATCTTCAGAAAGTTACAAATCAATATTCCTTTTGCTGAGGTTTTAGAGCAAATGCCTATCTATGCCAAATTCATGAAGGAGCTGTTGTCAAAGAAAAAGCGTTTAAAGGGAGATGAGACAGTAGTCCTGACTAAGGAATGTAGTGCTGTCATTCAGAATAACTTACCAAGGAAGATGCCAGGTCCAGGGAGCTTTCAAATTCCATGCACCATTGGGAGCACAACCTTTGAGAAAGCATTATGTGATCTGGGGGCAAGCATAAATCTAATGCCCCTATTTGTGATGAATAAGCTGCACATCCAAGAGGCACAACCCACAAAGATAGCATTGCAGATGGCAGACAAATCTATGAAGCCTGCATATGGATTAGTGGAGAATATCTTGGTCAAAGTGGGTAAGTTCTTCCTCCCAGTAGACTTTGTGATTCTTGATACAGGAGAAGATGAGAATGCCTCTATAATTCTAGGAAGACCATTTCTAGTCACTGGAAAAGCTCTGATTGATGTAGAAGTGGGTGAATTAGTACTTAGAGTGCATAATGAGCAACTGGTCTTTCATGTCTTCAAAGATATACATCCAACAGGTGAAGAAGAGATGTGCATGCAGGCTGAGCTTATTGATCCAAACCTTCAAAAACTGCCTGATGATACACAACAGAATCTGCAGCTCAAACCTCTCTTGGTAACAGTCAATAAAATTCCTCCTGACATCAAACCTATGTTTGGTGTTGGGAATGCATCATCTACCAAGGAAGAGGTTCCCAAAAAGAAGAAAGTACCCAGAGGATGGAGAAACAAAAAGATCCCCACTGAAGGTTTCTCCTCAGGAATAAAGGTAGTATTGACCAGCAATCCAGCATGGGTTTATACAGTAATCAGAATTCTCTCTCTGGAGCATATTGAGCTATGTTATAGAGATACAGGAAAGAAGTTCAAAGTAAGGGGTGAAGAGCTGAGCCCTATGATCCTTCTCCTTAGAGGAGCTGACCGTCAAGCTAGTGACGATAAAGAAGCGCTTGTCGGGAGGCAACCCGATAATTTCGTATCCTTAGCTATTTTTAATTTTCGTAGTAGTAATTTTCTTATTTGATTTTTATTGAGTTCTTACTAATTTTCTGATCATGCTGCTATTTTATCACAGGAACCAAACACCTCAAGCTCTATATATATTTCAAAAAAAAAAACGCATACGACCTGCAAGCGTCACTGACGCGAACGCGTCGATCATGTGTGAGTGAAAAAATAAATTTAACAGAGAGTTGCGCAGGAGTGGCGCCAGAATGGAGCCTTTCGCACAAACGATCCCACGCGTTCGCGTACCCCACGCGTTTGCGTCGTTTGTGATTTTCGCCATTCACGCGGGCGCGTCATTGACACGGACGCGTGACCTGCAAAATCGACGTAAAGGAATGTTTGGGTAGAGAGTTGCACTGGCTTGGGGCAAGAAGTGTGCTAAAAGCACAAATTTGGTCACGCGGACGCGTGATTAACGCGTTCACGTCAGTCGCGCATATGGCCATCCACGCGAGCGCGTGTATGACGCGAACACGTCGTATGAAAATTAGTTCCCAAGCCATGCGAAAAGAAAGTCACGCGGGCGCGCGGCTAACTTCGCGCAAATCGCACAAAATCCATGGCACGCGGACGCATGCCTGACGCTAACACGTCATTATGAAGAATGCGCGACCCACGCGTACGTGTATGCGTCGTTTTGCGCCGCCCAGTTTTTCTTCCTCTCTCTCTCCCAATCCTAATTCTCTCTTATTCTTTTATCCTTTTATTTTTTTTCCTCATAATATTTGTCTCTTCTATTTTCAGTTCTTCTTTGCTTGAGGACAAGAAAACCTTTAAGTTTGGTGTTGACGCTGTGCTTATAGGTTTTCTGGCACAAAAGGGAGGCAAATCATCTTCACAGAAGGAGCACAACCTAAAGAATAAAGCAATCACTAGGATTACTAAGGTGGTTGAGTTCCTTTCATTTTTATTCCTCCCCTCTTTTTTCTATGTTATGTTCCGGTTTTCTACTATTTTGCTTTGTTTGTTGCATAATCCTTTATTAGTTAGAATCCTAGGACTGTTTTATTTTTTTTAATTGCTTTAATGCTGAAAAGATGTTTCATGTACCACTCACTGAAGTTGAATATAAAAAGAAAAGAAAAAGAAGTGATGTATTGCATGAGAAATTGAGTTAATTTTAAGAATAGTCTGATTTACTTAAAGGTGGTAGTATTTTCAGTGATTTTTGAATGCATGATATGAACAGTGCATATTTAAATTTGAATCAAGGGATATTAATGTATAAGGAATAGGAATTTAGAAAATTATTATGATTTCTCTGAAATGTTGAAAAATTTAATCCTTGAAGCAAAAGAAATAGCAAAAGAAAAAAATAAATAAACAAAAATAAAAGCAAGGTCCAAGGCTCTGAGAATCAATGACTAGGGAGGTCAGACATGATTAAAAGCTCAAAGAGTTGTTTTCCTAGTCATATGCTTGTGGTGTGATTGTGTCAAGTAATCCTTGAGACAGAACACTTAGAGTCGAGACCAAGTACGTTTAACAGAGTATGCCAAAGGCTTTGGGTACCACTGTCTGGGAGAAATTAAAAGAAAAATCAGAACTCAAAGAGAGTTCCCCAGTTAAGTGCTTGTGGTGTTTCTGTGTCAAGTAATCATTGAGACAAAACATTTAAAGTCACGGCTAGGCTCAAGGTGCAAAACACCAAAGAAAAATAAATTAAAGTAAATTTTGCTGTGTTCAAGGATTAAACTGAAATATAAAGATCAGAAAACTCATAATATTATCCGGATTCTAATTCCGAATGACATTAACATTCTTCTGGTTTAAAGGAGAGTGAGATGCCAAACCTATTCAGGATTACAGTTATAAACCCCACTATAAAAAGAGACATGAGCTTAACCGAACTCTCATTCTCATGCAAATTCACATCTCAAGCCTATATTAGTTTTGGTTGCTTGAGGACAAGCAACAGTTTAAGTTTGGTGTTGTGATGCGTGAGCATTTTCTCTATCTTTTTCTAGTGAATTTGCACTTAAATTGTTGAGTTTAATTAAGAATTAATTATATTTTAGCCACTATGGATGCTATTTTGAGTTTTGTGCAATTTTATTTATTTCAGGTAGCATTCGGCAGAATTTGATGGAGTTTCTGCAGCACAAGAATCAAAGAAAATGGCTGCGAGGAGCGACGCGCACGCGTGCCTCACGCGTACACGTGATATGGAAGTATCCATGGCGACGGGTACGTGTAACCGACGCGTACGCGTGATTTGAGGAGTTGCTCAGCGACGCGGCCGCGTGACCGATGCGTCCGCGTGATCGACGCGTCCGCGTGACCTGCGAAGAAGACCAGCGATGCGTACGCATGACTGACGCGTACGCATGACGTGTGCGATCTGCAGAATTTACAGAAATCGCTGGCGTGAATTTTGGGCCACATTTTGACTCAGTTTTCAGCCTAGAAAACACAGATTAGAAGCTGCAGAATGGACAAATCAAGTGGTCCCCACCCATCAACTAAAAACCCTTATTTTTCTTCTCTGAACCATGAGCAACTAATCCTTCATTGTTAAGGTTAGGGGCTCTGTCTATTTGTATGGATTTATTTGTTTGATCTTTCTAATTTAATTCATGTCTTGATTTATATTTCAATAATTATTTTCGTTCTTCATTTTATGAAATATGAGTCGAATGGAAGTATGACCCATGTTCTAATTGAGTTCTTGTAAAACTTGGAAAAGCTCTTTACTTGAACAACAGCTTGAAAACATATTATACTGAATTTTAATTGTTTGTATTTAACGGGATACGTGACATATAATCCCCTTATTTTTGGATAATTAGAATTCTTTTGGCATATAAACTAGAAATTGATCATCACCCTCTAATTGGAATTAATTGACCAAGAAATTGGCAATTAATGAATTTTAGAGGAGACTAGGAAGGTCTAAGGAATTAGGGTCTAGTCATATATAGTTTGCCATGAAATTAAATCTTGCATGATTAAAATAGTTAGTAAGAAAATAAATCTGGAAAAATAGATAACTCTGAAACCTTAATTGTTTTCTCTAATATTTTATTCCCAACTTATTAATATGCCTGTCTTTGATATTCTGAATTTACACTTAAACTTTTTGAACATCTCAAAACCAATTTCTGCTTGCCTAACTAAGCTTATCACTCAATAATCGTTGCTTAATCCGTCAATCCTCGTGGGATCGACCCTTACTCACGTAAGATATTACTTGGTACGACCCGGTGCACTTGCCGGTTAGTAAGTGTGGGTTATAAATACCGCACCATCATGCACCCAGACGATGAGGAGAAAACAGCATTCGTGACCAACCAACACAACTTTTGTTACAAGGTAATGCCCTTTGGGCTAAAAAAATACAGGGGCAACCTATCAAAGGTTAATGGACAAAGTCTTTAAAGAACATATCGGAATGAATATTGAAATATACGTAGATGACATGGTAGTTAAGTCAAGCTCGAAAAAACAACATAAGCATGACCTCAGTGAAATCTTCGAGCAGCTCAGAAAACACAACATGAGGTCAAATCCGGAGAAATGCTCATTCGGCGTACAGGGAGGAAAATTCCTCGGATTTGTACTGACTAACAGAGGAATAGAAGCTAATCCCGACAAATGTCATGCAGTAATCAACATGCAATCTCCTCAATCGGTTAAGGAAGTTCAACAACTCACAGGCCAGTTAGCAGTTTTATCTCGATTCTCGCCAGTAGCAGCAGCCAAATCTTATCACTTCTTCAATACTCTAAGAAAGGCAGACAAATCCTTATGGACAGAAGAATGTGAAGAAGCATTCACCAAGTTCAAAAATATCCTAGCATCGCCGCCCATATTACAAAAACATGAACAAGGTAAACTACTACAACTATTCCTTTCAATTTCAACTAACACAGTCAGTTCCGTGCTTGTAACAGACAATGGAAAGGAACAGCACCCAATATACTTTGTAACCAAAGTATTACATAGTACTGAAATAAGGTATCCGATGATAGAAAAACTGGTATTCGGACTAATAATCACAGCTCGGCGACTATGGCATTACTTCCAAGGACACCAAATAATAGTTCAGACTGGCCAGCCCCTTCGCCAAGTTTTATCAAAGCCCGACCTAGCAGGGAGGCTAACAAAATGGTCCATCGAACTCTCAGAATTCGACATTACCTACCAGTCCAGGGGTTCTCCCAAGGCTCAAGCCCTAGCTGATTTCATTTCCGAATTCACCGATGACATATAGGAGGCCGAGTCATGGGAGCTACATGTGGACGGAGCATCAAATGACAACGGATGCAAAGCAGGAATATTGCTAAAAGACAATGCAGGGGTACACGCAGAACAGTCAATCAAATTCCTGTTCCAAGCAACAAATAATCAAGCCGAATACGAGGCGTTACTAGCAGGGCCAAGACTTGCAAAGGAAATAGAGGTGCCAAAGCTGCGAGTGTACTGCGATTCTTTACTCGTAGTACAGCAGGTAACTGGTAATTTTCAAACTAAAGATCCCCTCCTAGAAAAATACTTAAACATTGCTAAAAGTACGATAACGAGTTCCCAAACATTTGAAATAACACACATATCCCGAGAACAAAATTGTAGAGCAGACATCTTGTCTAAGTTAGCTACATATAGAGATACTCAGCATTCAAAAAATTTGATTCATCTTACACTAACGAAACCTAGTTTAGATATGCAATCCACTTTAAGTGTGACACAGGAAAGGGATTGACGAAATCCTCTCATTCATTATCTGAAGACTGGAACAGTGCCAAAGGGAGAGCCGAGGCCTTTTAAAAATAAAGCAAGTAACTACACCCTCATCGGGAATGACTTATATAGACGCGGCTTCTCCCGACCATTACTTAAGTGCCTTGGAGAAGCCAACGCCAGAGCAGCAGTTGCCGAAATCCATGAAGGTATCTACGGTCATCATATAGGAGGAAGAAGTTTAGCAACAAAAATCCTGTGGGTAGGATACTATTGGCCGACCTTAAGATCGGACTGCACGAACAAGGTGTTAAAATGCGATGCATGCCAAAAGTGCTCACCACTAATACACAGCCCAGCCGAAACATTGCACACGTCTGACATTAGTTGGCTGTTCCACAAATGGGGCATGGATATCCTCGGACCATTTTCGGTATCACCAGGACAGGTAAAATTCCTTTTGGTAGCCATTGATTACTTTACAAAATGGATAGAAACACAACCATTGGCGAAGATAACCTCGGACAAGGTACAAAAATTTATTTGAAAACTCAGTATTTGTAGATATGGTTTACCCAGAGAAATTCTCTAATAACGGTAGGCAATTTACCAATAAAAAAATTACTTCATTTTTAACCAATTTACACGTTAAACACCATTTTTCCTCTGTTGAACACCCATAAAGCAATGGGCTCGCAGAGGCAGCTAACAATGTGATTTTGCAGGCCCTAAAGAAAAAAACTAACAGAAGCTAATGGTCGATGGGCAGAACTTATACCAGAAATACTGTGGAGCTATAACACAACTCCCCAATCAACAACAAAAGAAATTCCCTTTAGATTAGTATACGGATCCGAATGCATGATTCCCCTAGAGCTCGGCCAAGGTTCAACTAGGACTGAACACTTTGATGAGAACGTCAACACAGAAGCCAAACGTGCCGAACTCGACGTTATTCATGAAGGACATTATATCACAGAATTGAGGCAAAGATCAATGCATATGGCTATGAAAAGACAATACGAAAAGAAAGTCCGGCCGAGAACTCTAAAAGAAGGAGATCTTGTGCTGAGACAACTTGAAGATGTTCGGAAACCTCCAGGTCACGAAAAGTTGGCGGCAACCTAGGAGGGACCCTATAGAATTGCTAAAGTCATCGGAAAGGAAGCTTACTGTTTAGAAACATTAGATGGAACAACCATGCCAAATACATGGAACATTTCGTCACTCAAATCCTATTATAGCTAACCAAGTCATTGTAACTTGTAGGATGGCCAGGTTGTCACGGCCCAAAATGAGCCATAACCGGCGCTTAGGAAAATAATCCCCTAGCAAGCCTAATAAACTCAAATATAAGTTGAATAAGAAAATTATATATATTTTACAAGTTCTAAAATAAATAGTTATACATATTTAACAAAAATTAAAATAATTAAGAATGGTTGGATCCTGCCTTTGACATATAAAGCATATACATCTAGAAATTCGATAAAAATAGATACTCATTGCAGATCGTGACTCTTGATTAGAATGTCTCACATAGTCAAGCATTTGTTCTTGAAAAATATTTTTAGAAAAAGAGATGAGTTTTGCAACTCAGTGACTAGACAATATATCTATAATCCACATGAGACCATATAAACATTATTATCGAAGTTATTTTAATAAAAAAAATAGTAGTTGATAATAATAATAAGTGAACCAATAAGGGAGTTCTCATACAGAAATCAAATCAAAAGTCCATACTTGGGCAGCTCCACTTCTAAGGGCAGCCCTTTCCTCTCGTGTGTCCTAACAGAATAACATATCTAACGTGTGGCCTACACGTTAGTCTAGCAACACCCCTGCTAGTTGGGGTCTGAGTTAGATGCATCTAAGTTAACGTCATAACCGCCGTTAACTACGATTTTCTAATACGAGCCTCCCAAACCAATTCAAAACATATAATTTCAAATACATCCAATCCTTTGACCTTTCAAATATATAAGGTATCGAATCAAATCAAATAATACCTTCTCATCAAAAATCCCTTTCAATCATATGAACATCAAATATACTTTAAAAATTTAGAGTATATAAGTGAGTATCAATAATATTTCAATGTTTCAAAAATAAATATTCAAATAAAATCGAATATTAAAAAATAATACAAACTTCATCAAAAATATATATGGTCTCAAAAACAGATATTCAAGTAAAATAAAAAGTTTAAAATAATGCAAAACTTCATCAAAAATATATACAATCTCATATGTAGATTAAAAATTTGAATTTCACAAAAATAAATATTTAGTTCTAATAAATTCATTATTGAAATCAAATTCAAATCCTTGGTTAATAACTTGTAAGTATAGTCATAAATTCAAGCAGCATATATCAAAATAATTATAGATGTAAAGCCAAATAATTATAAATGTAAAGCCTACTCACAACGTGGTCCTAAGGGACTGAAGAGACCAAACCTGAAGTGCGAAATTAACGGGTGAGAAGAATTGATGTAGAATGAAATGAAAAGACACAGGATTTGGACCGGGGCAGCGAAAAGTTGCGGCTGCAACAACAGCAGCATCCATTTCTTATTGCAATGTCAATGATCATAGCACCCAGAGAAAATATTGGATTCAAATTGAATGGAAGACAACAAGAAATAGTGCTGGAAAATCCAAGGTAAAGCAGAGGTTCAATAAAATCAGAATTCCAGGATACGGAAGTGAAACATATTCAAAGAAAAAGAGCAAACCAGAACGGCAACAATGGCAGCAGACAGCTCGACGACAGCAACGAGGTACGGCAGCAAGGTGGCAGCGCTGCTTCTTCTCCCTCAAAAACTCGCCTCCTTTTCCCTCCTCTGTTCGCGGCTCACGGCGGCGGCAACAACTTCATCAACGGCGACACAGCAGTGGTGAGGGAACGGCGGTCTTCGACGGTGTGCGAGGCAGCAACCAGGCGCGACAGAGCTGGCGGCGTCCTCTCCTCCATCACATTTCTCGCAGCGGAAGCTCTCTGCCTCAACGTCTCACTCTCTCCTCTCTTCGTCAGCGCCGGCGGCGATGCGTAGGACAGTGGCTCCACGGTGGTGAGGCGCGATGCCGGCGTGCTCCAAGGCGACGGCAGTGACGGCGGACAGCCTCCCCTTCCTCTCTTCTCTTCTCCATTCCCTCACTCTCCCCTTTCTCTTTTCTTTGCTTCCATTCCTTCTCCCTCTTTCTATAAAATGTGTGTGTGTATGTGTGTAAGAGGGAGGGTGTGAGTTTTATTTTGAGATTAGGGTTAGGGTTTGATAAAAGGGATAAGCGTAGAATTGGTATTTTGATAAAATTAGAGAGTAAATCTAAAATGTTAAAAAAAAACCTTGGGATATTACACAGGTACTCTTTTTTCTAACCACGAGATTTTTTCCTAAGGAGGATTTTACTCGGGTAGGTTTTAACGAGGCCTACCATCCCACATACCTCAAACCTGAGGACCTTTTTCATATGAATAAAACAAATTATACATCTCTATACTATTCTGTCATATTCAAACAAATTTTGAACCAACGGAAATAAAGTTGGAATCACAAGGGATGAAGCATTTTAAATGCCAAAACATTCTAAAAAAGTTAATTCTGACACTATAGGTTGGATAAGCAGTCAATGAAGTCGGAACAAAGCCGGCCCCAACAGTTTAAGAGAGTACAAAAATATCAACCTTCAAAATACAAATTCTCAAAATTCAAATAGAAGGGGGGCATTTTCATCATGATCTTCACCCGCTTCATCCTGGACCAATTTCCTATCAATAACAATCTTTGTCACGTCAAGTTGACGAACATCAAACTCGGGCGAAAAAAGTGAAACATGAAACACATCTCGGTCGAACCCAGAAGTAAACATCTCTATGCCTTCATCCTCCAACTTGTGGATATGGCCAGTCATCTCAGCCTTCGTCCTATCATTCTCTTTGATCTCACTCTGGAGGAGACGAATCCGATCCTGAAGCCTGGAAATTTCATCCTCCCCGTCCTTCATTTTCGAAGTGACTCCAATAATAATCTCCTCTTTCTCTTTCACCATACGCTCTAAAGCGACAAGTTTCTCAATAGCGACTTGTTGTTCGACTCTGAGCAATTCCATAGTACGACCAACACACAAAAGCTGAGAAGCAACAACGTTAGAAAAAAAGGTGAACAGAATAAGTCAAAAACAGACCACTAAAAAAGGAACATAAAAGAAAATGTTTTGCCAACCTGAATATACTTTCCCAGGGCATCCACACCAGCCCGGCGAGTAAGCAGCATGTCTCCAGGGTATTGAGAAACCCTATCAGAAAGCTCGGCCAAAGGAAACTGATCACTCAAAAGAGAATGCGAGATCGTTCCAGGGATAACCCCGTGGAGTATCCGCTGACGATCAAAAACCGACCTCGAACCTTCAGCAGCAACCTTACCTCCCTCAGATAACACTTCTAAGGAATTTTCAGAACCATCCATTTTCCTCTTTGAGGAGGCCGGCTGAGCAGTCGAAAAAGCCGCCTCCCCCTCACCCACCTTTGGAAACCCAGAAGCACTAATACCCCTCTCCTTTTTCTTGTCAAGAAAAGATTGTAACCTAGATGAACTCAGATGCGGTACTCGCCCTCCTACAAACAAAAAATGGAAAATATAAAAAATCAGAAATAAGTTAACACAAAGGTAAACACTTATATTACCTATATAAGCCTTTAATCCTTCTTTATCATTTTCCTTTTCGAAATGCAACATCCCAGGAATGGACAAGCACTTGCCAGCAGCAAAGTTTTCAATAAAAAAATCCAGAACCAAATCCTCCTCCTCACTCCTATAAGCTTCAAGTATTTGCATTGGCTCCGAACACCAATATAACGAATATTTCTCTATTAATTCGTCATCAAGATAAAAAGGATATTCGACCTCTATAGACCGGCCTTTCACAAACAGAGAATTAAAATTTTTAAAAGATGACTTATACAGTAAAAAGATGGAACAACCAGAAAAACTACTTAAGAACACCCATAAACCCTTCCGAACCCCTTTGGATTGGAATAGAGAAAAGAAAACACCCAATGAAGGAGGTTGCTCAAGGAAATTCATTAAACACTAGAAAGCCCTAAAAAATGCCCAAAAATTCGGGTGTAACTGAGAAGGAGCACAGTTTAGTTAAGTTAGCACATCACACTCAAAAACCAAAAAAGGCAATTTCACATGCAACTCAGAAAAACAAGGGATGTACATATAAAAGTACCCCCAATCTTCTCTCCGCTCACAAACTCTCTCCTCACTAGTACAGGAAAGGAGTTCGACGGCAATACCAGAGTCGTCCTTAGTCAATTTCAGGCTATGAAGATCGTGAAGTGACTCGGAATTAGAATACGAAGAAGCACGCGTCTTAACATCATTATGTACCCAATGATAAGGATCATCTTTCTTAACCTCAACCACTTTCTGTTTCTCTTTTGCCTTCTCTTTTTTCATTATTCATTTTCTAACTATGACAGAAAACAACGAAGAAGAGGAAGAAACAAAAAATAGAAAAAATCTAACCTTTAGAAATCATTTCGATCGTCAATCCAGATAAAAGTAAAAAAGGGCTTTTGGGAGATTTCCAAAAGAACAAAGCAGTAACCAAATGCTATTACAACCCACTAACTAAGTAGGAGGACCAAGAGATTAACCGTTGATTTGCACTAGGACAAAACGGTTCAAATACAATCAATAAAGAATTATAGCACGTTTTTCCAGGACAAGAAAAGGTTTTTGAAACTAAAAATTAATTATCACTTATTTTTAATGTTAATTTTAATTTTTTAATAGAGCAAGCTTGGAAATGCATTGTTGCGCTTGGGGATACTATGCTCAGCAGGCCAAACCGAGATATAAGTCGGATAAAAGCTCAACTTGCTAATAAATAGATAGGCAAGTCAAGTTTGCGGGCTATGTATCGGACCCCATAACTCGGAAGTAACGACTTATACCTCGGCCACGTCAGGTAATTCGAAATTGCAGATAAACAGGAACTTATCACGTAAACGGTACTCCCCAAGAATCTTGGCTAGGGCCGAGTTCCTCTCAACAAGCTCCTGAACAGTTCAAATCCTAAAAGCCTATAAAATGGCAGCAACATTAATAGTCTAACACACAAGTCATACAATAATAACTCGACTATATACATAAATTTTAAAAAATTCTCTATTGATTTGAGTGTTGGAATTCTTTTTGCAAGTACTACGTTTAAGTCCGTGTTCAAGAAGGATATTTCAAACGACGAGCATAGTCATCTCTTGCCGTCAACGTCCAGGATCCGACGTATAGCGCAGAAAAGAATATCTTTACCAGAACACAACTTCTAATATGAAATGTCTACTACTGTTCACATTTTCTTAGCTTGCACACAGAATAATCCAATTTGAATGCACCTCAGAGCCATTTCAGGAGGATAACATTCCCCTACTAGTCCTGATGAATCTACTACATGTGTCCATAGCATCCATACCTAAAACCACATGACAAAATCTCCAAATGTTTAATGCATATATATACCACATCACTTACATACCACTAAACAATGCACCTCTAATTTACTTACATATCCAATAATTAAATTTGATGACTCTCTTCCCTTTTCATAACGTGTGTTTCTCTGCCGGTCATAATTTCCAAGAGTAATACACCAAAACTGAAAATATCGGATTTTGTTCAATATTTTCCATTCATTGTATATTATGATCAGTGGCAGATTTACGCGGGGACTAAGGTGGCCATAGTCCTTCCATTTAAAAAAAATAATATTATTAATTTATTATTATTATATAATTAATATATATATATATATTATAGATTAAATATATTTTTTAAAAAATTATTAAAAATATAGATTTGTATTAATGTAAAAAGTAACAATTATAAAAAAAATTATTTTGATTCTTTCTATGGCAACAGTAACAATTAAATAGATTTTTTAAACAATAAAAATTATTAAATAAGACTTTAAAATAAGATAAAAGATGAATTTTTAGTAGATTATATGATTGTATATGTTGAAAAAGAGAATGCTTTAAAATTTATTTTAGATGATAAAGTGATATTTTAGTTATATGAAATATCACAAAACAAATTTAAAATACTAAAATCCTAAAGTATATAGTTGAATATTAATTTTTATATAATATAATTATTAATTTTGATCTATATACTATAAATTATATTTTATTCATTTTTTATTATATTATTTTAATTTATTTTGTATTTAATTTGACCCCTCTTATAAAATTTCTAATAAAATTTCTAGATCCACCACTGATTATGATGATATATATCCACTATAAATATATAAAATAATTAAATTGTTGTTAATAATATATTTTAGTTTTTTATGATTATAAGTGTATGATGCATATTATATTCCAACAATTTTTTTCTTGCTTAAATTTCATCACCACCAAATATTCCAGTCATTCCAAACTTTAATATTTTGAGATTCATTGTAGCATCCAAAAAAACATTGCGAACTTTTAATTTTTGTGAATTATTTTTTTCTCAAGCAATTTCAAAAATAATTTTAAATCGCAGATTCCAATTTAATGATGGCCTCTGATTTTCATCTGAAATATTAACCATTATTGGAGTAATTCAACATCTTCAAGTAATTAATTGAACATCATGAAATATACATATATACATTACATATTAAGGTCTAGCCCTTTTATTTTAGGATGCATTATTTGTGGAAATTTAAATTTTCAATGCAATTTTACAAATCCAATCCAATCCAATCAATTCTAGATAGTAAATTACATAATTATATTTGGATGATACTTTACTGGTTTTATTTGTATATGTGAAAAATTAATTACTAAAATTAATTATTAATATAAAAATATATGTTAGAATATAAAATATAATAAAATAAATCAAACAAAACATGTATTTATTCAAACATACATAATAATTAATTTTGATGTACGTATAACATTTTTTATACTTCTATAAATTGTGATTATGTTTATATTAAAAGAATTATAAAACTTCTGACCGATAATCCGAATCATGCATGGTTCATTGAGAGTGTGTTTACATAATACCTTCCAGGCAAGTTCCACAATCGGCCAGGGCAAAGTATTTAATTTATAGAATGCAAGCTTATAGACTATATGTTTGAGCTCGGATTAGAAAAAATATTGAGTTAAATCTTAAAATAGTCTCTGAATTTATAATCAAATTTTACAGTCGTTCTTAAATTTGTAATGATCTTAATATTGTTTCTGAACTTAACAAAAGTGATTCATACTCGTTCTTGAAATATTTTTCGGAGAATATTCTTTAATGGTGTGATGACGTGTACTGAGAGAATCCAGGGTGGATGGGTGACGTGGTTGTTATCGTTATTTGACTCAATTTAGTCTCTGAAGTAGTTTATAATCCTAGTCCCCAATTTGAGTTCCATCTGTATTCACCATTTGAAGTCACTCTTTGTCTTCTTCTCTGCTCTCCTTCTTCTTCTCCGCCACATCTCCTTCTTCTTCTTCCACTATTAGAAGATACTATTTTGTCATCTTCTATCTCCTTCCTCCTCCTTTTCTCAACTTTCTTCTCTCGCTCTCTCTGTAAGTGCTGTAAACCCTAAACCCTTTTCTTCTTTTCCCATTTTCTAATTCCCCAAAATTTCGCAGTTTTATTCATGTATCGCCCAAGCTCCCTAGTTCACTTGGAACCCTACCATTGTTTCTGACCCTGCAGTGCTTCTTGATCAATTGGGTCATTCTGGGCAAGTTAAAACTTTGGTCTTTGAGGTCACTTTTAAGCTTGAATCTTGAAACAGAGAGCTTGCTCTTTTCTACTGTAAATTGCTTGAGTCACACTCCAAGCGAGGCTCACCGAAGGGTTTTGATATTGCTTATTGTTACATGAACCACCTTTTTCGTAGTTCTTCCTCTGTTTACATAAAACGCAGGGCTTTTGAGTATATGGTTAGTGGTCTGTGTGCAATGGATAGGCCTCGTGAAGTCGATGATTTGGTTGAGGATTTGAGAAGCAATGGTGGAGCGATTGACCCTTCATGTAACACCCTCACTATCAGAAGTCTCGCTTCCGGCTGCGCCACTCTGATAGCAAGAAGTATTACGACTACTTTACATACTAAATACTAAAATAGGAGTCTGTGACTTACCACTGTATCGCTGATTTCTTTGAAAACTGGAATAAACACTTTATCTTAAGAAAAATACAAATAGGCATAGATTCATATACAAGACTCCTTACATAATAACTCATAATATAGCATACATATAAAACATACAATTCCTATCCCTCTTACAAACTTGTAATAACAAAGACGAGGGAAGAAAATAATCTAATTAATACAACAACTTATAAACCAAACGCAATATAACTCTTCTTAATGCTTCTTCATTCGGTTTCTGAAAAGGTAAAGCTGTAGAGGGGTGAGAACCTAACCACACGGTCTCACCACGGAGTTTCAAAGTTGTCATAATAAGATATTTAATAAGAAAACTGTTTTCAAGCTCAGTGATTATCAATGCCTTATGAATCATTTAAAAACCAATAGGAAATCGTTCAAAACCTTTTCAAAGAAACAATGTTTAATCTTTCAGAAATCCGAAACCTTTCCTTTCTTATAAGAAAATCTCAATCATAAGCTAACCACGCAATCAAACAACACAATCATTAATTCAGCACCAAAATTCATTCTCAAATGTAGCACGCCAGAACAAACACAGGCAAGACAGACAAGGAAAGCACAAGTAAGTAGCAGTTACAGCAAATAGTTCAAGTAGCAGTTAAGAACAGTTTAGCAATTAGGCAAACCAAAACAAGTTCAAACCCAAGCAAAGCATATAGATGCATATGATGCGTGCCTGTCCTATGGCTGATGAGGCTCATCTGTCAGTTATCCAGCCAACCCGACAAGTCTGAATTGTCCTTAGACTGTCTTCCGACGTGCATCCCTAAGAGTCTATGCATAGCTTTTTCTCAAATAATCAAATATTGCTCAATGAGGGTAACATTCCCGGGAATTTATATAGTGCCCGGTCACACTTACGTCGTAGGGTCAACAGAGTATCGAATTTTCAACCTGGTACACGTGGTGGCAAGCCACGGCACTTAATCCAGGGAACCTCGTATCTCAGATATTTCAAATTCATAAGCCAAATGAATAATTCAAAGATCATATTTCAACATTCTCAATCCATATCTCAACATTCTAATCATTCTCATCATCATTTATCAATCCAGATCTCATTTTCAAATTCATTCAAAAACCATATTTCAAAGAAAATCCTCATCATCCTTCATTCCATTCTATTCATTAACAATCCCAATTTAAAACATAATTCTTCCTTTGATAAATGAGGCAATTTTAAAACATATAATACTTAAAACCTTTTAAAATAACTACTTCCAATGAAACTTCTAATTTTATAAAATTTCGGCAACATCTCCTCTAAAACTCAGATTTTGCCACCCTTTTTGGATCCCATCCAAATATTTCTCAAACCTTTTTCTCAACCATTTCCAAATCTCATTCATTTTCCAAAATTCAACTAGTTTCAATATCAAATTGTTTTCAAGGCGAATCAGTGCCAATAATAAATCTCTTTTTAAAATCAAACCAGCTCAAATACTAAATCATTTATAAAGCCAAACTAACTCAAAATTAAACCGTTTCCAAAATTAATTCAATTTCATATTTCAAATCATTTCCAGAGCCAATTCGTTTACATTCTCAAAAACAGCTTCAAAACCAAGAAAGCCATTTTTCATAATAATTAACTGAATAACCTTACAACTAATTTCTTTTCAGCAATCACAAACTACTCAAGCAATCAAGCAATCAGTCATTCAGTCCAGCAAACAACCACATTTATAAGACAATCATAATCACAGACATATGTTTCTCACATTAATATCTATTTATAGCAACTCTATAATGAAACATAGATTTTAAGAAAAACTCCTACCTCAATCTACTCAAACCCGCGTAGATTAAATGTGATAACTCCCTTCCCTTTTTGTTTCATGGCAACAGCGGCAACAATTCCACGATAGTAATGATAGATACAGCATAATAGAGAATTCAAATTGAATAGGTATCGAAAGTGAATACAGCATTGAGAATTTTAAAACAGGACATATACTAGAATTAAATCAAAACAAGCATGGCAATGATAATAAAATGTGCAAATGAAACGTAATCAAAGAGAAGAGCAAACTAGAATTGAAGTAGCAATATTAAACTCATCAACAGCAGCTCTAACGGTTTCCTGATGGCCTTAACACCACCATAATGGTCCTAGCAACAAACAGGAAAAACAGAGTAGCAGTACTAAATAGAGACATAAGTTCCCTTAGCTAGAACAGGACAAAGACAAAGGAACAGGATGGAACCAAGGCAAGGATTAAAGCTTACACTCTCAACAATGGAGGAATTAGAACCGAATCAGCAACTTCAATGTTAGTTCTATTGACGGGAACAGGCGCAACAGCAATGATTCTGACTCCAATTGACGGCAGTGGCGGCGGTGGCGTCTTCGACGGTGATGGCTAGGGCTCCGATTGGCGGCAGGATTTGGCGGCGGCTCGGCAGGAGCGGTGCAACAGAGCTCCCATGAAGCCCCCTGTTCCCTCTCCACGCATTTCTTCAACTCAGACCGGCACCGGATTCGACTCCACCAGCGACATCAAGGGCTCCTGCCGAGGATGACGATGGGGAGTCTTGAGGCGATGGCCGCGACCTCGCTCAGCACAGCGGCGAAACGCAGCTTTGACATCCCTCTCTCTTTCTCCATTGTGGACTTTCTCTCTCTCTGTTGCCTCTCTCCTCATCTGTGACGGCACAGCCGTAATGACGCGACAGCGCTTGGCTCGGCGGCAACAACAGCGCGCGACGATGGCGGCGGACCCAGCAGCGCCGGCCAGCTCCTTCCTTTCTTCTCTCTTCTTCTCCTCCATTTTCCCCTGCTTTCTCGAATTTCCCTCTCTTCTCTGTTCCCTTTCTTTCTTCCTGCTTTTCTTTCTTTCTTTCTCAGTGAATGGGTGAATGGGTGAATGGCTGAGGGTTTTGAGGGGTGGATGGCGGTGCTGTTAGTATTAGCGAGGTTAGGGTTTAATTCGGGGATATTTGGGTTAATTAGAATTTGGTAATTCTAATCAAATTAGGGAATATTTTATTAATTTAAAATCTAATTTAATCCTTTGAAATTACTTTAATAATATTACTTAATTATTAATTTGCTAATTAGATCTTAATCAAGTATCTTAATTTAAAATTAGAGATGATATAATTTATTTTCTTTGCTTATGAAATTAAAATATTAAATTCTGAAATCCCAATTATTTAAACTAAATCGTATAAAATTCTTATTCTTCTACAACTGCTAAATTTTAATAATTTAAGTATAGAAAATTATTCAATAAAAATGAAATTAAATAAAATTTATATTTTAATTATCAAAACCTGATTTAATTATTTTCAACGAAATAATTTTTAAAAATAAAATCTCTAATAAATAAATAAATTTGAAATTGGCTCATAATAAAAAAAATTTCAAAATTTATGGGTCTTACACTTCAGCTTTTGAGTTGAAGTCCATTATGTATGGTTGTGGGAGACTGGGGTTGTTCCATGATTTGCAGAGAGTTGTGGATCAAATGAAGTGAGATGACCTTGAGATTGACACTGTTTGCGCCAATATGGTTCTTTCAACTTTTGGCACTCAAGATAAGCACATGAAATTGGTTTTCTGGCTTAAGAAGATGAGAAGCTCAGACATCTCATTCAACTCCTCAATCGACAATGGCAACTCATTCATGAGATAATCGACAGTGGAAATGGTTTTCGGACTTAAGGAGTTACTAGATTCTTGTGTGAGAGGTAATGGTGTGGGATTTATCAGAGGCTAAATTGAATTTGCATTGATGTCATTTGGGTTCTTCCTATTTGATTATGCTGCTCTAGTTGAAGGAGATGTGGCAGAGAAGAAGAAGAAGAAGGAGAGCAGAGAAAAAGAAAGAGAGTGACTTCTAATGGTGGACACAGATGGAACTCAAATTGGGGACTAGGGTTATAAACCACTACATAGACAACCGCACCGAACCGAGCAAGATCAAATGCAGCGACTCATGAACAATGTGCGCAAGGAAGGAGAGGATCGAGTTTTCACGGGAGAAGTAACACTGGCCTGGTACCTAGAGAAGAAGATTGAATGATAGGAGCAGAGCAGGATCATGAACGGGCAAGTACTAGGCACAAAACTTTCAGTGAGACTGTGAAAGGAGGAAAGACCTCGGTGGGAGAGATGGAAGATAATGAGTTCTCACAATTTGAGAAATATTCGGAGGATGAGGATGAAGTTATGAAAATCGCTCTATCACAAGCACTCAAAAACTAAAAAAATTGATAAACAGCAAAAGCCAGATATCAAAGTAGAGAAGGTGAATGGGATGTTTAATTTTGC
The DNA here is from genome assembly GCF_000817695.3 of Arachis duranensis. NCBI lineage: Eukaryota > Viridiplantae > Streptophyta > Magnoliopsida > Fabales > Fabaceae > Arachis > Arachis duranensis. Next base: position 118,368,441 of record NC_029774.3, on the reverse strand, counting down.
CATTAATAAAACAGCTTAGACAGTTAAACATCCCTCGTAGAATACTCTTATATAAAAATTTTGGGAAGGAGGATCTCCCTTCCGATTCTTATAGGATCTACATATTCACAGAAGAGGCAACACTTGTGCCGACTGGATGGCCAAGCATAGTTTGAGCAAACCATTTGGATATAGATCCAATTTGGGTAAACAACTTAATTAAGCTCCTTTTGACAAAATATTTTAAACAATAAATGACTATATTAAAAGTAGCTTATAAATAAGTTATTTTGTATTTGGGTTTTTAGCTTTAAAAGTGCTTATTTTATAGAAATATGATTAAAAAAAAGTAGTAATATTATGAGAGAAGTCATTTTTTTAGCTTCTCTATAAGCTCCTAAATAGCTTCTTAGAAAGTTGCAATTTGGTTTTAAAAATTGCACCAGACATTAATACTACTACTTTTCATAAGTCAAAAGCTCAAAAAATGCTTTTAAAGCTTCCCAAACAGACCATAATTTCATTGATAAATGATAAACCTGAGCTAAATTTAGAGATTTTTTTTTGGTATTGTGACGGGGCTGAAGCCCAAAAATTACAAAGCAGCAACTACAGTAACAGTTCGGGAAAAGGATATCCCTCTACAGTCATTAGTAAGAATTGGTCTTAATCTAGTCGGGGGTTGATCTCTGAAAAGAAAGCCAGGATTAATTTTAACACTCTCCTTGGCAAGCCAGTCCGCTCCTTAGTTTGCTTCTCGATAGATATGTTTGATTTGAATACACCAATTTCTTTTGAGATAATCACCAATTCTTCTGATTAAAGGCACCGGGTGTTGTGTTGAATCGTTTGCCTTGTTGATCATGTCCACTACTACCTTGGAGTCTGACTCCACTACTAAAAATCTTAAGCCCAACTCCCATGCAATTTTAACACCATGGAATATTTCCCATAACTCGGCTTGAATTGAGGTACATGTTCCTATATTCACCATATACCCAGCGATCCACCTTCCATCCTTATCTCTAATTAGGCCTCCACATCCCGCCCTTCCTGGATTCCCGCTCACAACTCCGTCTGAGTTCAGCTTTGACCATTCCTCTGGTGGCTTCAACCAGCCTATATATATCTCCTCCCGCGTTTGCTGATTCTCCAAGAGTTTGGTCATCTCAAAGGCTTCTTCTATGTTCTTGACGTATTTCTGGATAAGATGGTCGGCATTTTGAAGTCTGCAGAAAGGAGGCGTGAAGATTTCTTTGTTCCTCCACTGCCATAACCACCAACAAGTTACAAAAACTTGCGTCATCCAATTGCTTTTGGTCTTTCCCAGATCTGCAGTCAGATTCCACCGAATTCAAGAATCGAAGGGAGCTCTAAAGAAGAGATAAATATGGGAGGGATGAATAAGCTTTGTCCAAACTCTTTATGCTCATGGACAGTCTCTGAGAACATGTAGCACAGATTCTTCCACACCATCACATTTATGGCACGAAGGATTTGTTTGGAACAATCTTGCTTTTCTCTTTGCTGTGAGTATTTTCTTATGAACCACCATCCAAAGAAAAACTTTTATTCTGTGAAGTCCTTTCCACCTCCATATTAGGGTTCAAACTTGGTCTTGCTCTTCCTCATGCTGAGTTAGTGTGCTATAGGCGCTAGATACTGAGAATTTTCCGTCATTCGTGAGCTCCCAAGTTAACGTGTCCTGTCCCACAGAGTCCATCGCTGGCGGCATCGCTTTGATGGTACTTAAGATGTCTTCAGTCATAAAATTCTGCAAATAAGTTACATTCCATTCCCCTGCTGCAGTGATGGCATCACGCACTGTTAGACTGAGATCCACCTCCTCTCCCGCGGCGATGCATTGGATTAAAGGGGGCCTCCCTTTATCCATTTATCAGTCCAAAGCTTAGTAGATCTTCCATCCCCAATAGAGATGTAAGTATTTTGGATCAAGTAATTCCAAATTTTGGCCAAGCTTCTCCATAGTGTTGAATCTGTTGAGCATATTTGAAGTTCATGGAGTAAATTTTTTCCTCTCCCGTACTTACTTCTTAGGACCTCCGACCACAAAGCCTTCTCATTCTTTAGTAGATGCCATAGCAGTTTAACAAGAAAAGCTTCATTCATTACCTCAAGCCTTTTGATCCCTATTCCTCCAACTATTTTTGGTTTGCATAGAACCTCCCAGTTAGCATTGTGTATTCTTCTCTTGTTAGTCTCGTCCCCCCATATAAATCTTCTCTGCATTTTTTCAATTTCCAAACAAACTCCCTTTGGTATGAAGGTGTACATCATATCAAAGTTGATTGAAGGACTTATGGCAGACTGTACTAAAGTAATTCTCCCTCCCAATGAAAGACATTTTGCTTTCCACCCTTTCATCTTTCCAGCCACCCTATCAATAATGTTTTTAAATTTATCCTTCCCTTTTCTCTTATTATTAAATATGGCACCCAAGTACTTTCCTAGACTTTCCACTTCAGAAAAACGACTCAATCCAACAATCTCTTGTCTGGTCCGTACATCAACATTCTTAGAGAAATAAATTGAAGTTTTCATTGGATTTACCTTAAAGCCCGAAGCCTTTTTAAATTCTTCCAAACTCTCCATAGCAATTCTCATCTGTTCTGGGAATGCTTCCATAAATAAAAGTAGATCGTCAGCAAACAAGAGATGCGAGATATGAAGACCCTGCCGTCCTGCCTTCGTAGGTATTCAGTCTCCCATATTAACCTTTTCTTCAATAAGTTGGGACAGCTGGTCCATAGTTATGACAAAAAAAGTAAGGGAATATAGGGTCTCCTTACCTTATGCCACGAGTAGGGAGGAAAGCCTCCGTCTTGTACCCATTCCACAAAATTTGATAGGAGGTGGTTGTGACACAAGCCATAATAACTTCTAACATATGCTGCGGCAACCCAAACTCTCAAAGCTTTGTTTATGAACTTCCAACTAATGCGATCGTAAGCTTTCTCAAAATCGATTTTTATGGCCATAAACTTCTTTCTCCCTTTCATTCTTTTCATATTGTGCACCATTTTCTTGGCAATAATAATATTGTCCTGGATAGAACGCCCTTGTATAAAGCTGGACTGGTTTGGGGCTATGCGATTTGGCAAGGAGGGTTTTATTCTATTCACCAGTATCTTAGTCAAGCATTTATAAATCACATTGCAAATTTAGAGATTCTTATGGAACAAGAGTGTAGAGTCTCCAGAATCCAGACCCACTAGTTAGTTTGCTTGTTTTTTTGTATTGGGCTTAGGCCCCATCAGATTACCAAAAAGAATATTTGAGCTCGGATTACGTCCGAGGACGATGTGTTATGTTGACCAAGTTGGGGATATGGATCGAATATTTATCCCTCAGAAATGTTGCTGCACCCAACTATCCATGAGATGAAACTACTATCAAGGGATATTGGTTACGTAGCGTTGATGTGAAATCATTGTAGTGACATCTATTTATTTGATTACTATTTTAAGATTTAGGAAACGTTTCAAGTGTGACATGGTACGGTACTGGAGTTTCAAAACTCCATGTACGATCAAGTTGCTTGTAAATTTTTGTCTTTTAGCAGTTTGTTAAATTACCAACTCACCCCACATTTAAAATGGAAAAGACTATGTTAGACAGCTTGTAACTTTGAGAGAAAAGACGGGGAGTTGATCGACACACAGTGAGTCTCAAAAGTTTGCATGCAATATAAACTGATCGGGCAAATAAAAAATAGATGGGTGGGAGTTACTAGTTTTTTTAGGAAGCTCTGTAGTAACCACCCGTGACTGGCGGCGATTCTAGATCTGTGTGGTTTCCTGTAGCCGGCAAGTGAATGGGTTTGGTCTGCGCAGTGTTGAGACCCGACGGCGTCTGCGGGCAGACGACTGGTACTATGAGCGTGCTGGTGTTGCTGTTGTTCTGCCTGGGAATCCATTTGGGCAAGAGCTTTTCGCTAAGGGAAGGTACTCCGTCGTTGAATCAGATGTCAGAAAAGATGTCGCTTTCAATGCTAATTAACGAAAATTGCGTTTTGTTACATTTAGAATACTATTATCCATGCTTATTGTAATCGAATTTTCCGGTGTTTGTCCTTGTTTCAATCTCATCATTTCCTTCTTAGCATGAAGAACAACGAACTAATTTAGTCTATTTCTGTTTTAACATATATGCTTTTCTATATGAGATGTAGTTTAATTTTGCTAACATTCCGGAGATAAAAAATAACAACCTATCCACTTTAATTTAACTTCTACTTCCATTCAATTTATAAAATAAAAAATAAGTTAAACCGAAAAAAGTTTGCGATATAATTTATAAACATCACAATAAAATATGTTAATAAAATAATTACATTAAAAACAATCTTTTTTATTTAGTTCTTGTTATATATGAAAACTGAATTAACAATTAAGTACATTAATTCTATTCTTGTTATGTATCAAAACTGAATTATATAGCAAAAATAATTTAATACATTCAAACAAATTCGTAATATCCCTAAACCTTTAAAAAACGAAACTAATTTTTTGAAATCATTAGTTTTGATATATTACAAAAACCAAGTAAGATTGTGTTTAATCTTTTTTCGTTAACATATGTCATTGTGTTATTTTTTTTTATTATTTTTCATAATATTTTTTCAGTCTCAATTCTGATTTTTTAAATTTTTTTTTTGGTTTGATCATCTTAGTCATATGAAAAGAACACTTTCCTTTAACACCAGTTACGAATTATCAAAATATTCCATTTCTAAAAAATAAACCCTGTCCCACAAGCCCACCTCAATTTCTCATCTTTATTTTTTTGGGTTTTACCTCAATACGTCATTAAAGGGCCCATGATTAATCGGACCTCAATGTCCATGTCCAGAAGCCTAAGCCATGCAGCTGTTAGGGTAGCCGGCTATAAATTCTATTAGTTTACTCAACCAAATTTTGGCTAAATTTGGCCTTTTAATATTGGGTTAACAACTCACTTTCACGACCAGTTGAATTTCCACGCTGCATCTCACCTAACCTGAGTCCACAATATCAAAGTTTCCCTTCATCTTAGTCAATAAAATTTTTTATATTAAATCTGAACGCTTTTAGACATTGGAGTTTTGAAACTCCAGTCCCGTACCGTGGCGCACGTGAAGCGTTTCCTAAGATTTAAATATTTTTTAATATTACAATGATAAATATGTCTTATCTTGATTTGGTCCTCAAAAGTTTTTTTTCCCTTCTAGTTTTGGCTTTTCATTATTAATATATTCTTTTGGTCCATATTTAGATTCAATGTTGAGCTATAAATTATCTATAAAATTAAATATAAAAAATTAATTTTTAATTAATCAATACTAATTAATTTTTATTGTAAAATTAATTTTGTACGTTTATTTTTTATATAATTTAAAATTTAGAATT
>NC_029774.3:118331121-118363034 GCF_000817695.3 Arachis duranensis | reverse complement strand
AAAAAAAAGGAATTTTAAAATCAAATATGAAATTACGAGCTAAATATATATTTTAGTTTAGTAGAGAATCTAGCTACAATAATAATAGCATCTGAATCCTTGAAACTTGTCTTCACTCTTAATATATAATAGCGGTTTTTTAAAAAATTGTGGCCTCTTAATATATAACAGCGGTTTCTTTATTCTCATCGAGAAAGTCTAAAAGATCATCATTTTTATTAAAATTTTATAAATATTTAACCAATAAAAAAAATTTATATTATTAAATATAATTTTATATTATTAAAAATACTAATAATTATTAATTAATAATTACAAATAAATACTAATAATTATTAATTACTAATTACAAATCACAAAATCACAAAATTTATTAATCCTTCACACTCCTCCTTTGTATTTTACATTTTGATGAGCAACGCAGATTGCAGTGCTATATATGTTTCTGTTCCCAATTCGAAAGTGGTGCCTTTTTTTTCATTTGTGGGACACTGGGACTGTTTAATAGTAGTAAGTAGTAACAGATGTAGCGGATCGCCAATGAAATTGTCAATGCAGATAATGATACTTGGCCACAATTATGCTCAACAACAACTAACTATTACAAATTTCGCATTTTTTTAAAAAGAAAATATTTATTTGTTTTTAATTAAGAGAAAACGAATTACTATATGCATATAAAAAATGACTACCTTGTACATATGTACTGTGTAGCAAAGCAGTATACTTATTTCTATACCGGATTATTGTATGAATGGAATTAAAGAGCCTTCTGGGGCGTTTAGCTAGCGAGCTTCAATTATAGTCATACTTACGTCGTTGACTGAATAAACACCGTCACTGGTTGATGGATCTGAACTCTCATAATTTTTGCCCCTCTTGAAAATAAATGCTGGATGTTTTGGAGAAGGAAGGGCTGAGTCATTTCCCAGCATGGAAACTACTGCTGCCATTGATGGCCTGTCTGTGGGGTAATCTTGAACGCACAAAAGTCCAATTTGTATGCATCTTTGGACTTCATGCTCACAACATGACTCTTCCAATAAACATTCATCAACAATCTCCATGGCTCTCCCATCTTTCCACAGATCCCATATCTGCATTAATTAGTTCAAATTACTAGCTTGATCGATATAGTTCTTATATACACACTTTCTGTTAATTAAAAGGTTTAAGGCTCGTTCTCAAATTTAAATTGGAGCAATGATTCTCGTAAAATTAAACTTACATGGCCGACTAAATTTGTCGTAGTAATGTCGTCGTATTGACCACTATTCTTTCTGCCCGTAATGATTTCTAGGAGCAAAACTCCAAAACTATATACATCAGACTTAATTGAAAATTGTCCTTCCATAGCATATTCCGGTGACATATATCCACTTCAAAAACAAAATATATAAAAGATTTTATCAATTATCCGAAAAAGAAAGAGATAACTAACAATGAAGCTAATTTTAATGTGTTTGGATTATGAAGTAATACTTACTAGGTTCCAACAACACGGTTAGTATTTGCTTCAACTTGATTTCCGCCAAATATTCTTGCCATTCCAAAATCGGCAATTTTAGGATTCAATTCAGAATCTAACAAGACATTGCTTGTCTTTAAATCTCTATGAATGATTCTTAGTCGTGAATCATGATGAAGATATAACATTCCTCTGGCAATTCCACATATAATTTGAAATCGTTTTTTCCAATCTAACTGTGACTTTTTAGATTCATCTGCACTCAAAAGCCAAAACGTTAAAAAATGTGTAAGTGAAGCATGTTGTTGGATTAAGTGTACTAACATCTCAATGTCCAAAATTGTTGCCATAGATGATTAGGAAGTGACAGGGTTTTCTCAAAGTGAGAACTGAAGTACTATTCAAACAAGAAGAAGACATTACCAAAAATAAAAGAATCTAAGCTTTTGTTAGGCAAGTATTCGTATATTAGCATCTTCTCATCTCCTTGAATGCAACAGCCTAAGATCCTCACAAGATTTCGATGTTGAAGCTTTGAAATCAAAACGACCTCATTTTTAAACTCGTCTATGCCCTGTCCAGAATTTTTAGACAATCTCTTCACTGCAATTTCCTTTCCATTATTTAATAGCCCCTGAAGTAATTAGTAAGAGTCAGCATGGTAGTTATTAATTGCTCTACCTAAAATTTTCAATCTACTTAGAAGAAGTGTATAACTTAAGAAGCAAAGAAAGGGTACCTTATATACAGAACCAAATCCACCTTGACCAAGTTTATTGTCAGGGGAGAAATTATCTGTTGCAGCAGCTATTGAGCTTAGATCAAAGAATGGTAAATCTGAATTTTGCGTACTATCAAAATCTTGTAGATTGGTAGAGTCCTCAAAACTAAGACGAAATGAATACTTGCGATCCGTTCTTCTCCCTGCCATGATGAAATTTGAACAACTTGAAAAGTAGGCATGAAGAAGGCCACATTGACAAGTTTGAGCAGAATTCTTAACTTACCTTGTTTCTTGGCTTTCAGAAACCAATAGCCCAACATGACCACCAGAAACAAGAATAAGAAAGCTGAAACTCCCGAAAGTGCTAACATCCCCTTCTTGCCAAGAGAACCATGGCGATTTTTCGCATATTGAGCTGCAAATACAAGAAGGAATAGTGATTAGTGAAGAAAGAAGCCAAGTGTGAAGTGTCACATTCTTCTAAAAAGAAGCAAGGTTACCTAACTCAATTGCAGCGACACGTACGAACAAATTTTGGCCCACTTGTGTGTAGGTCCTAGTATCCTCCATGTTACCATGCCACGTAACGCAGCCAGTCTGAGTAGTCTCGTTGGCACTCGTATACGCCGCACACGAGCAGTCTCCCAAACACTTCACCCTGCAATCCTTCATGCTCATCCCCGCATCTACACGCGCCTTCGAAGTATCCGGCACCTTCACACGCGCCACTTCAACAAACCCCTCCCCGCTTCGACACGTCGACACGTTAGCCTTCCTCACGCACCCACCTGACCCATCTCTAAGGTACCACTCTCTCTCGAACCTGGGCTCGAACCCCGGCAGGCACTTGCACATGAACTTGTCCTCCTCATACGGGTCACAGTTGGTGTTTGAGCCGCACTGCCTGTAGTTATCACACTGCTCCTTGGGCGCGTACCAGAATTCGAACCATCTTAGCTCGTGAGCCTGCCACGTCATCCTCCTCACGTGACCCGTCTCGTCCAGCACCATCCTGGAGAGCACGTTGGGGTCCTTCACTCCGTACATTATGCTAACTTCCTTCGTGTCGCTAACAAAGCTAATGTTGAAGATAAAGTTCGGAGTCATCTCGGGCACTCCGGTCAGCCTTTCACCCGTCCATGACCCGACCCGCCATACAACTGTCTTGTTCTTGTACAGGAACAGTTGGGCGAAACCGGTCGGGTCGATCCTGAAAGTGAAATTCCCGGATCCCGGGTCGGTTTGGGACTTCCATGATGTGAGGAACCGGTCCAACGCGGTTTTCCGGTCCAATCCGAGTTTCATGAAGGGAAGGAGTGTGTTGCCGGGATAATCAAAACTCTGCCACACAACAAAATCGTCGCTATTGCTATTATTGTTGCTGCTTCTTCCTCTTTGGATTAGAATCAAGTTTCCAGTGTCGAGAAGCTTGGCTGAAGTATTGGTAGACGAGAGAGTGACGTTGGAGGACCAAAGAGGGTTAAGGTTTGGGGTTGTGTTTTGGTGGTGGAGGACGAGGTTTCCGTGGTTGTTGATGGAGAGAACAGCTGAAGTGTGGTTAATGGGAGTGTCTCTGTTGGCAATCCAAACAACGGTTTGTTGTGAGATTTTGTTGTACCATATAGCAAGGTAGCGGCTTGTGGAATTTGCGGGGCTGAAGAAACCGAGTGCGAAGGTTCCTTTGTCTTGGGAGACAAGAACGTCGCCGTCTTTGAGGGGTTGGTTTGGTGTTATGGTTATGGTATGAAGTGAATGGCAAGAAGGAATGAACAGGATCATCGTGAAAAGTAGGAGTTTATTAGAAGAAAATATTGTCATGATTCTATATATTTGGGTTGAAAGTTGAAACTAGTCTGAAAACAAGGAGTTTTCTGATGATAATGTTAAACCTGTATATGCATTGTGAATGATAATAATTAAGTTTAATATGTGGATGTATGTGTGCTAGTGAAGTCCGATCCTGAGCGTAAATGGGGAATTTGATGGAACAGGCAACTGAAAATTGAATAGATGGTAGTTGCATGGCATTAAAAGCTTTTTGCTTTATTTTCTACGTGGCTGGCAACAGATACACATAACATCCTTCTTATCCCGTACGTGCTTTAATTTCCTTGATGAAAAACACGACGATCCCAGCATGCTTGGATCTTTATTAAGTCAGCATTACCGGAAATGTTGTTAGGAAAACATTTTTAGTTAAAAAAAATGGAGAATTGATTATTATTGATTAAAAAAAAAATCATCATATAAAACAAAGCCGTGCTGTCCTACTCTACTTCTAACAACCCGACGTGCAGTTTTTGTGCCGTCATCACGCCGCGGCAGCACCGACCAGACTTCCGTCACTCCGTTCTCATTGCAGACCGCCACAGCAACTGCCATTGACACAGGAGCCCGTGCGAAGGACAGCCGCGCAACATCGTTCAACGACCACTCGCTCTGCCTCCGTGATGGAATCAACTGCAGCCACTGCCATTCATGAACGCTCGTGTCCTTCCAGTCGCGATTCGAGGAGCCACCACTACTCTGTCCCTCTTTCACTCACGATTCGCAGTTCACCGTCGCAGTCCCCTCTTCTCGTAGTTCACAGATCGCTGCCCCAACTCTCCTCCTCTCGCAATTGCATCTTCGTCGATCACTGCCGCATTCTAAAAGGTCGTCATTTCTCCTATTTTTTCAAAATTTTATGAAATTTTATTAAGCACTAAGTTGGATGTTCATTATCTGTTTTTTTAAGTAGATTTCAAAAAGAAAAACCCACTTAGAAACTAATAATTAATTGTTTCCTTAAAAGAGTATAGATATTGTCTATCCTGATTCAAAGCGTTGCTGCTGGTCTACAAAAAGTTATTACAGATATGTGAAGAGAACTGAATCCCTTTTGACAACTGTTCAGGTAGAATTTCTAATTGGTAGAAATCTTTTTTGATGTATTAAATAGTTCTAAGCACAACATTTTTTGTTAAAGTGGGCAACCTACGAATTTGTTGAGAAAAAGAAAATCTTTATTTAGTCACAAAAAATTAAAGAATTTTACTAGAAATTTCATTGACAATTTATAGTGTAGTAATATTTTATAAAAGTATTACGTACACAAATTCGGGAAAGTTTTGAAATGTGATTAATTAATTTATGAAAATTGTGATTGTGGTGGTTCTTATTTAAATTAACAGGTCTACGTACAAAATAAATTTTGTAAGATACTTATTAATCTTGTTGTAATAGAAATAGTCAATCTTAAAATACTATATTGCAAAATTTAATATTGTTACGGACCAGCAAGGGTCCAGCCTAGCTAGTCGTCGGGTCGGGGCACCACTCTTGACCCAGGCTCAAGACATCCCTCACAAAAGGGGTCTGACGGGTTGAGTTCTAAGCATCCGACCCAGGACATACCTGATTTACCATCCGTACGGTCCAGGACGCCAGTCGGGCCTGTACCTTCGGATCATAACCCGAAGCCCCGACCCGAGGTCCGAAACGACCTGCCCCTCCCACATGGATTACGACAGCTCATGAAAGCTTCTTGGGCAATGGGTTAGGTCATTCATAGGGCCCACCCAGCATAGTATAAAAGGGGAGAGGTCAGCTCTCCCCCGAGGTACATCGCACTTTTACCTAATTCGGCCATCACTTCGTATGGACACTGACTTGACCGTCGGATTGTCCTTGCAGGTGGCTACCCCCTCATCGCATCACCTCCGGCGTCCCCAGCTTGTCATCTGCACCACCTTCGATTCCAGGTCGACTCAGGTCCCAACCGCCCTCTATCGTCAGCACCCGACCCCTCAAGCACCCAGGATCACGTGACACCGAACAAATATCATATATTTATTAGTCATTACTCATTATTATGCGTTCCTGAAATGTTTTCATTTCATATCAATTTTCCTTTGAATTAGCATGAAAACAATGTTGGATTTGGTGCACGTCCTAGGCTTGTGGATGCGGATTGCAGAGAGGAGTGATATCTTACATGTTCTACAACAGTTGAATAATCTTCTCATTAATGATTTACACCACTTGTAGGTACTTTATCATTTTTAAGTTGTACTTTGTTAATTCACAACACACTATAGTTTACATATGTTTTGTGATTTAATTATTCTCACAAAAGACCGTATAACTGATGGTAGGATTTTTTGCTAAAATATAATTTTGCTGCACAAAAATTATGTCTCAATGGAAGCATCAACTATATAATTTTGCCACAAAAAACAAGGCTCAAGAATAACAATCTGTGCCACCTTCTGAAATTTTCATATGTTGATTAATTTTCAACCGAATTATTAGCACTCTTATTTTCACTCTGACTCTTTGTATTGCAACGAATGTTAACTTATTGAAAGTATAGAATGCAAAGAAGACATGGATCACCGTTAATATTTGGATCCATGTTAGTTATAATTATTGTTTTGTATAATGGTGAAACTTTGCTTGTAATGTTATCATTCTCTATCTTTTTTGGTAAATCTCACACTTTTGATTTTCATTGGTTGATAAGATTAGATGGTGAGATTTTCTTGCAATAGTGTGAAGGTGCCGGTTATGTTGCCACCAAGATTAGGGAATGTTTCCCAGCCAGGAAGGGATTCCACATTGATGGTTCTGCTTGAACTTGAGAAGGGGAGTGAATCAAGTTGGCTTAAAACTTAAAGTTTCAAACTCTGTTTTCACTGAAGTTGGAATCGCAGGAGATTTTTTCGTTTTGTCTCATGTGCAAAAAGTAAACAGAGAAGGGAAGAAGAGAAATAGGCCAGCATATATCCTGGTTCGGATTCCAAGTGCCATGAATCCTACGTCCAGTCTCCACCACAATTCATGGTGAAATTTTTACTATAATTCACTGATTACAAACACCAATATTATTGAATTACAACCTAATTCAACTAGTATCTATTCCTAAGCTTTCTTCACCAAAGCTTAGCACCCAAAGTGCTAACCCAACTTGGAAGGAGAATCCTAACATATTCAAACTCACCAAGTGCTAACCCAACTTGGCAAGGGGAACTAGTCCTAGTTCAATCTTCCAATTAGAAAAACAGTGGCTCTTTTGTATCACTCTTGTCTTTTCTCTCTTGGCTTTTACAACTCACATGTTTAGCCTTTTTCTCAAAATAGAAAATGACACAAGACATCCATAACCAAGAAAATAAAAAATTAAGCTTGAGTAGCAGAAAAAGATTTCAGATCCATGTATGAGATGATGCTCTGAGTGTGTGCTCTCTTTTTCTTGCCTTCGAATGTTGGAATGAGGCTCCTTATATGCCTTCAGCTTGCCTTCATTTTTGCCTCTTCCATTTGCTTGTCCTTGCTACCCATTGGAGCTCTCACTGCTGGCATGCAGTCCTCCTTCATCATGCTCCACTACCTCTGTTGCTTGAGGAGCCCGTCCACTACTTCTGTGGTCCTTTGCTTTGCTTTTTTCCTTGGCATGCACTCCTTTTTCATTTTTCTCCATAACCCCTGCTGCTGCTGCTCTTTGCTCGTTTGTGTTTTGCTCAACCATGATCCAAATAATGTTCTGCTGATGTTTTTGGGTTAGTGGGGTGTCCTTGTGTCCTTTTTTTTTTCTTTATTTGAGCAACACTTGTCCTTTCTTTGTCCAGCTGTCCTCTTATTGCTTTTAGCAATTACATAACCATTTAATTTTTTATCAGTGATACAAGGAAGATCTTTTAGCTTTTTAAATTGCTGAAGCATATGCTAGTCTTGGGCTTGTTTATTTGCTTGAATAATCAAATGGATAAACCAGCTTCATTGTTTGGCAGTGAGATAAGTTATGGGTCTGCCACAATAAAACACACATTAAATAATATTGGGCTTTCAACCCAAGAAATGTTTGTCATTATTTATAAAACCCAAAATCAACTTAGACTTAACAATCTCCCCCTTGATGACAAACATGATCAAAAGAAGGAAATTGAAATTTAACACATTTAAATAGGTTGAGAGCACTTCCCTTTGATGGTCATCCGAAGTGAGTATTACTCCCCCTCAATGTTAGCATTTCTCTCCCCCTTAATCATGGCTTACATTTTCAACTTAACAAAGTTTAAAATAGCTAAGAGCAATTTCCACAGCAGTATATCACAGTGATATTGACTCACAATACAATTAACACAAACCAAGACACACAGCACAGGGGAGATTAAAGTAAGTTTAACATAGTAATGAGAATCATCATATCATTGTCCTTAACCCCTAAGCCAATGCTAACAATCCTTTTCTTTTCTCCCCCTTTTGTCATCAAAGAGGGAAAGAAAAAACCTGCATAAAATTTTGTTAGTGGCTAGTGCATATAGGATAAGTAGCAGAGTAGTTAAAGTCTTTACAGTCATCCAAAAAAAAGAAACAAATTCAAAAAGAAAATGAGTCATAGTCACAGATGAGATAAAAAGAGCTAGGCATCAGAGTTGGATTCATCATAGGTTCCATCATCATCCCCCTCATTGTCAGTAGTTATGAGTTCAACCTCTACATCCTCCACAAAGTCCCTCAGAATCCTAATTCTCCTTTTGGTCTTCTTGAGATCATTTTCTTCCATGTTGGTTCTTTTTGCGCTTGGCACCATAAGTGAGAAGAAGATCTGTCAGATTGATGAACTCCTCAAGCACATTCTTTAGGATATGTGTCATGACCTTGATCGTGGTGGAGGTTGAAGGGGGGATCAGAAGATCCTCATCAACAAAGGGAACATCAGTGCTGTCATCAGTCTGGCGATGTCTGGGTGCTATTTTCTTTACTGCACCACCCTCTTTTATGTATGAGTTACAATCTTTTGAAATCTCAGCCCCAAAATCAACATTATAATATTGAAAATTTTTTGTAAGAAGCATGGCATAAGGTAAAGTATTTTTTGTACTGACACAAGTATGCATATGCCTCACAAGCAAATCAGCAAAGGAAATTGGAATTTTTGAAAGAAGAGCAAATAGAACCAGTGTGTCACAAAAGAAAACACGTTGAAAAGAGCCGCGCTGAGGCAAAATGATGTGGTTTACAATCCTATGCAACTGAGCATGGATTGGACCAAGAGATTTATGAGTGGGAGTGATAGCTTTTAGGAGAGGAATATTGACGCACACAGTACTCAGAGCTTCAAAATACAATAGATTTAAAGTATCATCCTTCTTACCTGACGTATACACATCGACCCCTCTGTCCTAATAATCTAGGGCTTTGCTTAGGTGGTATTTGTCGAGGATGATCACCTTACCTTTAACAAAAGAAGTGATTCTCCCTTCTTTGTAGGACAGGTTGCTATAGAACTACTTCACCAGATCAGGATAAAATTTCTTCTTAATGGACAGAGTGGGAATTCATCCTTGACATGCAAACAGAGGTGTAAAGTTCAGACCTTTCCTATGAAATTTATCTAGATTGAAAGCTTAGAGGGACAGAGAGTGCGCTTATAGATGTCTTTGCAGAAAAACAGGTAGTTCATGAGGGATTGAAAATGACAACGATCAAAGGACTCTTGGGGAAACTCAACATAGATGGACTTGTAAGCAATGGGATTGGATAGCTTAGGTTCAGAAATGGAACGAAGAGGAAAGTCAATGACTGTACTGCGGGTATGGCGAGTCTAAGAGGAGGGAATCTCTTCGTCTTTTTCATGAAGAGGTCTCTTACCTCTGGAAGAACTGGATTTGGATGAGCTTGGCTGAGAGACATTTGGTGGAGTGGGAGTAAGGCGAGGAGCCACACCAGGGCGGCGAATAGTGGTTTTAGTGGGGGGCCATGTCAGGATCAGGGTTGGTAGGGGACGGAAGGGAAGAATGAGTGGGAGATTGTGATGGAGAAGAGTGTGTATGATCAGAACGGTTGGTGTGGGTGCCACTGTGAGAGCCTCTGCGGATAGCTCTTTTCTTGTGTGCCATATTTATAGAGCACTAGTTTGCAGAAAATAAAAAAGTGGAGAGAGTAGTGTGAAAGGATGCATGTAGTGGGAAGTTAATATAGGCATGGAGGAGTGTAAAGGTTGCATCTTGGAAATAGATAAAAATGAAAGCCTTAAAATATTTTGAAAACCTTTGAAAGTTACAGCTATAATCTTCATACGTTAAAAAGAAACAAAAAGAAATAAATAAAAATTGAGGAAAATTCAAATGAGGCCTGTTCATACTCTAGGGTCGAGCTGTCCGACCCGGGATGTTCTACAGACAAAGCGACCGACCTCTTCAGGTTAGGATGACCCGACCTCTTCTCAAAGAGCTCAGCCAAATCACAAGAAAGCCCAATAAAGGGCCCAAACGGAGGAACACGACCCGAATCCAAGGGCAGTCCAAGCCTACAGAGATAAAGGCGGTTCCTTAAAGATAAGACGGCCTCACTTGAAGATAAAGATAAGATAAGATAACTAACTTATCTTATCTAAGGAATGTCTCTCTACACTATTATAAATATACTGGAGCACCCAGTTATAACTCATACTCTAATTCTACTCAATACCTGCTTAATATCCTTGCAACTTAAGCATCGGAGTCCCTTGCAGGTACTCCCACCCTCTGGGGACAAAGGATCAGCAGCACCGACATATCCAACAAGCCAGACACGTCATCTCCGACCAGCACAGAAGATCTCGACCGAGATCGACCTACAGTTTCAGGTAACCCTCGGAACATTGGCGCCGTTGCCGGGGAACCCTGAAGTCATCCCATCACTATGGCAGACGACCATGACAACGACCACACCTCATATCTAGAGGAAAGAACGCCGCATAAAAACGCGGACACTACCCCAAAAGATACTTCCCAAAACAACAACAAGAAGAACTCCCCAAACGAGGGAGCCATGGATGCATTTCAAGACCGGTTAAAATAACTTGAGAAAGAAGCCTTACACCAACGAGAGGCCGAGAAGGACCTACAAAGGAAAATAAGGTGAGGCTGGGAATTGGAGAACAAACTCCTAAAATTTGAGGCCGATGTCAAGACGAAAGCCAGCCGATCCACTCCTGAAGATAGCAACGCAAGGAGCAAGATCCATTCACCAAGGAGATCATGAAAACAAAAATCCCAAAGGACTTTAAACTCCCAGACATGACCTCATACGACGGCACTATAGATCCCAGCCATCATCTCAGCAACTTCAGAAGCAGAATGTATCTCACCGACGCCTCAGATGCAGTTCGTTGCAAAGCCTTTCCAACTACTTTAATAAAAACAACAATTAGATGGTTCAACAACCTCCCTCGGAGACAATCTTCCTCTTAGATCCATCTCAAGTTTCGACGACATGGCTAAGAAATTTCTGGCCAGATTCTCCATCCAAAAGGACAAAGCTAAACATGCTCCGAGCTTACTGGAAATCAGGCAAGGAGAATGGGAAACCCTACGTAACTACATGGAAAGATTCAATAAGACATGCATGGATATACAGAACTTGCCAACAGAAGCCGCTATTATGGGCCTCACTAATGGCTTGCGAGAAGGGCCTTTTAGTCAATCTATATCAAAGAAGTACCCCACATCTCTGAACGAGGTGCAGGAACGAGCAGAAAAGTACATCAACATGGAGGAAAACTCCCGATTAGGAGAGACCTCGAAGGCCGGCTTCACCCCCCGGGATAAAGACAAAGATTTCAGAAAGAAGGAGGATCGACATGGAGAGAAAATCAAAAAATACCACAATTACACCCCCACTTCGGGTGTCTCTTGTGGATGTATACAGAGAGGTTTGCAACACGGAAAAAATACCACCAGCTCGACCACTCAAAGGCAAAAAAGGAGGAGGAAATCGGGCTGAATATTGTGAATACCATCGGATCTGCGGGCACTCCACCAATGAGTGTTTCGACTTAAAAAATGTCATAGAAAAGCTCGTACGAGAAGGAAAGCTGGATCGATATCTGGCCACCCATGATGATGAACAAAGAAAAAGAAGAAGAGCAGAAGATGTCGAACCAACCGCGCCATCATCTCGAACGCCAGAAAGACATGTACACATGATACACGGCGGATTTGCCGGGGAGGAATCTCCAAATCATCTCGCAAAAGACATCTCAAAGATGTATATCACGTCGCAGGAAAAGAGGAAGCACCCGAGATCTCGGCAATCACTTTTACCAAGGAAGACGCATTCGGCGTCGCATCAGGGCATGACGATCCCATGGTCATCACTATTATACTGGTAAACGCAAATCTTCACCGCACTGATAGACCAGGGGAGCTCCGCCGATATCTTATTCAAAACTTCTTTCGACAAACTTGGCCTGGAAGAAAAAGAACTCAGAACATATCCGGACAGCCTGTTCGGACTAAGAGATACCCTAGTTTAACCGATGTAATACATCTCGCTCCACACAACTTTCAGAAAAGGAAGTCAGTCAAGAACACTTAAAATAGATTACATCGTAGTCCACGTAAGTTCAGCCTACAATTCCCTAATAGGTCGGACAGCGTTAAATCAGCTCAGCGCAATAGTCTCGACTCCGCATCTATGCATGAAGTTCCCAACGACAGGAGGAATAGCCACGATAAAGACAGATCAGAAGATGGCGCACCGCTATTACAACGAAAGTCTAAACCTCAGAGGCAGAGGAGAAGAATTTCACACAATTGTGCTTGGTGGAGTTCAGAGGCGGGAAGAGCTTCGCCCGCAACCTGAAGGAGAAATAGAGAAAATCCGGATCGGGGATATCCCAGACCAAACAACCAACATCGTCACACTCCTAAAAGGAGACATAAAAGAATCACTCATACAGTTTCTACAAGACAACACCGACTTTTTTGCGTGGAAGGCCATAGACATGCCAGGCAAAGATCCCAAATTAATGTGCCATAAGATAGCAGTCTACACACGATCTCGGCCGGTACAACAAAGGCGTAGAAAGCTAGGACCAGAATGCTCTCAAGCTGTGGAAGAACAGGTACGAGCTCTACTAGAGGCAGGTTTCATAAAAGAAGTCAAATACCCACTATGGCTTGCTAATATCGTATTGGTAAAAAAGTCAAACGGGAAGTGGAGAATGTGCACTGATTATACCGATCTCAACAAAGCCTGCCCGAAAGATCCTTATCCGCTCCCAAACATCGACGCTTTGGTAGATGCCTCCTCTAGATATAAATACATCTCCTTTATGGATGCATACTCAGGATATAACCAAATCTTAATGTACCCACCCGACAAAAAAAAACCTCATTCTTAACCCCAAAGGCAAATTACTGCTACATTATTATGCCATTCAGTCTTTTAAACGCGGGAGCCACTTACCAAAGATTAATGAACAAGGTTTTTTTGGATCACATCGAAAAGATCATGGAGGTCTACGTAGACGACATGCTAGTGAAGACGCAAAACGAATAGATGTTATTATACGATCTGACACAAGTATTCAACACCCTAAGACAACACGGCATGCGACTCAATCCCGCAAAATGTACCTTCGCAGTAGAAGCTAGTAAATTCTTGGGTTTTATGATCACACAAAGAGGAATCGAGGCAAACCCGGACAAGTGCAGGGCCGTACTCGACATGAAAAGTCTGACTTGTGTCAAAGAGGTACAACAATTCAACGGGAGGTTGACAGCCTTGTCCAGATTTTTGGCCGGGTCAGTAATAAGGTCTCTCCCCTTCTACGATACTCTAAGGACGGGAAAGGAGTTTGAATGGACAGCAGAATACGAGCAAGCCTTCCAAGACTTCAAAAGATTCCTGGGACGGCCACCTATACTAAGTCGGCCACGGGAAGGAGAACCACTCATATTGTACCTCGCGGTGGGAAATCGGGCAATAGCCTCAGCACTGGTCCGAGAAGACAACAGTGGGCAACAACCCATATACTTTATCAGCAAAGCATTACAAGGATCCGAGCTGAACTACCAGAAAATAGAAAAGTTCGCTTACGCTCTCATAATAACATCTCGACGACTTCATCCATATTTCCAGTCTCACACCATTAAAGTTCGGACTAACCAGCCCATAAAAGGGATCTTACAGAAAACAGACTTGGCAGGAAGAATCTTGCAATGGGCAGTCGAGTTGTCCGAATTCGACCTTCAATACGAAGCTCGGACGGCCATCAAATCTCAATATTTGGCCGACTTCATTACGGAATTCACGGACACACGGAAAATCCCCACAGAATGGAATCTATATGTGGATGGTTCCTCAAATAAAATGGGAAGTGGCGCGGGCATAATAATTGAAAGCGATTAGGGAACCCAAATTGAACTCTCCCTCAAATTTGGGTTCCCTGCCTCAAACAATCAAGTGGAATATGAGGCACTACTAACTGGTTTGAAGCTGGCTAGAAAGGTTGGAGCTCAAAAACTTATCGTCTTCAGCGACTCACAGGTAGTCACTTCACAAATAACAGGAAGCTACCAAGCCAAAGATCCCACTATGAAAAAGTACTTGGACAAAACCAGGGAACAGCTCGGATAACTCGGAGAGTATGAGATTCATCACATACCCCGAGAACAGAATGTCCGGGCCGATGCACTCTCAAAACTAGCCAGCACCAAACCAGGAGGCAACAATAGAAGCCTTATCCAAGAAATTCTACAAAATCCATCAATCTCAGAAGAAGAAAAAGTCCTAGCCATAACAGGTCGCGATCAGGGATGGATGACTCCCATAATTAATTACCTCAGAATAGAAGTCCTCCCTACAGATGAGAAAAAGGCAAAGAGGTTAAAACGGGAAGCACAATACTATACCATCATAAATAATACTTTATACAAAAGAGGGATTTCAATACCATTGCTAAAATGCGTACCGACTTCCAACACAAAAGATGTCCTAGAAGAAGTACACAGTGGCATTTGTGGCAATCACCTCGGAGCGCAGGCACTCGCCAAAAAAGTACTTCGGGCAGGATTTTATTGGCCAACTCTGCAAAAAGAAGCCACAAAAGTTGTAAGGACATGTTCACCATGCCAGAAACATGACAACTTTCACACCACCCGCCAGAGGAACTTATCAGCGTAACCTCACCTTGGCCATTCGCAAAATGGGGACTCGATCTCCTCGGATCTTTCCCTCAAGGATCAGGACAAGTCAAATTCCTCATAGTAGGAATAGACTACTTCACAAAATGGATCGAGGCAGAACCCCTAGCCAATGCCACAACTCAAAGAAGTCAGAAATTCCTATATAGAAATATCGTCACAAGGTTCGGAGTTCTATACTCCATCATTACAGACAATGGTACCCAGTCCATAGACGCATGCTTCAGAAAACTAGCGGCAGACCTGAATATAAAACAACAATTCACCTCTGTTGAGCACCCCCAAGCCAATGGGCAAGCTGAAGCTGCTAACAAAGTTATATTAGCAGGATTAAAATGAAGATTACAAGATGCAAAGGGAGTCTGGGCTGAGGAGCTCCCGCAAGTCCTATGGGCATATCGAACGACTCCACATTCCACGACAAAGGAGTCACCCTTCCGATTAGCTTACGGAATAAAGGCGATGATCCCAGTGGAGGTCGAAGAAGGATCACCCAGAGTAATCCATTTTACCGAAAAAGTCAATTCCCAACTTCAAAGGGAAGAGCTCGACTTACTTCCAAGAAATGCGAGAAAGAGCTCAGATAAGGGAAGAGACGTTGAAACGACGAGTGGCCTCCAGATACAACCAAAAAGTAATACAGCGGGCCTTCACTGAAGACGACCTCATCCTAATTTGAAACGACAAAGGAATAACTCGACCTGGAAAAGGAAAGCTAGCAGCAAACTGGAAAGGACCCTTCCGAGTCATAGAAGTAATGGGAAAGGGCTACTACAGGCTTTCCGAACTCGACGGGCGAGAGCTTCCTAGATCATGGCACGCCTGCAACCTAAGAAGATTCTCTACAAACGCTCAAGTCGTATTATTCTGAAACATTCATCGCCCGATTATAAAGCTACATATCGACAGAGAGTGAAAGCCAAAATTCACTGCGCGATCACGATAAAAACGATGGTTAAAACCTAAATTCTACAAAATCGGCAAAGATGAAAACAGAATAATGCAAGAAGTTATAGAAAGTAATCCATAGAAAGGACCTGACGAGGTCCTAATAAAATAGATTGCTATAAAATAACTTAAAGACTGGCCGGCACAAAAAGTCGAACCAGCCACAACAACCCAAGTTATAAGTAAAGCCCTGGAAAGAGGTCTGGCCAACCCTATAAAAGAGGATTACTATAACTTTGAAGAGCCCGACATGATGAAGTCAGACTCCTACAAAAAGTTACAAAGATAATCCCTGAAAGAGACCTGAACAAGGTCCAAGAAAGAGGATCATCAAGTAACTCGACAGGGCCTGACATGACAAAGTTGGCCCAGAAAGATAAGTTACAAAAGATAAATTCCTGAAAGAGAACTGAACAAGGTCCAAGAAAGAGGATTATCAAGTAACTCGACAGGGTCCGACATGATGAAGTCGGCCCAGAAAGATGTAAAGCTACAAAAAGTAATCTCCGAAAGAGACCCGAACGAGGTCCAAGAAAAGAGGATTACCAAATAACTCGACAAGGCCCGACATGACGAAGTCGGCCCAGAAAGATGTAAAGCTACAAAGGTAATCCCCAAAAAAGAGACCTAAATAAGGTCCAAAAGGAGGATTACAAACAAAGTCCCGGCCTATGAAGTTACCAAGACGAGCACAAGCAGACATGATATAAAAACTACTAAGTTTTGATAAATAGCAAGCTTCAGAGGCCACCAAAATCAACCCAAGAAGCTCGGAAACTACTTTGTTCTTTGCAAAATAAAAGTTGCTAAACAAGCAACCCAAAAAGTATCAACAGTCAGCAAAAACACAATTTACGAAGATAAAGAGTTCAAAAGCCCACAAACCGGGCTATCCACATTAAACAAGAAGAAAACCCAGTCAACATTGGAAGACTTCTCAGCAACATCAACTCGGGGTGAAGGAGGGCGAGTCTGGAGAGGCACTGCGTTCACTGTCCCGTCATCCCGATTTAATATCTGGCAATCAGGATCGGCCACAGAACAAGCAGGAGTTGAAGGAGCCGACACAACAGAAGCTTTAGCAATAGGCTCAGAGGGAGGTTCAACATCATCATCATCAGGGTCCTCGGGAACGATCTTGCCATCCTTCACAATATTATCCAAACTAAATAAAGCAAGATCAGCTCCCGGAGCGATAATCTAAACCTTCTCCTTCAGGTTCTCGTAAGCAGCAATTACGCTGCCCACAAGATGACCCTAGAGCTCGGAATAATCAACCTGAGCCGACTCTAGCTCCTCCCGAAGACGCATTACTTCTCGGTAGGACATGACATAGCTTTTTTTATGCTTCAAAGCCACATCCTCAGCCAATCGCACAGAGGCTGCCAGGTCAAGAGAGCTGGCCTTCTCCCCCTCCAGCTCCTTCTTCAGTTTAGTCACCTCCGCTTCAAACTCCTCTTTTAGACCCTTCATCCGATCAAACTCTTGCTTAGCTTCCTCCATAAAGGCTTTGGTAGCATGCAGAGGCAGATTTTGGGCAGTTTGATACAAAGCAGCTCCCATATGAGCCATCTTAACACTACTCTGAGTTATAAAATCTAAGTGATGAAGGAGAGATACATCATCCATGGAAAGAGCACCATAAGGTGCGATCTGCTGGTCCACAAAACCAATAGGGTCAAAATCCGGGGCATCTAGATTGAAAAGTTCAACAGTTTGAGATCTTTTTGGAAGAAGGGCGGCCGAAGAAGAAACCACAACAGCAGTAGAAGATTGAGGGGGATCCACTAAATGGACCCGAGGTGTAGGGATCATTCTCCTCGAGCCAGGAGAGCTCGGCACAGGTGGCTTCAAAGGAGCTTGGGAAGTTCTTTCCCCATCAACCCAGGCCGAGATGTTTTGAGCTGCAGTAGCTTTTCTCGCCTTCTTGAAAGCCTTCATTACATCATTATTCTTGGCCATCTCTGAAAAATGAAAAACAATAATTTATCAAACCGGGAGAAAAGTAGGAAGAAAACAACAAACAAAATATATCAAGGCAGTACCCAAAGCAGTTCGAATAAGGGACGGGTCTCCCAAAGATTTTTTAGTATCCAAATGAGGAGGTTCCCCCCAAATATCCTCCAAAACATTCACAAAGGCCTGCTTGACCTCGCTCAACATCTCCCAAGTATATCAGGATACCACTACGTTCTTCTGCCACTCTAAGGGAAAGCAGGGCTCATTATTCTCATCCAGAAAGAAGGGTCGGGCTCCTTCAGCAGCCTGGACCTTAAAGAAGTAATTCTTAAAATCCCAGAAAGATTCGTCATACATGGAAAAAACTTTGTGTCCCTGGACAGACCTGAAAAAAAATCCAAGAAGCTTTCTTCTTGGTAGTCCCAGGCTTGGTCAACACAAAAAGATATAGAAAAAGAGTTTGAGAAGGTGTAACACCAAATTCTTGACAAACAAGCTGAAAAATCTTAATGAAACCCCACGAATTCGGATGGAACTGCGAAGGGGCTACGTTACAAGACCATAGTAGATCAGTTTCAAAAGAGGTAAAAGGAAAGATGATGTTCATTTGGCCAAAAAAGAAATCATAAGCATAGAAGAAGAGATGCCCCCCTGGGTCAGGACCGGAAAGCAAACTCTATCACCAGAATCGGGTGCTACTAACTCGTAATTGCTCTCCTGATCCTCATTGCTACAGATACGATGATGCCTTCTAAGCGTCACACAAAATTCAGAATCAGCTAAAGAAACACACAGCAAGACAAGAGAGTCCAGCCAATTAGACATCCCTTCAAGAACCACAGGAGATGCCTCGACAATATTTTTTCGGGAAGACATGGTCAACTAAGTCCTACAAACAAGAAAAAGATTGGATTACTGAAAAAGGTAAAAACATCCCAGATCAAATCAAAACCACTCAGACAGCACAATCCAGTGCCAGTATAACAGATAAAAAGGAAAACCCCTGGACATAACCCAAGGCCCAGGGGCATCCTTTAGAGGCAATCGGGGAATAAAACTTCCAGGAAAATCTACAAGACTAATATCTCAACAGAAACAATTCAAGAAATCAGCAAAGTGACAAACCAGGCACAGTAAAAATTCAAGCTTTCCAAAATGCACTCAGTCAAAATCAAAGCTTCAAAGTCAAACACAACACAGCAGAAATGAACGGTGAAGGGAAAATAAAACCAACCTAAGAAAGGAGAAGAATACGCAAGAAGATTGAGGACAAGGAGGCTAGAAATCACCGTCGAAAGCACTCACGATAGCCAAACAAACGTTGCAAGAAGAAATGCCGAGAAACGTAAAGTTTGCAAAAGAAAACAGAAGGAGAGGAGAAAAAGGGAAGTCACAGCAAAAGCAAGAGAGGAGAAAAACGTTTTTTGAAAAGTAAATTTCAAAATAAAAGCCAAGAGAAATGGAGCATCGAAAACAAATTAATGGGGCATTAAAAACCCTTGCACATTCCCAAGGCAAGGACGCTAATCCAAAAGCGCGCGTTTTCAAAGGAAGCGAAACGTTCTGCATTCAAAAAGGGAACCCTACAAAGACAAAAGCGACGAAATGCTTGAGATTGGCTTCACCCGAGAAAGAATCAAAAGTCTTTGAACTAAAGACTCAACCTCAAAAAGAAGACCGAGCTCGAGCAGGGCCGCTGTTCATACCCTAGGGTCGAGCTGTCCGACCCGGGATGTTCTACAAACAAAGCGACCGACTTCTTCAGGTCAGGATGACCCGACCTCTTCTCAAAGAGCTCGGCCAAATCACAAGAAAGCCCAATAAAGGGCCCAAACAGAGGAACACGACCCGAATCCAAGGGCAGCCCAAGCCTACAGAGATAAAGGCGGTTCCTTAAAGATAAGACGGCCTCACTCGAAGATAAAGATAAGATAAGATAACTTATCTTATCTAAGGAAGGTCTCTCTACACCATTATAAATACACTGGAGCATCCATGTATAACTCATACTCTGATTCTACTCAATACCTGCTTAATATCCTTGCTAACTTAAGCATCGGAGTCCCTTGAAGGTACCCCCACCCTCTGGGGATGAAGGATTAGCAGCACCGCCAGATCCAACAAGCCGGACACGTCATCTCCGACCAGCACAGAAGATCTCGACCGAGATCGACCTACAGTTTCAGGTAACCCTCAGAACAAGGCCCAAATAAAATGAAATGCAAATGCTAAAAAAATTTTGAGAAAGCAAGAATGGAATGGGCCCAGTAGTTTCAGTAAAGAAAGCCCATATTTCGTGAACTACTCCAGCACGTAAGGTCCATCACTCATTGTGACCAGCTATGAATCCAGTAAACTTCATAGTGAGTTAATGAAGTTTACTCATCATCTGTCAGAAAAATCTCAGCATGATCTATGAGACAATTCACAAAAAATCTCAACATTAGAATCATTAAGAAAATATAGATGAAGCAAGAATGCCCAGTTCAATCCGTAATTTGCAGAACCTTTCTTCTATCAATGGTTTGGTAAAAATATCAGCTAGCTGACTTTCATATTTAAAAAACTGAATATCTAAATTTCTATTTTGCACGTGTTCTCTTATAGAATGATATCAAACTTCAATGTGCTTTGTTCTTGAGTGCAAAACTGGGTTTTTGGAAATGTTTATAGCACTCATGTTGTCATAAAACAATGGAATATTATAAATATTCAGCTTATAGTCAGCCAATTGAGTTTTCAGCCATAATAATTGATAACAACAAGAGGAGGCTGCAATATACTCAGCTTCGACTGTTGAAAGTGCCATTGTAGCTTGCTTCTTACTTGACCAAACAATGAGTGATTTTCCAAGAAAGCAACACATGCCACTTGTGCTTCTTCTATCAATTCCGTCCCCAGCAAAATCTGCATCACAAAAACCCACTAATTGAAAAGAATAAGTCTTTGAAAACTATAAACCATAATCAGTGGTACCAAGCACATATCGGATGATCCTCTTGACAGTTGAGAGATGTGATTCCTTAGGCTTTGATTGAAACCTTAAGCATACTCCAACACTTTGGATGATATCAGGCCTTGAGGAGGTTAGCTACATCAAAGAGCCAATCACCCCTCTACAGCAAGTCTCATCGACATCTCTAGCATGTTTATCTTTGTCAAGCTTGATATTTAGATGCATGGGGGTTCCTATTGGCTTGGCAAATTCCAGCCCAAATTTTTTGACAAGTTCTTTTGCATATTTTTCTTGATGAATGAATATGCCTTCTGCAGTTTGTTTGATTTGCAAGCCTAGAAAGAAATTGAGCTCTCACATCATGCTCATATCAAATTCATTGGTCATAAGCTTAGCAAAATCTGCACACAAAACCTCATTAGCCGAACCAAATATAATATCATCAACATAAACTTGCACAAGAATAAAATGATCATTATAATTCTTAATAAATAAAGTGGCAGTGGCTCCTCTTTGAAATTTATTTTTCAATAAAAATGAGCTAAGCCTTTCATACCAAGCTCTAGGAGCTTGTCTTAAACCATACAAGACTTTAGCTAGCTTGAAAACATGGTTGGAAAAATTTTTATTTTCAAACCCAGGTGGTTGAGCCACATAAACCTCTCTATCTATTATACCATTGAGGAAAGCACACTTTACGTCCATTTGGAATAGCTTGAAGCCACAATGAGCTGCATAAGCAAGGAGTAATCTGATTGCTTCCATTCGAGCTACAGGTGCAAAGGATTCATCGAAATTAATCCATTCCTCTTGATCACAGCCTTGAGCAACCAATATATATTTGTTTTGGACAATGGATCCATCTTCACCTAATTTGTTTCTGAACATCCATTTAGTTCCAGTGACTTTCTTTCCATTTGAGTGAGGCACTAATGTCTAGACCTGATTTTTCTCAAACTGCTGCAATTCTTCCTCCATGGTTAACACCCAAGATGGATCAGCAAGTGCTTCTTAGATATTTTGAGGTTCAATCTTTGATATAAGAGCTAAGTTATTAGATTCAGCTCTTTTCAAAGATGATCTAGTTGATATTCCTTTGGAGGGATTACCTATTATGAATTCCTTAGGATAGTTTCTCAAAAACTTCCATTCTCTGGGCCTTCTGGTTTGAGTTGAGGATTCAGGTTCCTCTTGATCAACAATGGCCTCTGTATCAGTACTGTCTGCTGTAACAGAAGATAATTCCAAATTGTCTCCTGTAGAATTGGGATTTTCGCTACTAACAGGTGCATCTTCATGAGAACTTGAATTTTGAGGAACTGACTCAGTGTTCTTGGTCAATTCAACTTCAAAACCTGGAAGATCATCTATGCAAACACTAGGAATAGTGTTAAACCCACAGAATGTGACATGCATGGTTTCTCCAACAGTTTTGGAGTTCTTGTTATATACTCTATATGCCTTGCTATGAGTGGAATAACCATGAAAAATGCCTTCATGTATTTTAGAATCAAATTTTCCTAAATTTTCTTTGATATTCAGTATGAAACACTTGCAGCCAAACACATGAAAGTAACTAAGATTGGGAGGATGTCCTTTCCAAAGTTCATATGGAATTTTCTTCAAAAACATCCTTATGATGGTTCTATTTAAAACATAGCAAGTTGTATTTTCACAACTTCAGCCCATAAGAACTTGGGAACTTCATACTCACATAACATAGCTCTAGCTATTTCTTGTAAACTTCTATTTCTTCTTTCTACAACACCATTTTGTTGAGGTGTTCTAGGACAAGAGAAGTTATGTGATATGCCTAGTTCATCAAAAAAAGATTCAAAGTATTGATTTTCAAACTCTTTGTCATGATCACTTCTAATTGAAATAATTTTTAAACTCTTTTCATTTTGAATCTTCTTGCTGAACTTTTCAAAGACAGCAAATGCTTCATGTTTATGAGCTAGAAAAAACACCTAACCAAACCTAGTATAGTCATCCACAATTACCATGTCATAACTTTTTTTCCAAGACTTTGAGTCCTAGTTGGTCCAAACAGATCAAAATGTAACAACTCCAATGGTTTCTTAATTGAGACGTCTTCCTTGGGTTTGAAAGAGGTTTTTATTTGTTTACCCATTTGACAAGCATCACATGTGATGTCCTTATCAAATTTGATATTAGGAATATCTCTTACTAAGCCCTTTTTAATAAGCTTAGAGATTTGGAACATGCTAGCATGTCCTAATCTCTTATGCCACATCCATTTTTTAGATTCCATTGAAGAGAAATATGTTATATTTTGGATTTTAAGGTTATCTAGTGTGAGACCATAAACATTGTCACTTCTTTTGGCAACAAATAAAATAGCCCCTATTTTCTCATTAATGACCCTACAATCAGATTTTCTAAAGGTTACAGTATATCCAAGGTCACATAATTGACTTATGCTCAATAGATTCTGCTTTAACCCATCAACTAAAAAGACACTATCAATGCAAGTAAAATTTTTTTTTGCCAACCTTACCAATGGAAATTATTTTACCTTTACCATTATCTCCGAAAGTGACAAATCCTCCATCATACTTGTTGAGTTTAATGAAGAAAGTATTCTTTTCGGTCATATGCATTGAACATCCATTACCAAGATACCACATGTCCAATTTCTTCTTGGATGTAAGACAAACCTGCATGTTCTTCAACTAACCTTAGGTATCCAAATCCATTTGAATCCTTTGATGTGAAATCTTTTTGGTTGCCCAAGAGCATTGAAATCATGAAGAACTTTATATAATTTACTATCATTACCAAAAGACCTTAGAAAGATGAAACATTGAGGAGGATCATGACCTTTTCTATTGCACTTGTAGCAATGGTTCTTGCTCACTGATTTTTGAGGTTTGCTGAAACCTTTAGGTTTGAAAAACTTGGAAGAGGAAGCTTCAGATTTTTGAAATTTTGTTTGAAAATAGCCTTGCTTTCCTCTTTAAATCCAAGTCCAGATTTTTCAGACTCAAACCTTTGACAAGCAAGTAGTTTATCCAGATTTTGGGAACCTTGAACAAACTTTGCTAAGTCTTCATTCGAATTTTTAATTTGTTCCTTCAGCTTTTTGTTTTCAGAAATCAAATCAGTGGAAGCAATGACCTTGTGCTTGAGTTTAAATTTCTCTAATTCAGCTCGTAAAGCACTATTTTCTTTTTTTAAAAGATTTTCATTACAGATTTCGGTTGCCTTAACCTTTTTCAAAAGAAGATCATTTTTTGTCCTCAATGCCTCATTTTCTTTCTTACATTTAGCATACTTATCTAAGAGTTTTTTAGAATTCACAGTAATGTCTTTGATAATGTAGTGTAATTCATCAATAGATAAGTTAGAGAGATCTACCTCATCTTTATCATCATAATTAGCCATCAGGCATAGCTGAGCTCATTGATCTGAGTTCTCAGAGCTAGTGTCATTCTCTAAGTCTTTTCATGTTGCCATCATCACTTTCTTTTTGTCTTTCTTGAATTTTTTGCCTTTCTTTAGTTGAGGACAATCTGACTTGAAGTGTCCTGGTTCCTTGCAGTGGTGGCATGTGAACTTGACTTGATCTTTCTTGAAGTTTTTGGATGAAGAACTTCCTTTGCCTTTGCTTTTGAATCTCAGTAATCTTCTCATTTTTCTTGCAAAGAGCACCATTTCTTCATCTGAGAAACTGTCATCAGATTCTTCTTCTTTGGCTGTCATTCTTGATTTCAGTGCTATACTTTTCTTTTTGTCATCTTTGTCTTGAGTCATGTGAGTGGTTTCATAGGCTAGCAGCTTGCCTCTTAGCTCATCATAGGTGATTTTGATCAAATCATTCCTTTTAGAGATGTGATGATTGGATTTTTGACGGTTTAGAATTTCACTAATGAAATCTCGTTGTAAAGTATAGTTTCTAAACCAAGCAATAATCCTTTCATACAAAAGATTGTTTGTCACAAGTAACAAACCCCTAAATTTATAAACCGAAGTATTGGAACCTCGGGTCGTTCTCCCTAGGAATTGTAATGAAGTGTCTTCTTATTGGTTGTGAGTTATTTTTGGGGTTTTGATAAGAAACATGAAAGATAAATGGCAAGAAAGTAAACTAACAACTAACAAAGCTCTTGGCAAGATATGAGAACTAGAAGTCCTATCCTAGTTATCCTCCTCAATTGTGACAACAAATTATCCATTACTCCCACTTAGTTAACCTCTAACCATGGAGGAAAGTCAAGTGGATGAATCGATTTGATTCCTCAAGTCCTAATCATACTTGGAAGGTACAAAAGAAAAGTAAAGCAAATTAACAACAAGA
The DNA here is from genome assembly GCF_000817695.3 of Arachis duranensis. Lineage (NCBI taxonomy): Eukaryota > Viridiplantae > Streptophyta > Magnoliopsida > Fabales > Fabaceae > Arachis > Arachis duranensis. Next base: position 118,337,702 of record NC_029774.3, on the reverse strand, counting down.
ATAGAATCTAACAACAATTATTGAAAGGAATTAACAACAACAATCAAAAGAAACGCAATTATTATGAATTACCTTGAATTGAATTGAAAGAAAATGGAAGGAACAATGGTAGATCTACAACAAAGTACAAGAACAACATAAAGGAAATTACAACAAAAGAATGGAAGAATGATTAATGTAACAACAAAGAATTGAAGAGTAGAAGTAGAAGAAGATGAATTAAAAACCTAGATCTAAGAACTAATCTAATCCTAATCCTAATTCAAGAGAGAAGTGAGAGATTCTCTCTCTAAAACTAAATCTAAACTAATCCTAATGAGTGTAAAAATGATCAAAAGTCAAAAAGTCCCATTGTTCTTCAATCTTTGGCTTTAAATAGCGTTTATGGCGCCAAAGTTGGTTGCAATTGGGCCCCACAACCCTTGAGAATTCGTTGGGTGCGAATTCATTAAAAAATCATATTCCAGCATCAACGCGTATGCGCACAGCACGCGTACGCGTCCATGGGCCATTTCGCAGGGTGCGCGTAAGCGCCAGGTGCGCGCGCGCGTCCATGGGCGAGTTCATCTCTTTGGCTTTTCATGATCTTCTCCACTTTGCATGCTTTCCTCTTCACTCCTTTGATCCATTCCTAGCCTTTTCAATCTGAAATCACTAACAAACACATCAAGGCATCTAGTGGAATCAAAGGGAGATTAAAATCATCAAGTTAAAGGCCTAAAAAACATGTTTTCACATTTAAGCACAAATTAAGGGAGAATCACAAAACCATGCTAATCCATTGAATAAATGTGGGTAAAAGGTCATAAAATCTCTTAAAATCAATACAAGATAAACCCTACAAATGGTGTTTATCAAGATGGCTATGCTTTTGACTTCCCATTTCTTAATAAGACTCCTCAGGATCTTCCTCACTAAGGTTTCTTCAGAATAGCTCCTTCCCATGGCATCCAGATTATTGATGATTATTGAGAACCTTTTGAACATTTGATCGATGCTCTCATCCTCCTTCATGCTAAACATTTCATACTCCTTCATTAGCATATCAATTATGGTCTCCCTAACTTGCTTAGTGCCTTCATGAGTGAGTCTGAGCTTGTCCCAGATTTCTTTAGCCATCTTGCACCTTGACACTTTTCTGTATTCTTCAAAACTGATTGCACATTGTATCAGGTTGATTGCCTTGGCATTGAGTCCAACCTTCTTATTTTCTTCCTCTGTCCACTCACTATCTTTTTTTGCCACAACTTCTCCATCAACATTTTGTTTAGTGGGAACGTCTAGTCCGTTGAGGATGATCTTCCAGATGTTGTAGTCGATTGACTGCACGAAGATTCTCATTCTCTCTTTCCAGTAGGAATAGGTGGTGCCATTGAAATAGAGAGGTCTATTGTTAAGCCGCCTTTCGTGAGAGTGAAAGCCATGATGTTATGACCCATATTGTTGGCCATGGATCTTTACTCCAAGCTGTGAAGCTTGACTCCTTGAGACCTTGCTCTGATACCAATTGATGGTTCTACTTGAACTTGAGAAGGGGGGTGAATCAAGTTGGCTTAAAACTTAAAGTTTCAAACTCTGTTTTCACTGAAGCTGGAATTGCAGGAGATTTCTTCGTTTTGTCCCATGTGCAGAAAGTAAACAGAGAAGGGAAGAAGAGAAATATGCCAGCATATATCCTAGTTCGGATTCCAAGTACCATGAATCTTACGTCCAGTCTCTACCACAATTCATGGTAGAATTTTTACTATAATCCACTGATTACAAATACCAATACTATTGAATTACAACCTAATTCAACTAGTATCTATTCCTAAGCTTTCTTCACCAAAGCTTAGCACCCAAAGTGCTAACCCAACTTGAAAGGAAAATCCTAACAGATTCAAACTCACCAAATGCTAACCCAACTTGGCAAGGGGAACTAGTCCTAGTTCAATCTTTCAATTACAGAGAAAAATATTGGCTCTTTTGCATCACTCTTACCTTTTCTCTCTTGGCTTTTACAACTCACATGTTTAGCCTTTTTCTCAAAACAGAAAATGACACAAGACAGCTATAATCAAGAAAATAAAAAATTAAGCTTGAGTAGAAGAAAAAGATTTCAGCTCCATGTATGAGATGATGCTTTGAGTGTGTGCTCTCTTTTTCTTGCCTTCGAGTGTTGGAATGAGGCTCCTTATATGTCTTCAGCTTGCCTTCATTTTTGCTTCTTCCATTTTCTTGTCCTTGCTGCCTGTTGGAGCTCGCACTGCTGGCATGCAGTCCTCTTTCATCATACTCCACTATCTCTGCTGCTTGAGGAGCCCGTTCACCACCTATGTGGTCCTTTTCTTTGCTTTCTTTCTTGGCATGCACTCCTTTTTCATTTTTCTCCATAACCTCTACTACTGCTGCTCTTTGCTCGTTTGTGTTTTGCTCAACCATCCATGATCCAAATAGTGCTCTGTTGATGTCCTTGGGTTAGTGGAGTGTCCTTGTGTCCTTTTTTTACTTTATTTGAGCAACACTTGTCCTTTTTTTTGTCCAGCTGTCCTCTTATTGCTTCTAGCAATTACATAATCATTTGATTTTTGATCGGTGATACAAGGAGGAGCTTTTAGCTTTTTAAGTTGCTGAAGCATATGCTAGTCTTGGACTTGTTTATTTGCTTGAATAATCAAATGGATTGACCAGCTTCATTGTTTGGCAGTGAGATGAGTTATGGACCTGCCACAATAAAACACACAGTAAACAATATTGGGCTCTCAATCCAAGGAATGTTTGTCATCATTTATAAAATCCAAAATCAATTTAGACTTAACACACATTGCCCTTTGAATCAACATGAACAGGATACTTCAACAGATGGCTCTTCATTTTGGTTACTTCATCAGCTGCATACTTTCTCCAGTTATGCTCACTCAACGACCTTATCCATCTCACGCATTTGAGACTCTCTGGATGCTCGAAACATGCGTCCACTTCTCCAATATGCTCCTTTTAATTATGTGGCATTGGCATTTATTTGTTACTGAAATAAGTTTTTTAGATATATTTTTGGGTTGCTTGAAGCAGGCCTCGTTGTGAGTTAAGAATTATAATGCTATGTGGAGTACTATGGTTTGTTCACTGAGCGAATGAGATAGATAGTATACGTGGCATTTAGGTTTGTAAAACAAATACTAAATTGTATTTTTCTTTGGCCATTTAAACTAGATCGGATGTTCATTTTACTATAATTGCGGATGATTCTTTGCATTCTAAAATGGATGGTTATTTTGGGTATACTATTTGTCTTTTACTTGATTTTTTGGATTTTGTTTGCACATGCCCCGCAAATTTTTTTATTATGTGGGTTGAATTAGATTTAGACTAATTTGATTGAATTCAAGTTGGGTTTTAGCTACGCCATTTAAACATGATGCACGAGTGGTATTTTTGGTCAATTTTTTAGTTGTTTCTCATCAACTAATGTGGATGTTCATTTTACTGTGTATGCGGATTGTTCCTTTCTTTCTAAAGTGGATGTTTATTTTGGGTTTACCGTTTGTCTTTTATTTAATTTTCTGATTTTTGCATGCGCATGCTCCGTATGTTTCTTTTGTTTTATGGTTTGAGCATTAGAGATTAAAATACGATTTTTGTAAACATTAATATTAACTTGAAAAACAAATAAAGTCTTAATTTGAAATAAAAAAATTATTATATAACATTTGCACAAAATATGTAATTTATAGTTTAGAGAAATACTAAAAAGTCAGCAGTTAGTTATTAATATTTAAAAGTGTGTGTTAGAATAACAAGAATCTTCAAAAAATGCTATATCATGATGATAGTATTAAGATCTTCAAGTCTAAGTTAAGGAAATTTATCAGGAGCTCTCTACTTGTAATCTTTCTCCAACATTTTGACTGCTAGAAATTGTACCTGTGATCCTTCTTTCTCTTCCTTTCTCTTCAATTTTGTAACTTGATAGCCGATGTGCATTGGAAAATAGGAACACAACTCAATTTTCAGGCATATCAATTACTAGTGCGTAACAAGAACTCATTAACCCCAAGTTTTAGAAGATAATCAACAATCTATGAAAAAAAATCTTAACCTCAAAAAAGCATAACTAAATGATTGCTTTCACTATAACCAATAGAATAGAGTGAAACTCAATTCCAATATAGAATAAAATGAACATTGTATACATAGTAAAATAAACATCCACTTTAGTTAATAATAAATATCTAACAAGTTAACTAAAATTTTATCCGTATACCATGTTTAAATAGCCTAACTCAAACCCAACCTCAATTCAAGAAAACATAAACTAAGTCTATCTAATTTTTTCTATTATTCCGAAACCACATAACAAAAGAAACTAGTGGAGCATGTACATGCAGAATTCAGCAAATTAAGCAAAAGATCAATACTATAAGTAAAATAAACATCTACTTTTTAAATGAGTGAACCATACGTAATAAAATAAATATTCAGATACATAATAATCATCCCTTTCATGTCAACTCAGGAACGGATATTCGAGTCTAGAACCCATTATATACATCATGTATACATTTACGTACTAAAAAAATAAGACACCCTTCAAATATCACATAATTCAAGCAAGCTATTAACTAAATAAAAATTGTATAAGAGCTACGATGAAAACCAATCATTCAAAAACTGATAAAAATAACCATCCCTTTTGTGGCCATCCAAATTTTGACAATGTTCTAAGTCTCATTTTGATTGCAAACATTGTTATTCTTTTATTCATTTCATTGCCAAAAATATAAAATAACAAAGCAAAAAATTCACATAAACACAAATTAAAATAATAAGTGTTTGATGGCATGAACTAATTATTAACACCTACACATAAATGGAGCAAGCATAGACATCACATTCAACACTGTTGCCAATATATACCTAAACGATTCAAATCAAATATATTCTCTAATTAAGCACATCACCAATTTGATTATAATTGATTAATAATTAATCAATTAATTATTAACCATAGCTAATAATCAAGATTGTAAAAAAACAACAATTTTTCTTGTCGGAATCATAAACTTACATAACAAAAAAAAAAGAAAGAGAGAAAATTGGAATTTGAAAATCCAAATTACTGATTCATAATTATATAATTATTGTGTACTATATAGCATCAAGATTATTAGGAACCATCTATCTATCTATAAATCATTATCCATCTCCACCCATAAATTAAATATCATGTGTTAATTTAATATGTTTTAAGGTCTATTAGTCTTGTAAATGCTGTTTAATATATGAATTTTGAATGGCTTAATTCTTATTTGAGTCAAATTCCAATAAAAGAATAATTCGCTCAACTCACACACCCAAAATAAAGATGTGTAAATAAAAAATTTTAATATTAATATAATTAATTTAATAATAATAATTCATACATATATTTACTAATATTATATGTTGTAATATATATATTTTCAATACTGCTGGTGCAGGAGTACATTCGAGGCATAGAAGGTCGAGAAAGTTTTCTCTAATATATCATTATCAGATATCTTTTTCCTACATAATTTCATTCGTGAGGTGATTCGAAACATTACAGAATTATATTCATTTATGGATTTAAAATCCTGTAGACGCAAGTGCGTCCATTCATATCGGGCTTGAGGAAGTATCACCATCTTTTGATGATTGTACCTTTTTTCAAGATCTTTCCACAGATCTACAGGATCTTTTAATGTGAGGTATTTATTTTTCAATCTTCCGTCAAGATGACGACGAAGAAAAATCATGGCTTTAGCTTTATCCTTTTAGGATGCATTATTTTCAGCCTTAATGGTATCTTCAAGATCCATTGAATCAAGATGGATTTCAACATCTAGCTAGTATCCATGATAAATAGTTGTTTCTAGATATATCAAGAGCATTAAATTCAAGATGAAAGAGTTTCGACATAATAAAAATTTATTACTTGAGTCTTCCTAAAATTTGATCAGAGTCTAGTGCTAATAACGTGTTGTGAAATAAATAAAAATATACCAAATATAAAATAAAGATGTGTAAATAGAAGACTCTAGTATTAATATAATTAGCTCAATAATAATAATTCATATATGTATTTACTAATATTATATGTTGTAATGTATATATATAAAGAGAGAGAAGTATTTAGTAAAATTGGAACGTAAAGAGAGGGAGAGAGAGAATTGATTTGTTTATTACTGTTGTAGTGTCATTTGCTTCATATCATATTCCTATTTATAGGCACATAAAAGTTGTGCTTTCAAATGTAATTAAATATGGTCTTCCTCTGATAAAAACAAATTCTATATCGAAAAGGTTGACCGCCCAAAATTGTGAAAGAAGTCATAAATCATTAAATGGGCATCCACCCATGCTTATCATAACAATTTCAAGATCTAAGAAGCAATTTATGACCTCATGATAAAGAGACTACTTGAAAAGAGAGATGAGCGAGTATTATGAATTTTTTGAAGGAGTGAAAAATGCCGTTGTAGTAGCAAATAGAGAAAGAGCAGGAGCAACAATAGCAGCGGTTTTGGAGTGCAAGAATAGAGAAAGTATAGAAAGTCAATAGAATATATATACAATATGTA
>NC_029774.3:118328127-118330968 GCF_000817695.3 Arachis duranensis | reverse complement strand
TATATATATATAATCAATTTGAATTGGTCGAGTGGTCAGCTCACTTGTCCGCTTAAGCAAGTATTAAGGGTTTGAATTCCGCCTTTTTCATACAGTAATTTATTGGCCAGCGACAGACCTTTAAATGGAGTTCAGATCTGCGACGGATTAGTCATTAATTTGTCGGGTTGGGGGATACCGTGGGAAACCAAAATATATTTTTTTTTTTCACAAATTAAAGTAGGGTAAATAGGAAAAGAAAGAAACAAAACAAGAAGCATCTATCTATTTTAGAGAGAAGACTTTGGTGTTTTCTTTTTTTTAATATTTTAATTTCCTTCCAAGCAAGCAATATACTCTAATACATAAGGGGACATGGCATTCGTGGAACAAAAGCCATTAGCTTTTCTAGCTTTGCTTATGCAATTGTGGGTCCATTCAACGTTGCTTTGCTTCTTTTAGCCTCAACATAATTCTTACTATCAAATCTTGCATTGCAATGAGTAATGATATGCATGGCATGCCAATCAGATTAAGAATCAAGCTTAGCTTCTTCCTACACTTATATATTGAAAAACAGTAATTTTATGACAGATTTTTCATTTGTACAAATAAGTGAATAACAATAATTCAAGCAATGTAATAAATAGTATTTGATCCATTTATTTTTTTATGATTTAAAAGTCTATCATTCAAATTATTTGAGTTGAATATATATAAGTTTTTGAGGTTCAATTTCATGTAAACAAGTATGATATATATGATGAAGCTAGTTAATATATATTGCAAGAAACAGAAGAGACACTAGACTAGCTATAGGCTGTAATCAAGTATATATAATTTCTTAAAAATAATCCTAGGTTGTAATTACATATCAAACATGAAATTTAAAATTGAAAGCTAAGGTTGAACTCTATTATTTAATTCTAGCTCCACATGCACATCGAATAATTTTATACACAAATCAACTATCAAATATAATATAATATAATCAAAGTTGGTGTCTGCCTTTGGACTTTCACGTTAGAAAACAAAGAAGAATGTTAACATTTTCTGTTAGGAATTACTGTTTAGGTTTTGACCGAAAATAAAGAGTCTAAAGTATCAGAATATTATTCACCATCCACATACGTATCCATGATTACCATCCCAAAAAGAAAAGAATGACTTCAGTTCAGCAGACACACATAATTACTTCCATTAATAATCAAAGAGTGTATTAAACGTTAGAAACACATCCAGATTACAAAACCTAAAAATATATGAAAATATAATATTTGAATGAATATATTTAAAAATACTCGATAATAAGCACGGTTGAAATTTTGTTAGAAAACTATATCATTAATTACTTTTAATTAATTATTAGAACTATAAATATATGTGTTGAGACTTGAGATTAGAACATTTATTATTTATATATTGTGATGAGGAACATATTTGATTTGGTAAAGACAATAATAAATATAGCTTTAATCACATATCAAAATTAAAGTAGGATATATATTGGTGTTAATTTCTAGTTTTCCTTTCTTATCCCTGCTATATTAACTTTACGAGACTTTTATAATGATGGTAAAAAATGTTGGTCCCTAACAGCACCTAACCTTTTTCGTTGTGTTATATTAGGCAAATGTAGGGAATCTGAACCAGAAATAATGCAGAAACAACCTTATTTTGCGATCCTATATAATTGGTTCAATGTTGGGATATTAAAGAAATGTATATAATAATTATAAGATAAACATTATAAACCAAGTTTTTATAGCAAATGAAAAATATAGGTAAATAATAATTTTTGTAAATAATATGAATAATAAATTTAATAATAAAATAATTATTTACACGCCTGATAAATTAAACATACGTTATTTATGTTATTCAAAAAAATCATTAACATTACTTTGTACGAAATTATCAGTGACTGATTATCGACGTGACTTGGCTTCAACTACTCCACTGACAATGATGCAATATTATAAGAATTGACCCACTAATTATGCATCATTCTTAATAATGATAATATGTATTTAATATGTTAGGTTTAGTAGTTATAATATTTTTTAACATCGCATTTCTAATCCTTATACAATACAATATCTGATACTAATAAATATTGGAAAAGTCTACAAATTAGACTATATTAAAAGGAAAAAAAATCGTTTGAAATTATCATAAATTTATTGACGCAAAATATTTACACTCATTTTCTTTAATAAGAATCAAAATTATATTTAAGATGAGTACAACATAATAAAGACCCCAAAAGTTAGCCGCCTTTAATTATTATTAAGACTGCAGTTCCATATGTATAAGACAACGACAATAAACAGGTAGATGAATAAATAAAATCGATGATATTATTACATGATTAGTTGAAATAATTCATAACGTTAAGCAAGTTTCTGGATCGGAATCTTGTAGATAAAATAAATTGTGTTGAATTATTTTTATGCCATACTATAATTTATGTTAATAATTAAGCTAAACTGATTAGTATCATAATAAACTCCAAATAATAATAATAATAATAATAATAATAATAATAATAATAATAATAATAATAATAATAATAACAACTCGTTTTTTTCATTGGTAAATGATCATTTTTCTTTTTTGCTATAATAATGAAATTTTAAAAATGGTCTATAACGCATCTTTTATTTTCTTTTGGCGTATATATATTAAAAGTAAAATATATGTTTTTCTAAAAATGTTGAGAGTGTAATTAATATTAATCCATTTATTAATGCAAATAGTAATAGTTTGACCAATTAGAGATCTATTTATTAGATTTTTTTTCTAATATTAATACCCTCTAAAAAAATAAGGAGCGTAACACTTTTTTAAAAATTAATTTTA
>NC_029774.3:118304808-118327725 GCF_000817695.3 Arachis duranensis | reverse complement strand
CTAAGAAAAAAAAAAAAAGAGTATATATAATCAAAGGTGCCCTGTCAACGTTTTCATCTACCAATTACAAACACACACTCTCTTTTCGTTTCTTCGTCGAAGAGCTTCTTCTCCTCACTCTGCTCAAGCCACGAGCAACATCGATCAATGGCTCCTACTAAAGTTTACATTGTGTAAGCTCTTCTATTCTCCCCTCTCTCTTTTTCTTCTTCTATCTCATGCTATTTTCATTGCCTCATCATTCTTTCTAACCTTTTTATTCCCCAAGTCCAATAATTTCTCACTTGTTAGCTTCCTCTGAATCTTGGGTTTCATACAATTTCTCCTTTTTGACATATCAAGGCATCAATTTTATTTCTTTGATGAGAATCATCTCTCTGAAAACATGAGAAATTGAGGTGTTTGCTGTTTGTCTTGTTAGGCGTCGTTTTTTGCAATAGATTGAGAAATTGGACTATGTAGAATCAATTGAAGCCAAATTAGAGAATCATGTGAACTAGATGACCTATAAATTTTAACCTATTTGAGCATGTGGATAAAATTGTATACTATTCAGTCCTAGAAGTAAAAGTTTTGACACATACTCATGTCTGATTCTGGTTTAATTGCTCATTTCTTCAAGCTGTTATCATTTATTTCCCCTTTTTCTCATTTTGGGGAAACATGCAAGGTTGGATGTTAACTAGAAAAAACTGAGGAACATGGTTTTGATTTTGAGGAATTTGCTATTGGGATTGAAGGTCATTTTGCTGGATCTGCAAGGAAATTTAAAAAAAAAAAATGATGCTGAAGCCTCTTTACCTACCTTTTTCACAATAAGGTTGTAAAGAAGAGCAATAAGCCTTTGAAAGAATAGTGCAAGCCCCACACACTTATAGAGTGTGGTCCTGTCAATTCATCATTATTGATGACTATTCCAGCTACATACACTTAAAGATGATTTATAAGGATTTTGGCTATTTGGTTATCATTGCCTTGAATTTCTAATCAAAACATTTAATTTTCTTTGAAAAATGTTTCTTTAGTCCCAACCAATTTCTGTTGTTAATGCAAATGATGGAGCCTTGGTTAAATGGGTTCCTACTGTGGAGATGAGTGTTTGTCAATGTCATTATGTCTTGTCTGTTATTAGCATGCTCGTGTTTTTTTCTTAGTGATAGCATAGTGCCACCATAACCCTCTGTTCATGCTTTAGTGGTTGGCATTAGTATAATCCTGAATAGGTAAAATCTCACTTTAGTTTGGGTTGACTTTGAGCTTGGGTATTATTGACTTAAATTTCAACATTAAAGGTACCTTTGATTTAGGGGATATATTTACAATACAAACCACGTAGGTGCAATATGCAATCTAATAGTGATTGGAAGTGAGTCATACTATATGTGTAGTATTATGATCTGGCACTGGCATGAATGAATCTGATTAAAATTGTATGGCATGTTTAGTTACTATTCCATGTACGGCCATGTTGAGAAGTTAGCCGAAGAGATTAAAAAGGGGGCTGCTTCCGTGGAAGGAGTAGAAGCAAAACTCTGGCAGGTTTGTATTGAAAAATCTATCTTGTTATAAAGCCTTTCTTTAGAACTCATTGTTCCGAGAAATTTTTGGGAATTTGCATTCTGCAGTTATAATATTGTTAACACATGCAGGTACCTGAAACACTACCTGAAGAGGTACTTGGGAAGATGGGAGCACCTCCGAAGAGTGATGTGCCAATTATTACACCCAATGAGCTACCTGAGGCTGATGGTTTATTGCTTGGATTCCCAACGAGATTTGGACTCATGGCTGCTCAGTTTAAGGCATTCTTGGATGCAACTGGAGGCCTATGGCGTACACAGGCACTAGCAGGAAAGCCTGCCGGAATCTTTTACAGCACCGGTTCTCAAGGAGGCGGACAGGAGACCACCCCGTGAGTTTACCTGTCCAGTTTTGCTTACATTACTTGCCATTTTCCCCCATGAGTGTCTTTTTAATGCTGGTTATAGACATTTGTGAACTACGTTGCCTTATTTTCTGCATACATTACACCTAGATTCTATCACACAGGTAGATGTGCGAGTCAGATCTCAATCTAAAAATAAGTCTGATCAAACTTAATTATTAATTGTTTTTCCGATTGTGAAATTGTACAGATTGACATCCATTACTCAGCTCGTTCATCATGGGATGATCTTTGTGCCGATTGGATACACATTTGGTGCTGGGATGTTTGAGATGGAGAAGGTGAAGGGTGGCTCCCCATATGGTGCTGGTACCTTTGCCGGGGACGGCTCCAGACAGCCAACTGAGTTGGAATTGGCTCAGGCTTTCCATCAGGGGAAGTACTTTGCTGAGATTGCCAAGAAGCTAAAGGGATCTCAGTGACTTTCTATTCTCCATTCATCTCCCATTTGATATGTTTTATACTTGAGCAAAAGAGTGTTTGTGCATCGTTCCGTATCCAGAATTGTCATACATAGAATAAGTTGCTAGTGAAAAAGGAGAAAAAGCAGGGGAGAGAAATAATTGTTGCTTTATGTCTATTACAGTTGTTACCACTCTTCGTATTGTATCCCTAAATATAGTGTTATTGTCATTGACAATTTGGCAATTGTTACTATTTTACATGATTTTATCACATGTTAGTTTTCATTATTGAATGTTTAGTATGGGATTGAGAGGCTCACAAAATATCTAGTCGATAATAAAATTCAATACATGATTTGTCATGTGAAATTTCATATTAAATAATTCATTTATGTGGAACAATACTAATCATTGAATTTGAACATATTCTATCTTTCCAATGCAACAAATTGATAGGGGATGAGTTGATGACCTTGATTATTCAACTAATTGCAAAATGATGACAATGAGTAGGACAGCCTAACTTTATTTTCGGAATTCTGTTATAAGGTATCATTTATTCATCAATTTAAAGGAAATAAAGAAAGGAGGAGTTGGAAGCATTGCATTTTCTCCCAACAAAGGCATAATGTAAAACAAGGACATGTCAATTCTTGTAATATATTACCTATTGAACGTCCAGTCCTTGTTACTTTTGGGTTGCTTGTGTTATTGACCTCTCATTTCAACCAATTTCACTAGAATGTCTCCCCATTTCTTATTGGTAATCCTGTTCTTATTTCCCAAGGAAGTTTGGTCATCAAATCAAGTTGTGTTATGTATGTATACATATCGAGTAATCGATATGATTAGTTTTTGCATTTAACTAACATGTGTCCTACCAAAAAATACGTGTTAAAAGTTATTATTAGTGAATTTTTTTTTTTTTGAAAATAAATGTACAAGACACTAGGTATTGATGTGCTTTCATTTTTTATTTTCAGTCATTTTTATTTTTAAAATTTTAAAAGAAACGTGAAAATGATAAAATTCTATTTTTTTTACTTCCACCTTTTGTTTCTTTTTACGAAATTTCAAAAATAGAAAAATATTAAAAATTTTCTAATTAATAACTTTAACAACGTAACTTTAACTAGAATCCTTGGATAAAATATGAAATTTAAATTAACTAAGTTCCCCATCAGATTAAATGCCAGAAGAGAGTTAATGGATTTAGTACAAGAAAGAAATGAGGCTCAAATATGATTTTAAATAAAAACAAGAGTTTCCGTGCATACATCATGTCGTAAGTCGTAACCCCACAGGTAATGTCTCTTTGCTGTTGTTCTTGTCTCTCTATCTCTGCATTATGCAATGAGCGATGATGTATCGCCTCCAACGCAAACGTTATTTTTCCAATCCATCACTTCATTGTTGGTTATGTAAATAACTTGGCGTAAGCTTGGATACTACGGTTGATCTTTCAATGATATGCCATTCTACCTCTTTCTTTCTTTGATTAATTTTAATTTTCTTCTGATTGTTGTAAAATAAATAAAGAAAAAATAATAAAATAAAAAAATACTACTATTAGTATTTATCAATACTATTATATTACTATAAAAATAATATATTATTGTATTAGTAGTATATGAAGAGATAATATTTATTTTGTATTATTGTTATAACTGTGTCATTCACTGAGGTTTAACCTTTATTTATACATGCAATGAGGCTCCTTTTTCCACTATCATTAAATGTAAGGACTTTGGTAATATAGCATTTTAGTATGAAAAAGATGAGCCGCCCATGGTCATCCATTTCATTCTTATCGCAACACTCCCCTTGGATGACTATTTAGGATTATGCCTCGTTAAAACCTTATTAAAGAAAATCCAATGGGAAAAATTTTAGTGAAGGAAAAAGAGTACAAAATCCTTTGTGATGGAAAGTGTCTCATTAAAAACCTTGTCAAGAAAAATCTAATGGGAAAAAACCTGACCATGGAAAAAAGAGTACAGTCTCTCCCTCTTGTCGACATCATTTAATGTCTCGAAATCGGCGCATCCCAATCTCATGTACCAATCTTTTAAAGGAGGATTTTGGGAGTGACTTTGTGAATAAATCTGCCAGATTATCACTTGAGCGGATCTGTTGGATATCAATTGTCCCTTGATTTTGAAGATCATGAGTGAAGAAGAATTTAGGAGAAATATGCTTTGTTCTATCACCTTTGATATATCTGCCTTTAAGTTGAGCAATACATGCTGTATTATCTTCAAATAGGACAGTTGGAGCTATCTTCTAATCAATCAATCCACATGATGACAGAATATATTGGATCAAACTCCTCAACCAAAAACACTCTCGACTAGTTTCATGTATTGCTAGTATTTCAGCATGATTAGAGGATGTTGCTACAATCGTCTGTTTTGTGGACCTCCATGATATAGCTGTACTGCTATATGTGAACAGGTATCCTGTTTGAAATCTCCCTTTATGTGGATCAGACAAGTATCCAGCATCTGCATAACCAACTAATTGTGACTTGAATTCATATGAATAAAACAATCCCATATCAACCGTTCCATGAAGATATTGAAAGATTTGTTTGATTCCACTCCAATGTCTTCTAGTTGGAATGAACTATACCTTGCTAGTAAGTTCACAGCAAATGATATATCGGGTCGTGTTTATTAACAAGATACATTAGTGCTCCAATGACACTAAGATATGGTACTTCAGACCAAGGATATCTTCATTCTCTTCTTTAGGACGGAATTGATCCTTTTTTACATCCAAAAATCTTACAATCATTGGGGTACTTAATGGATGTGACTTATCCATATAAAATCTCTTCAAGATATTTTCTGTGTATGTTGTTTGATGAATAAAGATCCCACTTTTTGTATGCTCGATCTGCAAGCCGAGACAAAATTTAATCTTTCCAAGATCTTTCATCTCAAACTCTTCTTTTAGAGTTTTTATAATTGTTGGAATCTCTTCAGGAGTCCCAATGATATTTAAATCATCAATGTACACAGCAATTATAATGAATCCAGATGCAGATTTCTTTAAGAAAACACATGGGCAGATATCATCATTCTTGAATCCATTTTTGGCTAGATACTCAATAAGACGATTATACCACATTCGTCCAGATTGCTTTAAACCATATAAAGATCTTTGCAATTTGACTGAGTATAACCCCTGTAAATATTCATTGGATGGTTTAGATATCTTTAATCTTTCAGGGACTTTCATATAGATATCACGATCTAATGAGTCGTATAAATAGGCTGTTACCACATCCATTAAATGCATATGCAGTTTATGATATGCAGATAAACTGACCAAATAATGCAATGTTATTGCATCCACTACAGGGGAATACGTTTCTTCATAATCTATACCGAGCCTTTGTGAAAAACTTATGCTACAAGTCGAGCTTTGTAGCGCACAACTTCATTTTTCTCATTTCGTTTTCTCACAAATATCCATCGGTATCCAACAGGTTTTACATCTTTTGATGTACAGACTATAGGTCCAAATACTTCACGTTTTGCAAGTGAGTCTAACTCAGCCTTCATGGCTTCTTTCCATTTTGGCCAATCATTTCTTTGTCGACATTCTTCGACTGATCTTGCCTCAAGATCCTTACTTTCATGCATGATCTTTAATGCCACATTATATGCAAATATTTCATTGGCAATTGTCTTATTTCGGTCCCATTTCTCTCCTGTAAAGACATAATTTATTGAGATCTTATCATTTTCACAAATTTCAGGTACCTGAACGTCTTCTGGTGTTAAAACTATATCAGAATTTTGGACAACTACATGTGTCTTTACTATGTCTTTTTCAAAAAGAATAGTATTTACCTCTTTTCTCTTTCGAGGATTTTTGTCTTTGGAACCGACAGGCCTGCCACGCTTCTGGCGTGTATTTGCTTCGGTGGCAATTTGTCCAACTGGGACATCAATTCGAATTGGGACATTTTCCACTGGTATATAAAACTTGGTTATCCTCTTTGTATCAAAAAATGCATCAGGCAATTCATTTACTATTTTTTGCAAATGTATAATCTTTTGAACTTCTAGTTCACATTGCCCTGATCGAGGATCTAAATGCATCAACGATGATGCATTCCAATTAAGTTCCTTTTCAGGAAGCTTATTCTCTCTCCCTAATATTGAAAATTTTGATTCATCAAAATGACAATCTGCAAATCAGGCTTTAAATACATTCCCAGTTTGTAACTCAAGATACCTTACTATAGAAGGAGAATCATATCCAACATATATCCCTAATTTTCTTTGGGGTCCCATTTTGGTGCGATTAAGTGGTGTAATGGGAACATATATCGCACATCCGAATATTCTTAAATGGAAAACATTTGACTGCTGGCCAAATGCTAAGTGCATAGGAGAGAACTGATGGTAACTTGTTGGCCTCAAACGAATAAGTGCTGCAGCATGTAAAATAGCATGCCCCAAACCGAGGTTGGAAGATTTGTTCTCATAAGCAAGGGTCTAGCAATTAATTAGAGGCGTTTAATAAGTGATTCTGTTAACCCATTTTATGTGTGAACATGAGCTACTGGATGTTCAACACTTATTCCATTAGCCATACAATAAGCATCAAATGCTTGGGAAGTAAATTCACCACCATTATCAAGACGAATTGCTTTGATTGAATTTTCTGAAAATTGTGCTTTTAATCAAATAATTTGAGCCAGTAATCTCGCAAACGGCAGGTTGCGAGAAGACAATAAGCACACATATGACCATCTCGAAGATGCGTCTATCAGGACCATAAAATATCTAAAGATCCACATGGTGGATGAATAGGTCCACATCTATCACCTTGAATTCTTTCTAGGAATTCAGGGGACTTTAATCCAAATTTTACTGGTGATGGCCTTAAAATTAACTTCCCTTGGGAACATGCAGCACAACAAAATTCACTAGATTGAAGAATCTTCTGGTTCTTTAGTGAATGTCCATGGGAGTTTTCGATAATTCTCCGTATCATACTTGTTCTCGGATGATCCAATTGATCGTGTCAAGTTATGAATTCATTTGGGCTAGTAAACTTCTGGTTTACAATGGCATGTGATTCAATCGCACTAATCTTGGTATAATATAACTCAGATGAAGGTGAGGGTAACTTTTCTAATATAACATTTTTATTTGAATAATGAGTTGTGATACATAAGTACTCATGACCTCTCTCATTCATAATCTCAATATGATATCCATTTCGGCGAATATCTTTGAAACTCAATAAATTCTTTAGAGACTTGGTATATAATAGTGCATTATTTATTATGAATTTTGTTCCTCCAGGAAAAAAAAATTATAGCTCTTCTAGAGCCTTCTATCACATTTCCTGAGCCAATAATAGTATTAACATATTCTTCTTTTGGCACAAGATGGGTAAAATATATATTACTTTTGAGAATGGTGTGCGAACTTGCACTATCCGCAAGGCAAATATCTTCACTATATGTTTCTCTTCAAAGACAAGAAATAATAATAAAATGAGTAATATGCACAGTTAAATTGAATACTTGAACTGAATTATTTTTCTAAGAAATACTATACATAAAAATAATGTCATATACTAAAATTTTATTTAAAACTTGACACATTTAACGATTTCAAAATTCATAAACATTAATATTTCATTATTTATATACATCATATTTGAAACTTAAATACATAGAGAATAAAACTTAACAATAAGTTCTTTATATTATTTATTTACATGGATACTTAACAATCCCACGTATTAAACTTTTCCATCATTGATCAAATGACTAATATTTCCTTCAAGATCCTCAAAAAAATCATATACATCATAATAAGTGGTGGAATTTTTAGCATCATTTGAAACAAAATTCTTTTCCTTTCCTTTGTCGTCCTTTTTCAAAGATGCTTGATAAAGATCGACTAGGTGCCTTGGTGTACGACAAGTACGCGACCAATAGCCCTTTCCACCACAATGAAAATACTTATCCTCTATTGATTTATTTTACCCAATATTTCTTTCTTTATCCCACTTCTGGTGAGATCCTCTCTTTTGAACATAATTCCTTTTCCTTCCATGATTTTTCCTGTTGCCAAAACCTTGCCATTTACTTCTTTTGGGGTAATGATTTGCCGCATTTACTTCAGGAAATGGAGCGGCGCCAGTTGGGCGCGCTTCGTGATTCTTTAAGAGCAACTCATTGTTGCGTTAAGCAACAAGAAGGCAAGAAATTAGTTCAGAATATTTTTTAAATCCCTTTTCTCGATACTGCTGCTGCAAGAGCACATTCGAGGCATGAAAGATCGAGAAAGTTTTCTCTAACATATCATTATCAGATATCTTTTTTCCACATAATTTCATTCGTGAGGTGATTCGAAACATTGCCGAATTATATTCGTTTATGGATTTAAAATCCTGTAGATGCAAGTGCGTCCATTCATATCGGACTTGAGGAAGTATCACCGTCTTTTGATGATTATACCTTTCTTCAAGGTCTTTTCAAAGATCTGCAGGATCTTTCAATGTGAGATATTCATTTTTCAATCCCTCGTCAAGATGACGACGAAGAAAAATCATGGCTTTGGCTTTATCCTTTTGGGATGCATTATTTTCAGCCTTAATGGTATCTCCAAGATCTATTGAATCAAGATGGATTTCAGCATCTAATATCCATGATAAATAATTGTTTTCAGATATATAAAGAGCATGGAATTCAAGATGGGAGAGTTTTGACATAATGAAAATTTGTTACCTGAGTCTTCCTAAAAATTTAATTAGAGTCTCGTGCTGATAACGTGTTGAAAAATAAATAAGGAAGAGGTAATAAAATAGAAAAACACTACTATCAATATTTACCAATACTATTATATTACTATAAATATAATATATTATTATATTAGTAGTATACGAAGAGAGAATATTTATTTGTATTATTATTGTAACTATGTGTTATTCACTGAGGTTTAACCTCTATTTATACATGCAAGGAGAATAACATAGCATTTCAATATAAAAAAGATGAGTCGCACATGATCATTCATCTCATTCTTATCACAACATTAATCAATGAATAATACTCAGTATTTTAGGAGCACGTGTTGCTCTATTCTAATAATGTCGTTATCAAAACCAATTTTGGTATTCATAAATCATATACAGGCTTTTATAACAAAAAAAAATTTTGGTAAAGCTTTTTCAACCACTCATTTTGTATTTGATAAATTAAAAAATTTATTTATTTGTGTTTGTAATTTTTAAAAATTTATTTATATTTATCAAAAATAAAAAATCTAATATAATTTCGTACATTAATTAATATTTAAATTTAATTCTGATATTAATATCTATTGTAATATTTTTAAATTTTAAAAACTATTTGACTAAACATACTTATTGTTATTTGTATTTATTAAAAGCCATTTTTAATTTAATTTACTAAACATAGATTTTATAATTTAAAAAAAAGTATTTATCCATTTTGCTTTTCAAAAAATTTTGGACTAGACACTTTAGTCCCAACTAAAATTAATTACTCAATTGATCCTTAACAATTAACTTCGCTAGTCATTTGGGTCCTTAGCTCTGTCAACTCTAATGGAGAACAAAATGGCCCCTAACAACTCTAACGGGGGATAAAATAGTCATTGCTTCTTCTGTACAAAAACGACACCGTTCTCCCCCAATTTCTATCGTATCTTACATAACCCTAACATTCATACACTCTTTTTTCACCTTCACAATCTTCTTTTCCACCTTCTTCTTCCTCCTCTTTAACACCAAGATCAAGCCATGGTGTAACTGCCACGCATGTCATACCTATCTCAACATATCATGAACCACACACTTTCCAAATCTCTGTGACTGATACACCCACATCCTCCACACTTCACCCACCAAAAATATCCACCTCCAATTCTGACAACGTCCACTACATCCTCAAGATCAAGTTCCATAACTACTCCAAGAGCACGCTTTTCTCTACTCCTTCTAATTTGAAATGGACCCCAAGTGCTTCATTTCTTCTCTCTTGAAGATCAAACTGGCAGATAGCTTCGACCTCGCATCAAACCATCAGTACAACAAATATTGTCGTCGTCACCTCTCATATGGAAACTGAAGCGATTACTGAATATTGGTTCGGAGAAGAAGCCAAAGGAAGTGATCGGAGTGGTGGACAATGTAGCCATGGAGATGATACGGGAGAGGAAGACGGAGATAGCGACAACAACGACAGGTCTTAACAAATCAAATTTACTGTCTAGATTTATGGAATCCATCGAAGATGACAAGTATTTGAGAGAAATAGTCACTAGTTTCCTGAGTATGAATTGGTTGAGAATAAGTTAAAAATTTTTTGTTGTGAATATTGAAGTTGCAGAGTGTGCAATGTGTAGCTTGAAGTTGTAGTGCTAGACTATTAGGGTTATGCGAGATAGGATGGAAATTTGGAGAGAATAATATTGTTTTCGAATAAAGGGAGTCAAAGATCATTTTGTTCCCCGTTAGAGTGTCAGGGACTATTTTGTCTTCTGTTAAAGTTGACAGTGCAAAAGACCTAAGTGACTGATGAAATTAATTATTAGAGATCAATCGAGTATTTAATTTTAGTTGAAAACTAAAGTTTCTGATTCGAAATTCTTTGGGGACTAAAATAGATAAATACTCTTTTAAAAAACTATCTTTTGAAAGTTAATTTTTAATTTTTTATAAACTACTTAAAAAAGAAGTTTTATCAAACTAAGCCATAATTTATTACTCCGCAATATTTTATAGAATAAATTACCATTTGTACCCATGAAAGATATAGACGCTGACAAATGTACCCATATAAGAATAAAGTGACAATTGTAACCACGGAAGATAGCTTACGTGTACCAAAAGTACCCTAACAGACCAATTGCGTAACCAATGTCTGGATACTCTTGGCACACGAAGGCCATCTTTTGTGGTTATAATTGTCATTTTATTCTTATATGAGTACATTTGTCAGCATCTGTATCTTTCATGAATACAAATGATAAGTTATTCTTTTTTAGAAAAAAAAATCAGTCAATGTTTTTTTTTTGGGTATTAACCATTGGTCAATGGTTATAAAACAAGGCCTTTGTACTAAAAATATGGCCCCAATTTTAAAAAACAAGGCCTTACTTTTTTTATCTTTACTTGTAAAAATCCAATGGGCCTTCAGGGTGAGGAGTTCCGCCTCAGGAAGGCCGAGGCAAAGGCTAAGCGAGAAAATCTTTTTCTTGTTTCTTTAAAAAAATTGGGCCTTGAACTTGTTCATTTAGGGTTTTTGTTTGGAACTACTTTTTGTTATAAAAAATTAAAGCGTCCTCCTAGCTTTTACCGAGAGTTCAATTCATCTAATCGCGCGGATGTGACCTTAAATCAAGAATTCAAAATTTCAAATATCTCTTTGGACATAAAAAGTATTCTGTGGTCACCACCCGTTTATTCTTAAGTGGATGATCTGTGACGAAGAGATTAATCATTGTATTCGGTGGTGGATATCTTGGCAAACACTTTTTTTTCTCCTTTTTTTAACTCTCTGGTTTGACACAAAATGCTGAGCAAAGTTTGAGTTTGTTTTCAACCCCATCTTTGGTTTGGCTACAACTTATATCAATATTGGACATTATTCTTCCTTATTAATTATTATAATCACTTTGGGAATAATCAAATGTCAACTAGCATTATATTATATGGTTAAGTCAGTATCTGAACGTCTTTCACCCCAAACCAAAATCCTTTTTGTCTGCTCTCAAAACGAGAACACGCATGCAGAGCTTGACAATACTAGAGGGGTATATATGTTTGGATGGAACACAATCAAGGATATGACACATTTACTATACTCGCCTCTAATTTGTTGGACAATGCTTTTCTCTTACTAGTCTAAATTTTCTTCCATCTCATTCAAATATTGTTTCAAAGATCACCTTTGTGTAGCTTTTGATTCCAATAAAATATAAAGGTAATGAACACAAAAGGTTTAAAGTATACAATTGATTAAGATTTACATTCTAAACCAAGGATAGAGCTAGGCTGAAATTAAGAGAGGTGCCAAAAATTAATTTTACAATAAAAATGAGATTAAAATAAAAATTTTAAGATGATTAAACTAAAATTTTACATATAAATTATAACAAAAAAAAAGTTTGGGAGACCATTATCCCGTCCTCTCTAAGAAGCTCTGCCTTTATTCTAAATTTGTTTTATTTTCAAAATTAAAAATCATAAACACACTTTAGATCCCAGAAAAAAAAATAAGAATAATAGATATATTTAAAATAAAAAATAATAAAATATTATTTTTGTTCCTAACATTTAAATTTAATTTTAATGTTATTTATAATATTTTAAATATTTTACTTGTTAATACAAAAATAGAAAATTAAATAAATATAAAAATTAACACTAGCAATATAAAATACTATAATTACATTTTGTTCTCTCATTTGCTAGTATTATTTTTTTATTTTTTCACTAACCGCAATATGAAATCATTTTTCCATAATGGATTAAAAAATTGAACTGATTTTAAAATTAATTATTATATTATTTAAATGAGTTTGACTAATTAACATATGTTTTAAAAGTACATGATAAAATTATTAGTAAAATATTTTAAATAATTTTATTTAATAAATAATAAACAAATACATTAAAAATTTAAATATTTTATATATTTTTTAAAAAAATCTTAATTTATCATCTTAACATGTGCCTTATAAAAATACAAGATAAATCCTATTTAAATGATATTACTCGGCTTTTCCACCAGCCACGGAAGAATCTAATATTTAATATTTTGATTAATTAGCTAGATCAATGTTAATTGTTAACTCTAAGGAGCCATATGAGTGTGTGAATGAATGGTGCAAGATTGGATTCAAAGGTACCAAAAAAGAAGGAACCCTTTTGAAGCAGGAACAAATCTTGTGTCATAAGATATAGAAATAGATTGTCATTGATTGATTAGCCAAAACAAGGAAAAAGAGAAAATTTTGTAACAAAGTAAGATGTGTGAGGAGTCATAATACATACTCTCATACTTTAATAATACCACAATGATGCCTCATATTCTTTTTGGTTTCCCCGCTTTATGAAATTCCTTTATGTACCTTCTTTTATATGTATTAAGTAATCAACCATAACTTTATATAGAAAAAACAAGATTTCATATCCATGGAGTACTCCAGATCGAGAGAATGGTAACAGATATGCTCTAAGGTAATGGTTGTTTAGTTTAATAATTATCATTCGATCTCAATTGGGAAAAAAAATCATTAATAAAATTAAAGTGACAAGAGGGGTGCCAACAGATACCTATCGTCAATTGGATTTTTTTATTACTAAAGTTGTACTTTTTTCATGATTTGTCACTTCCTATAAAAAGAATTCTTCAGCTTTAAGCTTAATTCTGTTTTGTTTAATTGATTATCAGCCGTAGAATCGGTCCACCGTTATTATGTGCAAGTCTCTTGTAGAACTTTACCAACTCCATTGATAGATACATATTCAAATTTATATTTGAATTTTAATTAACAATAAATTTAGTAATTTATATATTTTTATTTTATTTGAAAGATTTTATAATAATAATAATAATACGTTAAACATTTATTAATTTTGTAAGTTAATCATTTTGTTTACTTTTTCATATAGCACATATACGCTCAATCAAAAGACGAAAGCTTAGAATATTGGATTGCATCATGTTCTTAATAAGTTCAGAGACAAAAATGGACATAATTTAGAGATATAGCGCAGTTATTTTTCTTGCTAGTATATACAACAGTAGTGAACAAAATCTTAATAAGACTATAGAGTGAATATATCAATGGAAGTTCTTTTTGAAAGTCTAATAAAGTGTACATGGCTTGTAATTTGGGAGAACTTTAGTCCCAACAAAAAATTCCCAAAACAAAAAAATGTTTTAAGTTTCCAATTTGAAGTATAAATTGAAGAATAAATAGTTAAATTAGTCAATTGCCTGAATTTCAAGACATTCTTCGAACTAGTTATAGATTTTATTGACATAGGTAAACCAAAGAAATTTCTCCTCTAAGAACCGTATATGAGAATTTCATCTCGGCTCAAACAGAAAAATCCAATACTAGTTGTGACAGAAACAGATATGTTAAATAATAAAAAGTTTTAAATTTCTTAATTTAATCCTATTATTCCAAATCTTATTTAAAGATAAGAAAAATATATAAATCCTTAAATTGATCTGTGGAAGGTTATAATGCCAAAATCTCAAGTCGGCGCACTCGTCAAGATTATTCGTTTTATAAATTAGTTGCCGGAATTTATTTTTTAATCAAAGTCATTCTCTTAAAAAATTTTAAATTAGTCATGTTAGTCTTTTTCTTACTTCTATTGCTAACTGTATCAAAATTTACTGATGTAACATATTAAATGACACTATAATACATCTAGTAGCCTTAATTGATGGCTAACATAATAAATTTATGAAATTAAATCAAATCAATTCTAAATTAAGGGATTTCAATACTTCAAAGTTTTTCAATTAAATTTTGATTTAATTTAATTTCATAATTTTATCATGTTAATAAACAATTAAGATTTCTAAGTGTGTAGTGTAATGTCACTTAATGTGCCACATCAAAAAACACTTTGATATTGTATATCAACAAAAAAATAATAGAAAGACTAACGTAATTAACTTAAAACATTTAAAAGATGAATTTAATTAAAAAATTTAGAAAACTAATTTAAAGAACGAATGATATTTTAAATATGAATTTTATCATTTACTCATAAATTAAAAGGCGATTTTCTTTGCACTGATTTCATTTTGACATTTAGCTAATCTGGATATAGTAAAATCTTAGTTTTTATGTTATAGGAGCTTAGATCGAGGATGAGAATCAGAACCTTATTGCTGCATTTATTGCTTATTTCTATAAAAGTTAAGGTTTTAATTATCAGTTACTGAAAAAAATATATACTCATGCACACTTGAAACTAAAAGGCATGCTCTGTCTTAGCTTGCTTGCATATGATAAAGTGATATTATTCTATTTTTGACACACATTTAAAGGGGCAATTGAAAACTAAGTGGAGTTGTTTTTTTTCAGATCAGATAATTGGTTTTGAGAATACATGCATGGATCCAATACCTGCCTTCTACTGAGTTAAAGTTAAATAATATTACCTCTTAATGATATATATGATCTTTTGATCAGACATACAAAAATTATTACCTCTCTTTTTCTCACATATTTTTCTCTCAATACATAATATATTATATGGTGAATAAGGTCTTTTGTTTCTTTGAGTTTGACAAAGAAAATCTTTGCAAATGACATCTATACCCTTACTAAATTTGTAAATACAATATGTTCAACAAGTAAACTTTAGGGGGAAAGAAAAGGTGAAACATCAAAACAAAAAAGAAAAAAGAAAAAGAAAGTAACCCATAAAATGAACCGGGAAAAAAAAAGCAAAATATTAAATAGTCAAAATTATTACCATATATATACTTCTTTGCATAATATAATTAGCATAGGTCCCATATCGACATGGTTTCAACTTTCACGGCTAGGCTAAACTTTATAGATTTGAGACATGCATTTTGATTTTGAATTTGAACTATACAATTGAGCTAGAGTCTTTCAAGTTTAATAGTAATAATTTGAAAAAAAAATACATATAATTTTTAATTGATATAAAATTCACATACAATGAGTTGTCTTCGTATAAAATTCACAGTGAGTTGTTATCTTGTTAATTTAAAAATTTGACAAATGGTTAAACTTGTATAGCATTAGTGCATTACTCAATAAGAATGATCCAATTACTTTTTTCAATTTATTTTGTTTAATTTGATCGCAAAAGCTATAGCCAACTGATAATGATAAACAGGTTTATTCTTTTATACAAAATAAAAATATAATTAAGTTAAACAAAATAATAATAATAATCAGTAGTAATAAAAGGAAATAAAAAGGAATGAGCAGGAACAAAAGGCACCTTATTAACTACCCCATCTGCTAAATTCTGCCCCTCAACAACAACAAATTAAAGTTTTAATATATCTATAATGTAATGTTAATTGTGGCTGAATTTAGCACTTGTTCCTACCCGGTGTCACCGACCATATATAGTGATGGTGGTTATTAACCTTAAAATGTTTGAGTGGTCACTAATCACTTGGCAGGCTACATCATTCTGCTTGTATAGCCTGGCCCAGCATTTTGAAGGGTCACTTACTTTAATTTCTTGTTTCTTTCTCACTTTGTTGCTTTCCCTTCTTTTCTTTCTTTTCTCTATTTTCTTGTCTTGGTAGCTTTTCCTCTTCAACAACCCCCAATCCCGATCCTCCCTCGCTAGCTCCTCTCACACATGCAAAATTGTCTTTTCTTCTCTCTATCTTAGAAGTGCTCCTCCGAATGACAATGTTGGCGTCCAGAAATCAGCACTCACCTCCGTAGCAACCGGGAATGTGCTTGAAATTGGTACCAAACATAGCCCTCGGCTTCTCAAATCTCGTTTTGCCACTTCTGGTGACTCTTTCCAATCATTACATTCCTTCAAATACACCGCAACAAAGTTTCATCATTGGTGCATATATTGCTGTTTGTTTATTATTTAAATTTAAATAAAAAAAATACTAAAAAGTCATCAAAATTTATTATTTTTGATTATCGGTTAGTTATCAATATTTAAAAATATAGAATAAAATAAATTGTTAAATTAGTAGACTAAAAACATTAAACTAAAAGAATTGAGTTAATGATTAAATAATGATGTTCTTGGCATTTCTCTTTAAATAATACAAGCTATGATAAATAAATTTAACAATCTCGTTACATTACTAACAGCATTTCTGCCAACTTCTACCAATTTTTATTTATAACTGTGTTTAATGAAAGTGTCTTTGTGGATGTGTCTAATAAAAATATCTTTTTTATGAATGTATTTAATAAAAATGTTTTTATAAATATATTTTTTAGATGTATCTTTTTATATATGTATTTAAAATATAATAACTAATTATTATTAACAATAAGTTGGCAGATAATATATTAGTAACTATATTTTTTCTAAATTTAATTAGACAAAAAGTAAAGCATTATACATTAAAATACCTGATTGGGTTGAATGGAAGCTCCACTCTTCATGTATGGAGTACTCAAAACCTGAATTTATTCAAAAAGTGAAGCATTAATAATTGATTATCTTAATTGAGCATGTTTTTTGAAATAAAAGCATTAATATAACTTCGAAGAATATACGTACATCTATTAAGTTAACTAATAATGATTAGGGTTTTATTCAAATTACATACGCTGACTTGATCGTGAAGAAACTTGATGTACTCAATAGCTTCGTGGAGAACGGATGCAGTGTCGGTCTGATAAGATCAAAGAAACAAGAATAATACGGCATATATGTGCGGTCAGTTGATTTTTCCTATTATTAAATTTGCAGCTTTATTTTAAGGTCTAATATAAGAAAGTAAAGGTTGCAAATAAGTCTATGATATTATATATATAGAAGTAGATGCTGCTAGAAAGAAAGAAAAAAAGGTGAAAGAGACATGCATGTTGGGAAATTCACCTTTCCGAAAGGTGAAACCAGTTGCTGAAGAGCAGTAACTCGGTCCCCTAACTTCTCTTTCCGAACCTGTCCTTACATATATCAACTTGTTCGTTAAAATCTAGCCTTATAATGATTATCACGCTTGAATCAATTTTATTCTTTCTTTTCTATGTACGTACCTTAAAAGTTGGTAAAGGGGGTGGAGTTTCAATTCTTGCCCTTTTGAATGGAGGTGGTGATGAGCAAACATTATTATTTTTCTTTACCGAGTCCACACACAATTCTTCGCTCTTAAGCTGTATTTTCAAATAATTAAATCAAATTGAAAAACCCTAGCTAGTTAGCAGGTAAAATTGAATAAACTAGATATTATATTATATTATATTACCTTGTTGAGTAGAATAATGGGGGAATTGGGTTTGTTGTCTTCTTCTTCAAAAGGAAAAGCACCTGCTCTAATGTCGTGAAGTGCGTCGGAGGAAGCGTTCCAGAAAGGGGTGTTGTTGTTGGAAAAGTGAAGTCCAATATTGTTATTGTCAGGGTGCTTTGCCATTGGGGGAAGTAGTGATAAAGAAGAAGATGATGATGAAGAAGAAGAAGAAAAGAGTTTAGGCCATGTGATTGGTGACAGTGACACTTCATCGGAGGCATGATGATAATTCACTGTAGAAGATGATGAATAGGACATGGAACGGTTGGTGAAAAGTGATGATGATGATGATGATGAGCGCTGTGGCTGCTGCTGTGGATCATATAATGTTTGAATCAGTGTTGATGACGGGTAACCATAAGTTGATGAGGAAAATTCTTGGTTGTTCATGCGCTTGAAAACATCCATGGTACTTGAAACTTGTTGTTGTTGGGTTCCAAAGTTCTTTCTGCTCCAATAATCCTTTTGGATTATTTGTGAATTATTATTCTCTCTGAAGAAGAACAAGTTAAATAATGGAAAATATAAGAAAATTAAGGAGTAGAAACATACATACAGTAGTGTAGTATGTATACCCCATATACAAGCTTTTCATAAGAAGAGGTTCGCTTTTTACATATGAAATCAATGAGAAAAAGTTAAGAGAAAACCAACGCTACTACTTTTTCTTCAATTCCATAGTGGAACCTTTAATTAATTTGGACCCTGCTGTGTGTGCACATATGCATCCACTATCACGCATATTTCTATATATACTAACAAATTAATATTCATGAAAACTTACAACAGAGATTGATGATCCCAATTGGGTGAAGACAAGCCAAAACCCATCATTTGGAAGGTTGAATCGATCAACATGCTTCCACTTTGTGATTCATTAGTAGTAGTCTTGTTGTTGTGTGGCTTCTCTTGCGCATCATGAAAACTCATATGGTAATTATTATTATTATTGTTACTAATAATATCACACGCCGGTGCCTTCAAATCCATGAAACAATGATGATGATCATCACTACTTGGCCAAGTTCTAGTGTCGGTGGGTGGTGCCACGGAACAAGGTGAAGTTGAAGATGGTGATGATGAGGTTAGAGGAGGAAACACACTCCTTGTTGAATCAATACTCCTCCACCAGTTCTCACCGCAAATCCCTGCTGCACCTTGGAAATCCTCATCGTCAGCCATATTATATGATCTCACACCGAGAGAGAGCAAGGATTAAATAGGCTTTTTATAGGGAAGAAGAAATGGTAAAGGAGGAGGGTTGTTAGAGAGAATTTATTTATATATGAAGCGTTTGTGAACAAGAGTACGGAAAATTGGAGAGATATTACCGGAATCCGGTTGACATTACAAGCCGATGATTGGACAAATCACATAAATTAAAGACACAAACAAAACATTGAATCTAATTCTAATTCTGCTCTTTTTTAAATTTTATTTATTTATTTAAATACATGTACATGCATGTGTATGTCTATGTAATTTTATATTTTTTATTTATTTGTTTGTTTGATCACTTTTCTTGGGTTATCTATCTTGCTTTAATTTTGTGAGAGAAATATTCAGTTCACTGGATAGCTATATATATGTATTAAATAATTTTGAATAATATGCTTCAATAATGCTTGGTCTAATTTCTCTTGTATATCTTTTTAAATTTAATTATTAGAATAATGTATCAACTCTTATCTACTCCTTTACCTAAAATAATAATTATTATAAATATATTGTATAAATCACAAGATTAATCCATGTCATTATAAATAAAATTTTGAATTACAATATAATAAATCCTAATAAGCATTTTATATTTAAAAGATATATCCACATCATTCAAAATATATATATACAACCTGAAGTTCATATATAGGAAGGCACTTGTTATAATACATTGCTTGTGGAAATTACTTGTGTTCCTTTTGTATGAAGGGATGTGGGTATGATGATATTGATGTATGTGATGAGATATGATCGTAGCTATATTCCAGCCATGTCATGATTCCTGAAAGATATTGATCATATGGTTCAAATATTTTAAATTTATGGTTTAAGAAAAAAAACAAATATCGAAAATATTGTAAAATAAAATATAACTAATATAACTGTTGGAAGTTGTGCTTTCAAAAAGACATTGAAAAAATTGAGAAAATAAGAAAAACAAAAAATCACAAGGCTTTCTCCTCATCCAAAAAGGGAAATTATGAATATTAATTAAAATTTTCAATTGATTAAAATATAAGTACCTTTTAGGCACTCTAGCCCTTTTTCTTTTTCTGGTGATAACTTATTGACATAATAGACTACTATTATTATAAAATTTAGGATATAAAATATATTTTTTGTCTCTTAAATTTGATAAAAATTTTAAAATTATCATTAAATTTTATTTTATTTTAATTTTATCCTAAAAAATTTTTATTTGTATCGAATATACTTTAAATTTTCAAAAAATTTAAAATCAATATAACAATAACACATAAAAATTATATTTGATTTGCTTGTGTTGAGGGTTGTTCTTATGAAATTGTTGTTGAATCGGTGTTTAATTTTTTGAAAAATTAGTCGTCCGGAGCATATTTGATGCAAATCGAAAATTTTTGAGACAAAATTAAAATAAAATAAAACTTAAGAATATTTTTTTAATTTTTATCAAATTTTAAAAAAATATATACTTTATCCTAAAATTTAAAATTTATAACAGAAAAAAATCACCAGAAAAAAAATTATAACGGAAAAATATGTACCCTTGGATGAAATTGAGGACCATTCTAATGGTCCAAATGCTTATCATTGCAGACAATGTAGTACCAGGACTCGTAGCAGGGTCAATAACCTAGTTGCTAATGTACTAATGCTTCCATTTAAAAAGAAACAAAAGGGGAAAAAAAGAATGGAACTTGGTTGGCCAAACCCAAAGCGCGGTATGATGGCGCGTGGATGCCACGTAAAAGATAATCTAAAGTCTAAATCCC
This sequence comes from Arachis duranensis, assembly GCF_000817695.3. Classification (NCBI taxonomy): domain Eukaryota; kingdom Viridiplantae; phylum Streptophyta; class Magnoliopsida; order Fabales; family Fabaceae; genus Arachis; species Arachis duranensis. The sequence continues at coordinate 118,306,389 of NC_029774.3, read as the reverse complement.
AACTTAAGAAACAAGAACTAAAATAATAATTAACCTAACACAACTGCAACACTGGCAGCGACCAAATTCGGATGTCAATGACCTTATCCCCTTTGAACTTATGACTTTTGAACATTTTAAAATTCAGATGAATCGTCCGTTTAGGTAGAAGATTTAGAAATATCTACAAGAATATCATATTATTTTTTAATATATTATATAATAATTTTAATTTTGATGCATTGCTCATAACACTGTAAATATAACGTGTTTAATGATTTTTAAATAATATGCGTGAGAATTAATTATTTTTATTTATGTCACAATACATGATTGATTATCTAAATCTAACTCTTTTATAATAATATTATAATATATTAAAATTAAATTATTATATAATTAGTATAATTTAATAAAAATTTATAAATATTTCACAATGATAAATTGACTGATGAATAAACTAAAAAAAATGAGCTAAGATATATATAAGGTTAAGTACGATTTTGGTCTCTATAGTTTAAGTCGAAAATTTTTTATTTTCAATTTCTTTTTTTAAAAAAAAAGTCCTCAAGGTTCAATGTAATTTTAAAATTATCCTTCGTACAATTATAGCCCCACTTCAATGTCATTATCTCCATCACAAAAAAGAGAGAAGCAAAAGCTCAGAGAGAGAAAGACGGAGAGAAGTGGATAGAAGGAAGTTTCGCCGTCGTCATCGCCGTCTCACCCTCACCCTCGTCTTGCCACACCTCGTCCTCGTATCGCCGCGACTCGCGCCCTAGTCTCGTCAGGACGCGTCTAGCCCTCACCCTCGTGTTCCTCGTCGTCGTTGAAGAGGTGGTGGTGGTGGTAGTGTTCCTCGTGTCCTTCAGCAGTGTCTCTTCTTCTGTCTGGTGATCATTTGCGAAATCTACAACAAGAGTTTTAGAGGAATTTTTGGTAATTAGATTTATGAATTTTCGGTTCTTGTAATTGAAGATGAATTTGGAGATTTTTGATTATTGTAATTGCATCCGAGTTTTGTTAATAAAAGAAGAAGAATTTTAGTTCTAAGTTTTATTAATAGTTTTGAGTTTTGACGATGATGATGATGATTTTCTTATTTTTCTGAATTTTGAGGTCTGAGTTTTTGTTTTTCTGAATTCTGAGTTCTAGGTTCTAAGTTTTGATGATTTTCTTGTTTTTTTGAGTTCTAAGTTATGGGTTCTTGTTTTTCTGAGTTTTCAGTTCTGGGTTCTGAATTTTGATGATGATGACGATAATAATGATGATTTTCTAAGTTTTAAGTAGGATGATACAGATAATGATGATGATGGAGTAGTAGTGGGTGGGGGGTAGTGATGGTGGGTTCTGACTTTTGAATTTTGATGAAGACGACGACTATGATGATAATTTTTTGAGTTTTGAGTTCTGGGTGAGATAATCCGATGGTGATAAAGTGGTAGTGGGTAGTGGGAAGTGGGTAGGAAAAGAGAGGTGATGGTAAAAAGTAAGAGGGATATTTTTGTCATTTTAAAAATTAATTTATTTAAAATTACGTTGAACTTTAGGGACGATTTTATATGTAAAAAAAGTAAATAAAAAAATAACCTAAACTATAAA
>NC_029774.3:118302285-118303205 GCF_000817695.3 Arachis duranensis | reverse complement strand
ACCATAAAAGATAAGTTCAGTAATTTTAACACCAACATTATAAACGCTATAGAATTTGTCTATATATATAGACCACTTATATTATTTCAACAACTTATATTAATATCAATAACGAACAAAAAAAACACGATTAAAGAAAAGCCCACGTACAATAGAATTAAGGTCAACCCCCTACCAGATTATTTTAATTTTTTTCAACTCCGAATATGTTCTACCACAAATGTCACTATTTGACAAATGTCTTTTTTGGATCGGAGATAATTAAAATTTAGTAGGTACTTACCATTTTGATTGTAATTTAAAAAAAAAATAATGATGTTGATCGAATATAGTTTTATGGATAAATTATATTATTAAATTAATTAAGACTCTAAATTATACAATTACAATAATGAATATTTCTTTACATGACGAATTGTAGCGTTTTAGTATTTTATATGTAAACCACATTGAGATGATTATTGTTTATCATTTTTTTTAAATATATATAAACTGTTGCATCCTACAGTGGATATAAGAATAAATGGCAATCTTTTTGTAGCAGTTTATACATAAATTTTAAAACTTTTACAACCTTTAGTGATTTATGTATTGTTATCCTTTGCTAATAATTCGTTATAACTTAGCACGATTTACATATAAAATACTAAAATGCTATAACTCAGTGATTTATATAAAAAATAAATTATATTTGTGCGTAAGAAATTTTCATTCGTGGTAATTGTATAATTTAGAATCTCAATTAATTTAATAATATAATTTACTTTAACTTTACACACTTTTAAATATTACTTTTACCCTTTTTTTATTGAAATATATTATTTTTTATTCATTATTTTATGATAATAAATGTATATAAGAGGTATAAATTTTATAGAGTTGAAAAATATATTCAAATAAAAATATTATTTTTTAAATAG
>NC_029774.3:118298412-118302210 GCF_000817695.3 Arachis duranensis | reverse complement strand
TAATTTTAAAGTGTTTGACATAAAAAAATTATTTTATTAAAAAATTAAAAGAATAAAATTGATGTATTTATTAAAAAAAGAAGTTTATAATAATCAACATGAAAAGATAGGCTCATTTTTTTTATATGGAACAAAGCTTGATGTTATTCAGTGTAATGGATGCATGGACAAATTTTTCTCTTTTATGGTGTCAGGTGTAAAACGTTGTCTGCGTTTTACTTTTGACCTGTATTTATTCTTTTTTTTTCAAAAAAAGAAACAAACGTGGGCTGTGTTTTGCTTTCTACAGGTTTTTCAAATTTTTTTTGCATTTGTTTTAACCCAAACACGACCTGTGTTTTGTGATGGGTTAATTTTTTTCGTAATAACAAAACGCAGATTGCATTTTGTACTGAGTGGCAGTTTTTTTTGAAAACGCAAAACATAGGCTGCGTTTTTTGCGTTGTTAGATTATTTTTTTGAAAAATAAAAAACGCAGGTTGCGTTTGTTGAGAAAAAAAATATTTTAACGAAGGGGCCTGCCTATAAATACGAAGCATTCCTCGCCCAAACGGCCTCACTCCTATTCTACTCATCATACTCTTCTTTCAAATACATATGTTGTAGTTCTTAGTTTTTTTTGGCAGTTAGGTATGTCAAAAAAATCGAAGTAGGTGAGGTTGAAGTTATGGAAAATATTGCAAATTTACAAGTATATTAAAACGGTGAAGTTATACCAAACACACATGAAGGAGTGACTTTTGTTTGTGAATGTTCATTATCATTTGCTATTCCATGTACCATGAGCTTTGTCGAATTGCAAAATAGGCTTTGTAATAACATTCAAAGCCACATTTTGAAAAGGGTGAGCAACTTTTTATACAGAAGTTATGTGCAAGTATTTGGTGGGCTAATACACTTTCAATTAATGCCCATCACTAACGATGCCAGTATGCAGCAGATGTTCTGTATTTATCAACAAACCCGATTTCACGTGCCGATGATAGAGTTGTATGTTGAGTTTGAACAGCAGTCAGGATCGGGCGCGGTCAGCGAGGAGGTCAATGCTGATGAGCTCGGGGATATAGATTGGGAAGAAGATAATAATAACAGTAAAGAGGAGTTCGAAGCTAACTATGAAGTCGATGACAAAAACGATGACGGAGACTTGGCAGGCAATCCGGAGGTGCAAAATGAAGCGAATGCGATTGTAAGGCAGCACCCGTTTGGTGTTTCATCCTTTATGCGGACTCTAGATCTCGAAGCCATGCATGCCCCGAAATTTTCTGAGTATGCGAATACGAGTATGTTATGATTATTAACTCAAGTTTCCTACAGTATTTATTTTATTTGCCTTGTCTGACTGATGGTGGTGCGCATGTCGTAGGTGAAGGCAACGCTGCGGCGGAAGATGGCGAGTTTAGTGTTGGAATGAAATTTGGTTCGAGAGAGTCGGTGATATCTGCAATCAAAAGCTACACTATCTCTAGAGGAGTTGATTACATTGTGTATGAGTCTGCGCCGTAGACATTCTATGCGAAATGCAACGGGTATGGTGCAGGGTGCGATTGGCTTATCCGTGCTAGCTTGATTCGAAAGAAAGCTTGTTGGGAGTTCAGGAGATACAATGGCAAGCACACGTGCACCATGAAAACGATATCACAAGATCATGCCAAGTTAGACTCGGACACAATTGCAGATGCCATTAGGCCGTTGGTCGAATCAGACCCCTCGATAAAGGTGAAGTCTGTAATTGTAGAAGTTCAATCCAGGTTCAACTACACTGTCAGTTACCGCAAAGCTTGGTTGGCAAAGCAGAAAGCTGTTGCCAAAGTTTTCGGTGATTGGAAAGTTTTTTACCAGACTCTGCCAGTATGGTTGAAAGCAATGACGGTTAAAATGTCAAGGTCTCGTGTTCAAATCAAAATGCTCCATGTTTCCCGTGAGACTGAGAAAGTTCAAGGTGTAAGAGTTCTCCACTGCATTTTTTGGAGCTTCTATCCGTGTATTGTAGCATTTAGACACAGCAAGCCACTGGTACAAGTTGATGGCACGCACCTGTACATAAAATATAAATGTGCATTTCTGGTAGCGGTTGCACAAGATGGGAATCAAAACATTGTGTCTATTGCATTTGCCATAGTCGAGGGCGAGACAACAGACGCATGAGAGTTTTTCCTAACAAATTTGCGGAGATATGTTGTTACCATTGATGGTGTGGGTATTATTTCTGACCGCCATACCTCCATCGACGCTGTAATAGCTCGCAGTAACGGTACATGGTCACCACCAAGGGCGTGGCACATGTACTGCATCAGGCACATCGACTCCAACTTCTTAAGGAGGTTCAAGGCTCCGTATTTGCATAAACTCGTAGTGAACACAGGTATTTCAACTCGCTGTTATGGTTCTATTCGTAGTAAATTTATGACATTTGCTTATGACTAAATGGTTTGTTCAACGGGCTATTCTAGGACGGAGTAGAAGTACAACAAAAACTACTTGAAATTTGCAAGTCTACAGAGGTGAGTTTGTTTCAATGGGTGACCCATATACATGCGATAGATACAAATGAGCGAAGGTGCTTACCAACTGGACATTGAGGCGCACGACGAATGGAAGACCGAAGTCCACCCGCTACTTGAATGAGATGGATTCGCGTGAGATGCATGGTCCTCGCCGGTGCACTATATGTGGACGCGAGGGACATAGCCGCAGCCGATGTCCTCAGCTTGCAGGTCCAAGCTCCGCTGGAGGTCATTAGTGTACCAGTCGTAGTACACTGGGAGATGATGGAAGTCAATAATCTCCTCGCCTAACTGCAATGTGTTATAGCGGTCAAATGTCCATCTGTTAACCCATTGACTATAAATCTGTCCCCAGTAGTCATGGTTTTGTGCTCCTATCAACCGCTTGCAGTGATCACGACCAAGGTCGAACACAGGGCCTGGTGGTAGCTGCTGCATCCTAAATTGTCGTCTGACCACGGTTTGTCGGGTGTCATTCTATGCACTCGAATGACACTAGAGGCGACTGGGTGGAGCACATAGCCATATGGGGAGCGAGGACATCCGGAATCCCTACTCCCATATATGGCCGCCATATAAATTGCACAATATCTACCAAGAGGCCGATTAGAAAAACTATTCTTCTGAATAAAAACATTGGACATTAATGGTACAACTTACGTCGTCAACTCCCATGTCGTCGAGTCCTCGCCTAAAATGCGCAGTAGGCCGTCGTATATATCTCGTATGTCGGCGCCAATGACTCCACCTAACAAAAACAGAATAACAACAACAACAACAACAACAACAACAACAATAATAACGATAAAAGCCAAAACCGTCGCGCTAGTGGAATACCAAACAAAAAACAGTATCAGTGGGCCATCCATTTGCTTGCAGTTGTATCGTGAGGCACGACACAACGATCTGTATAGGTGTGCCAGACTGGCTGTCCCCCAACTATACCTTGAAATCCGGTGGAAATCCCGAAGTAGCGGTAGAAACTTCGAGTTCAGTAAAACGGTCGACTTCTCCGGAAACACAATTATTCCGAGCACGCAGAAAATGTGCGCCTGGACGTACCGCTCGAGGGACTCTTAAGTATCACAAGGCTCGGTGTCTCTGCACCGCCGGACCCAAGCAATATTAACCTTCCCGAACACGTGATCATCCGGACCGGACTCCCGACCAAAACACGCAATACAGTTCTCCACCAAAAACTGGTGGCAGCTATTTGATCTAACCGTAACGGCCTCCCCATTAATCGGGAGACCAAGAATATAGCTCACATCTTTCAGCGTCATCGTCACTT
>NC_029774.3:118279526-118298384 GCF_000817695.3 Arachis duranensis | reverse complement strand
TTCAGTCTCCAGTGTTCGACCAAAGTACTCAGAAGTGCAGAATGATCTCTCATTTTGTCTATTCGCAAAACGTGTTGAAACAGAGTCAATGCTAATGTCACTGCAGCTACCTCGTTAAAGGTATCTGACGGATCCAATTTTCTGGACAACAAATTTCTGATAGCCTGCAAAAAGAAAATTAATAATTATTAAATTCTAAATAATATCGATTAATAATTTGTTCAAAAAAAAATAACAACTAAACAGTATTATTATTATTTTAAAACATAATAATAAATTATTAAAAAATCATAAATATTTATCTATTATTTATTAAACGTATTATTAATTATTAAAAATTTGAAACAAATTTATTCTCACTATCATAACCAGTATTATAAAATAATCATAATAACTCTCTAATTATAATAATTACTCAAATATAACAATAATAACAATAATAATAACCATTTATTATATTATCTAAAACATACACGGTTTGTTATTAACATACAGTATTAATTATTATTACAAACCTTAATATAGTATTAAACATAATATTTTTTTAATTAAACATTATTAAAAAGACCGTTTACTGTTAACATTATTATTATTATTATTATAAAAAAATTATAATAAATCACTAAAAAATAATAATAAATTATTACACATTATTGTTATTAAAAATTATTAATAAATTATTTTCATTAACATATTCGCTATAATAATAATAATAATAATAATAATAAATTAATAATAATAATAACAACGTCACTAACAACGTCACTAACAAGGAACAACACAAAGATTAATTTGCCTATTAATAACAATAATAATATAACAACAGTATTAAAAAAATTAAATCGTAATGAAAAATAAATAACAATATAATATTAGTTATAATAATATTAATAACCCCAATATTACTAATTACAACACAAATAAATAAATAAAATTTGAATAAATCTATATATTAATTGTTAAATATTAAAAAAAATTACTTACAAATTGAGAATGATCCAAATACTCAATAATATATTCTTCTAGTTTAGTATAGTCACGTACCATTTTTTTTTCTTATACCGTGCAGTTCTTTTTCAACAAACTCCTTCACAATTAACTCTTGCTTTTTCACTATCCTTCAACTATTTCTCACTTTGCTTCAGTAACTAAGTTTTTACTTTGCTTCTCTTCCATTTGCGTTTTTCGCTTATAAGGACCAAGCTGAGACACCCTTCGAGAACACGTGACGTGCATGCAACTAGAGAACCTACAAAACGTAACCTGCTTTTGACTATGCTACGCTAACAAACGCATCCTACATTCTGCGCAGTCCCAAGTTGGTCAACACCTGCTCCTGTCGGCATGTAGGACACGTTTCGCTTGCTGGTTCCCTTCCCTCACTAATCGCAGCCTGCGTTTTACAGGGCCTACATTTTTTTTATTCCAACGCCTACAAAACGTTATTTTTTGCAGGTCTCTGGTCAACACAGGTCTACAATTGTGGACAACACACCATGCATCTATATACAAGTTTATCACTAATCTTTTATCTATAACCAAATTAATTTCTAAAAAAGATATATATACATTAAAAAAGCTTGTTATCCAAAATATATATAATCGATTTATGATTTTTCGAGCACTGAAAATCAAAGTTAAATTAAAATATGATTAAAGTTTTTTTTTTTCCATTACTATGAGATGACTAGTAGACTAGTAGTCCTTAAACGTTGAAAACTTGAAATTCATGGTTAAAATGATCAAAACTCAAAAGAGGACCTACCATAACAAGCATGCGCGCGTGCAGCATACACGCGGGTCCCCCTCTTCTCACCGGGACTTGTCAATATGCCTTCTTCTTTCACTGAATTCATTCGAGAATTTTCACTTCTCAGTTTTAATTTACTGCATGTTTTAAATAACGTATGTACGAGTAAAATCATTGTTCTTTGGTCTACTCTATATATGTAGTAGCTATTGATTAACTGTCACTTATGCCGTATATATGAACACTTGCTCAAATGAATTTAGCTATTATTAGGATCAAAGTATACAGGGAATTTAACTTTTATGTTAGTTAATATTATTCTATTTTAATTAATTTTTCTGGTAATCATGTAGTGTAGACAAAAAAATTAACTATCAAATCGGTTATAGAATATATATTAAAAATAAATTAAACAAATATATCTATATAAGGATATATATAATGTTTGAGTTAGTAGCTGATCGTATATGTATATATAATATTGTTTTTTTATTATTATTTTTCTTAATTTTCATGTTTTGGAAGATTTGAAATTTAAAATATGGTGTTTAAAATTTAAAATTTAATATTTAAGATTTATAATTTTAAGTTCAGTAAGAAGTGAAATTCTGGTGGTATTAGGAATAGTGATAAGGAGGAAGAAGAAGAAAGATATGAAAAGTGAAATGGTAAATAAAATGATAACAAGAAAAAGGTTCACAAAAGAAAAATTGTAAATAACAATATAAAAAAAAAAGCAAAAATTGACCATTGTCAATAATTTTATCTTAAGAGCAAAGTTGAAATATTTTTAAAATACTTGGAATAAAATTAATATTTTAAACAAATGTTTAAAAATATTTATACGTGATGTTTTTTGCTTGTGAAAAAAACAATCGAATTTGTTTTGTTGATTTTTCTGAATACATAGGACAGGGATGATGATGAATAAACAGGTGAGAGTAGATTGCATTATTTATTTGATGAAAATTACGTCTTATATGTATATATCATCAGCGTCTATAACTTTTTGGAAGTTCTCCTTCGTCTTCTTTTGCTCCAAAATGTTCTAAACTACCAGAGACATACTCTCAGCACCTATTATTGTTCCTCTGATTTCTGTTCAACTTGACAGCCTAATTATAATTTTCTTGTACTTACCCTATTAGCTTCTTGTAATCAAATACTCTCATCCGTACCAACAAAAAAAAAACATCTATATTTGACTATTTGGATTTTGGTATTCATCATGTTTCTTCTTTGTTACCATGTTTAGGTACGGTTAGTTATACGTATAGGATATATTGTGATGTCATGCTTTTGTAAATGTGACAAATTAATAGATGGAAAGGGTAAAAAGTAATTTAAAGAGGGGGTAATTATTAGGAGGGAAATTGTGTAACAAGCAATCACGTGCCTACGTACTATTAATGAATCATGATGGGTTCCGATGTAAAAGACACGTATTATGAAAAATGATTCACCTCTCATGGTTCATGATTATTAAGATGAAGGAAGAACCGAAGAAGAGAAGAAAAAAGACAGCTTCGTGGCCACTAATTTGAGTTTAAGGAATAAGGAGTTTCTTTAATTAATCAAAATGCGTTCGTGTAGCTTTATGAGTCAACCCACGCACTAACACCACTCTAACTATATTTTAAGGCTCCTCAGTAGTTAGACACGAGATATATACTATAATATATAAATTATTCAATTATATTACAATTATATTACATGTACATAAAAAATAACTATTATTATAAAATATAAAATATTAATTAAAATTATATTAAATTATATACGGTATTATTAGAGTCATTTTAATTAAAAATCTTAGAAGTTAGAATTGTATGTATTATTTTTTATGATAATATTAGATAAACAAAAAAAATAGCAAAAATTTGTCTTATTTATTATTAAATAAGACAAGTTATAACCATTTTTAACTATTTTTTTTGTTAACAAATATTTTTGATTTTTTATAAATCTATGTACTACATACTTCATATACTGCTTGAACAAGTGTGGTTCTCCATATTTTTTTAACTCGCCTAGCTAGGTGGATAACACATTAGTTTAGCATTCTAATAATGCGTAACCAAATTTAATGATGAACAAAATTATTTTAATTAAGATAATATAATCAGAGTATCGGATAATAATTATCATTACATATATACATTCAACACAAATGAGATTGTTTTAATTTTCTCGTGTTCTAATAAGGTAAAATTTTCACTTGCAACATATATGAAAATTCTATATGCATTCACATTCGATATGGAAATATCAAAATTAACATCAAGAATTATTCTAAGATCACCAAAAAACAACAACAACTAAAACTAAGTGTCACAAGTTATTTGTTAATCATTGGGTTTCTGGAATATGTGGTCTGATCTTGCCAAATTAGGCTTGGTGGTGGTGGGATGACATGGAAATGGATGGTTGACCCGTAACTTATTTATTTTTACGCGATACTAATTTTTCCCCCTTTTTTAATTTAATATATTTGAGATCATGACCCCATTGCCTGGCTTGATTTTTCACTTTTAAGTCTAGATCAGTTGTGACTTTATTTGAAAAGCTACTAGAGAATAAAACACTTTAAGGTTAGGTAGATTTTGTTTGTATTGAATGGTAAACTGATTTGAGTTATGACAAAGGGATTTAATTATGTTTAAACGAGAATAAACAATTAAGACAAATATTTGAGAACATTATTTTTAATTTGTTTGCATCAAGAGTAAAACATATAAAAAGAAGGAATTATTCATAGCAAAATTGCGCATATTGTTCATTCTCTGGTATGCATGCGTGGTGTTTTTTTTTGAGTTTTATTATTCCAGTGTAGTGAGATTATACCTGCAATCAATTTCGGGTTTATTTCTTCTTGTGTTTTGTATCTCAGATTTTGCTTCTTTTTTATGTTTGTCATTATTATTGTTCTCCGCAAAATTTTTACTTTGCTCACAAACAAACACACCCTCTCTTCTTCTCTTAATTGCTCATCTTACTTTATAATTTAGACTACATTGAATGGAAAATATAATCAAATATGCAACTCCCAATGATAAATTCATTAATGAAATTACAGAAATCCAATACAAATCAAATCACATAAAGAGCTTCTTCAAGCGTACTACTTCATCGAACAATTTCCTGTTATTAGGCTCAAACTAGATTGTCTTTTAATTAAGACATTAAGTAATAAATACGAATTTCTCTTAATACCAAAAAAAAGAAAGTACGAATTCCTCTTTGCAATTTATATATCCGATAGACCCCCCCTTTTTTTTTGTGGTCAGTAATTTTCATTCAAAACAATGTTTTGCACGCAACACATACAGGAAAGTAGCCTCATATTATTATATTATATAACTAGAAAAAGGTCTTCGAAAGTAGGGATATGGTCTAAGTAACTACCCTAATTGATAATAAAGACAGGGATATATACAAGTACAACTTTTTTTTAAATAGTCTATTAAAATTGGTTTTTGAAAATAACATTTTAAAAAATTACACTACTACATGTATTTAGTAAATTAAACTAAAAATAATTTTAATAAGTATAAAAAATAGTATTTAAAAATATTTTTGTTCTTTTAAACTTAAGAGTTATTTGAATAAAATTATAAAAAATAGATTAAAGACATAATGTTACTACCATTCTCTGATAGTTTTTCAGTGACCAAGAGGAGGGTTGAATCTTAACTCTCCCTTTTTTTTTGCTTAGTAACACTTGTTGGTCTTTGAAGCAACTTCTGGAGACTTTTTTATTTTTGCCTCGTTCTTAGCCACGAGACTTTTATTTTGTCTCGTCACTTGGCACGAGATATTTTTCAGTTTTAGCTCATGTGCAGTAGAAAACAGAAATGGAGTAGAAGAGAGAGAAAATTACACCCAGACATATCTTGGTTCAGCTGCTAAGTGCTGTGCAGCCTACATCCAGTCTCCATCACAACAATGATGAAATTTCACTATAATAATCTTCTTGATTACAGACTGTAAAGTGCTAACCCAACTTATAAGGAAATTTTCACAGAATCATGATACACAACACAGATGTACAAAAGAACTCTAAGGACATCTATGGCTTTTTCTTTTAATTTTGCACTCTCTGTCTTTTTTCGCTCTATGACTTTTTCATACAAACCTCATTGTTTGCCTTTTTTCCATGAGACTCAAGACATGACAAAATTAAACAGAAAAGTATAAAATAGAATACATTGAAGGAGAAGAAAAACTGTTAGCTCAGGTAGCTCTGAGAACCTTGTGCCTTGCACTCTAACTTCTGTCTCCTTGAATCAAACCCTGACTGTTCACCCTTACTTATAGGGAGAAGCCTTCAAGGTTGAAACAAAACAAACCAAGCTAAACTTCTTCTTCAAAACAGAACCGGTTCGGCCAGAGAGAGAAAATAGATAACCCATACAAAACCCAACATGCAATTACCTCTAGTCCTTCCTTGGTCACCAATCTTCATCAATCCGAGCCCTTCATCTTTTCTTGCTCTCCAAGATGAACTTCTGGCTCTTGATGCTTTATGATGATGATAGCTTCATCTGCTCTAATCTCTGCCTCTTCCATCACGTAGCCACCCTAGCTACTTCCTGTGGTGGTTGAGCAGAATCAGAGACAAGCCATCCCTCCAAGGATCTTCTCCTTGTTGGCCGAATCTTCTTCAACCATTTTTGGTATGGAGAAGCCAAGATCTCATCACAAAATCTTACCACAAGTGAATGAGAATCTTAGCCACATCATACTTTTTGTTTTCTTTTTTTTTCCATCATTGTGATGGTCTTTTGGCATGTCTTTCTTTCTTTTTGGTAGCTCAATGTAGCTTCCATGGTTTGCTGGGTAATGTCCGAAAGAGAAGAAAGAAAGAATGAGAGAGAAGAAACAATTGGAAGAGAAGCAATTAAATGAATTAAACAAATTAATTGAAAAGAAGTTGATTTTCCTTCCCTGAGTAGCGTGTAGCCTTAATACCTTCAATTATATCAATGACAATCTCTCTCATGTTTCCAATGCATGTATTAACTTCACTTTAATGAAATTTGAATTCCACTAGAAATGAATTTCGTTGGAAGCTAGAAGCAATACATTTGCTTTCTTTTAAGCTTGGTTTCGGATTAAGCATTGGATTATGTAGCTAGTAGCTACAATTATCAATTTGGGCTTATAGCAATAATAGTTCAATTTTGGCCCAATGACAAGAATAATAATTCAGCCATACTTCATTGGATATCTTTGAATCAATGCTGAATAACTTCATACTTGGGCTTGCATTATTTCATTTAATTTTCGACCCAATAAAATCTGTATTGCAAAATTATTTTAATCAACATTTAATCCAAAATCAATTTAATAATTTTGCAATTAATAATTTTAATAATGTTTGATCATCATTTAATTAGAAATAGAGTTTTCCAAACTCATCAATCTCCCCCTTGATGACAAACATTATTAAAATTGAAATGGAAAGAAATCAAAGTATTAGAGTATAGAGAACTCCCTTTGAAGATTTGTATTTCTCCCCTTTTCTAATTGTCACATGACTCCCCCTTAATATATATTATCTTTACCAAGGAAAGTTCCAACATGTAACAATTTTATCAAGCCTAAGGCAACAATGTTATTCAACATATTCAATGTAAGTTGTTGAATGGCTTGATTTATGAGCAAAATTGGATGATAATCAAAACTCATTTGTTATCAATAATTTGATTTTCTGCTCAAACAATACAAAAACAATTTTGTACAAAAATTTATGTAACATGAAGCTGTTTTTAAATGATTAAAAATATTTTCTAATAAACAAATCAGAGCAAAGGTATTATAGCAAGGAAAATATTTCTAGTCAAGCTTGATCCTTTCAAACCATAGCAATTTTCAGACTTCATGTCTATATCACAGTTTAAAGGAACTGCCAAAGAAAAGTTCAAAACAGCAATCATTTTATCAAGGTAAGTCAATTGTATCATCAACATAGTAAGCCTTTTACCAAGATAAAATTAAATTACAAACTTCAAAGCTTCAAGCATCAACTCAACACAGCAAGCATCAATCCAAAACAGCAAGCATCATTCAGATGCATTATTAACATCAAACACATAATCATAACAACATATTGAAACTTAAAACGAGGGAGGTCATGAATCCAAGCAAGGATTTCATCCCTGTTTTGTTAATTTCAATTTTCAGTACTTTTTCTCTCCCTTTTGGCATCAAGGGGCACCTGCAAAAGATGACATATAGAACAGAATATGCAAAATATACCCAAAATATCAAGAGTGTTTCACAGTGTCATGTGTCTATAGTACCAAAATAAACTACCACAGTATTGGATTGAGCCTAAACATGTCAAATATCAACACACATAAAGAAAACAGTACTTAATCATCAGAGAGATTAAAATCAGATTCCTCAGCGCCTTCCTCACTAGCAACTCCCTGCTCCTCCTCAAAGCTTTGTAGCATCAAACTCACTTTATCCTTGCATCTCATCCAAACCCTTTCATTTTCATAGGCTAGCTTACGAGCCACCCTATGGGATTGTACCATTAGCTCAGACATGTTTGAAAATTCAGTGAGGATTTCTTTGATTGATTCGGTTGCCTTGGAGGATTCAGGCCGACTCTCAAAGTCACTATCCGAAGGTATAGATTTCTTGCCCTTGGTTCCTTTAGCAGCTCCACCTCCTTTGATCATAGACACTTTGTTTTCTACATTCTCATTTGTTAAATCTACCTTAAAGTACTCAAAAATACACGTGAGAAATATTTCATAAGGTAAATTAGCCTTTTTGGTACTCTTTACAGACTCCCACATGTGTATAATCATAAGGTAACCAAATGAAATAGGAGATGAAGTAACAAGAGCAAAGATTATGAGAGAATCAGATACAGTTATTCTATTATGTGAACCACTCTGAGGGATCAGAATGTGAGTTATAATGCGGTGCAACAGTGAGTTGGTTGGTCCAAGAGCTTTGTGGGTAGGAACAGTGCCGTCTAGGCCAGACAGATTGTCACAAATTTGTTGAAGAGCTTGCTTGTATGTAATCCCAACTTGTACATCCCATTTGTCAGTCATGTATACCCTCGGTCCTTCATCCGTGTAACCAAGGACAGAGTTGATGATCTCAGCGTTCAGAGTGAGATGCACACGCTTCACATAGGAGGGAAGACTACCATCAATCAATCTCAGATTAGCATAAAATTGTCTCACCAACCCTGGGTATACCATTTTCTGAATGTGGAGCAGTGGAGACCATTTGAGATTGTCAAACAGAGGATGTAAATTGATCCCTTTGGCAGCCAGAGAGTCAAGATTCACCAAGTATGAGGGACACAGATGCCACTTTTCCAATACCTCCTGGTGGAATTTATAGAATTCACATGTAGAGAATCTTGAAGGATCATAGTGAGAGTGTGCTTTGTGAAATCTGTTCTTGAAGTCTAATGATCCAAGGTTCGCGGGTTCCCTAGTCTCGTGCAACACGAAACCTGTAGTCTTCTAAGAACTCCTTCCGGGAGTCGCTTTCTTCGATGGAGATGGTGGTGGTGATGGAATCGGTGAAGTGTATGATTCTTCCTCTTGTTCAATTCTTGGTTCCTTGTTCTTTCCACTTTTTCTCCTTTCAGAGGATTTTTGGGCAATCACTTTTCGCCTCATGGACTCGGTTTGCTTGGTAGGAGGTGAGGGAGAGGATGATGAAGTTGAATGAATGTGTATGTGAGTGTGAGTTTGAGGTGTGGTTGGTTTTTGGGAGAATAGAAGCCGTTCACTCTTCCTTGGTGTGGTTTTCTTTTTCATGATAATGAGAATGAACAAGTAGAAGATGAAGGGATGAATGTAATCGAATTGAGTGAGTGAGGAGAGAGGTTAGGGACGCAATAAATGCTGAGTGAAAAAAGAATATGAGGGAGTTAATACACAAAGTGGGCGGTTATTGACCAAGGTGGTTTTCATTTATTTGAAATAAATTGAAAAAGTGGTTTCCTTGAATCAAGGGATTAGTTAAAAGGAAAGATTTGATTTGACACCATGCACTTCCAACAAAATTTGATGAGAGAACAAAGAGATTGTGATTTTCAATTAAATGAGGAACTAACAAAATGATGAGAGTGGGGTCAAAGAGATTTAGTGGAGCCCATAAGAATTAATTTCTACGCAGTCTCCCCTTTGATCAAAGCCCATTCCACACGTTTTGATTTTTATCTCCTGCTTCCCATGAGATAAATCTGAACAGAATCAAAATTTCACAAGTTATCAATAGAACTCAAATCTATCATTCCCAAGCTTTTTCTTAGTGAACAGAATCTGTCTTCACAGAGGGATTTTGTAAAAATGTCAGCAAGTTGGTCTTCAGATTTTACAAATTGAATATCAATAGTACCCTTTTGCACATGTTCTCTAATAAAATAATATTTGATCTCAATGTGCTTTGTTCTTGAGTGCAAAACAGGATTTTTTGAAATATTTATAGCACTCATGTTATCACAAAACAAGGTATACTATTGATCTTTAATTTGTAATTTTTCAACTGCGTTTTTAACCAAATTAATTGTGAGCAACATGCAGATCCAGAAATATATTCAGCTTCAGCTGTGGATAGGGCCACGGTTGCTTGTTTTTTGCTTGACCACATGTTGAGTGATCTCCCAAGGAAGCAACACATGCCGGATGTGCACCTTCTATCCACCCTATCTCCCGCATAGTCTGCATCACAAAATCCTACTGCACAAAAATCATTAGATTTTGGATACCACAGGCCATAATCACTAGTTCCGTTAATGTATCAAATTATGCGTTTAACGGCTAAAAGATGGGCTTTTTTTGGTGAGATTGAACCTTGAGCATACACCCACACTTTGAACAATATTCGGTCTAGAGGAGGTTAGATACATGAGTGAACCAATCATTCCTCTATACCTTATTTCATCCACATCTTTCCCATTATCATCCTTTTCAAGTTTAGTGTTAGGATGGATTGGTGTTCTCATTGGTTTAGAATTTTCTAGGCCAAATTTCTTGATGAGTTCTAGTGTATATTTTTCTTGGTGAATAAAAGTACTACTAGGAGTTTGTTTAATTTGGAGGCCAAGAAAGAAAGTTAGCTCTCCCATTAAACTCATTTCAAACTCACTAGTCATGATTTTTTCAAACTCTTCACACAAGGACTCATTGGCCGATCCAAGCACAATGTCATCCACATAAACTTGAACTAGGAGAATATCATCATTAGATGCTTTAATAAATAAAGTAGTATCAGTGGTACCCATTTAAAATTGATTTTTCAACAAGAAGGCACTAAGCCTTTCATACCAAGTTCTTGGAGCTTGTCTAAGACCATAAAGAGCTTTAGAGAATTTGAAAACATGTTTTGGAAATTATTTATCTTCAAAACTGGGCGGTTGTGCCACAAACACTTCTCTATCAATAAAGCCATTAAGGAAAACACATTTTACATCCATTTGAAACATTTTAAAACCCTTATGGGCAGTATAGGCAAGAAGCAACCTAATTGCTTCCATTCTAGCTACTGGAGCAAAAGACTCATCAAAATCTATACCCTCTTCTTCATCGTAACCTTGGGCCACTAATCTCGCCTTGTAACAAACAACTTGTCCATCCTCACCAAGTTTATTTTTAAAAACCCACTTAGTATCCGTTACCTTCTTACCATCCGGATGAGGTACTAGTGTCCAAACCTCATTCTTGTCGAATTGAACAAGCTTTTATTGCATGTATTTGACCTATGATGGATCTTCAAGAGCTTGTTTCACATTGTTGGGCTCCATTTGTAACAAGAGTGCAAGATTTCTTGGTTCGGATTGCCTTTTGGTTGAGGATCTTGTTGTTACACCTTGAGAGGGATCACCAATGATAAAGTCATGAGGATAATCCCTCATGGACTTCCATTCTCTAGGCTTTCGAAGTGGTGTTGAACTTTGATGAGCTTCTGTGGGTCTCAATGTTTTAGTTTCTCGTGCTGGCTCAGGAGATAAAATGAAAATATATCCTCCAATCTAAGGAGACAAAACTGGACTGGTAGATTCTTTATTTTGAGCAGACTTGGGATTTTCACCACTAGTTTTCTTGACAACTTCTTCACAATCTGTGTCATCATCTATCACGGTACTTGGAAATGAATTAGAATCACAAAAAGTCACATGTATGGATTCCTCTATGGTCCTATGTTCTTTGAGATAAATCCTATAGGCCTTGCTAGTTGTGGAATATCCAACAAACATTCCCTCATATGATTTTGGATCAAATTTACCAATATTTTCTTTGTTGTTTAGCACAAAACATTTGCATCTAAAAACATGAAAATACTTAAGATTTGGAGGGATTCCTTTCCATAGCTCATAAGGAGTTTTTTTTTAACCCTTTTCTAATAATGGTCCTATTCAAAATGTAACAGGCTGTATTTACAGCTTCAGCCCATAGGAATTTTGGAACCTCATTTTCACATAGCATAGCCCTAGTCATTTCTTGAAGGCTTCTATTCCTTCTTTCAACAACCCTATTTTGTTGAGGTGTTCTAGGGTATGAAAAATTGTGAGCAATTCTAAAGTCATCACAGAATTTTTCAGTCTTGGTTTTCAAATTCCTTTCCGTGATCACTTCTCAAATGGGCCACTTTTAAATCTTTCTAATTTTGAATTTTCTTGCAAAGGGTTGAGAAAGCATGAAAAGCATCATTTTTATGAGCAAGAAAAAGTACCCAACCAAATCTAGAGTAATCGTCCACCACCACTAGACCATAGTGTTTACCTCCTAAACTTTGAGTTCTTGTTGGACCAAAAAGATCAATGTGTAACATCTCTAATGGCCTTTTGGTTAAAATTTCATCTTTTAGTTTAAAAGAAGATTTTATTTGTTTGCCTAATTGACAAGCATCACAAGTAAGATCCTTATCAAATTTGATACTTGAAATTCCTCTTACCAAATTTTTCTTGACTAGCTTAGAAATTTGGTACATGCTAGCATGATCCAACTTTCTATGCCATAGCCATTTTTCAGATTCAAGAGAAGTAAAACATTTTACATTTTGTTCTTTCAAGTCCTCAAGAGTCAATCCATACACATTATTGTATCTTTTAGCCTCAAATAAAATATCCCCATTTTTTCACAAACAACCAAACACACAAACATTCTAAAAATGACTTCAAAGCCTAGATCACACAATTGGCTTACACTAAGTAAATTATATTTCAAACCATTTACGAGAAGAACATCATTTATACAAGATGAAAAGCATTTACCAACTTTACCAACGACCACTATCTTTCCTTTTCCATCATCACCGAAAGTGACAAGTCCTCCATCATACTCATCAAGCTTTATGAAGAATGTTGTCTTTCTGGTCATATGCCTAGAGCATCCGCTGTCCATATACCACATATTTTCCTTTCGTTTGGATGCTAGACACACCTACAAAATAAGCTCAAGTGATCTTAGGTATCCAAATCTTCTTGGATCCTTTTACGTTAAACCATCTCTTATGTCCTAGTCCATTATAATAAAAAACAACTTTGCAAACTTTATCACCAATCATCTTTTCACCAAAAAAATATTGAATGGGAAAATGGCCATTTCGGTTGCATAGTCTACAAAACTTTGGAGTTGCTATTTTGTTAAAGTAGGTTGATTTTTGAAACCTTGTGTCATTAGAAGATGAAGCAATATTTCCAAAACAAGGTTTTTCAACAGATTTGGAAGTCTTTTGAAACCCCAAGCCAGCTTTATCAAAAAGTGGTTTTTGGACTAGCCAAAATTTGATTTAAATTTTCAGAACTTTGAGTGAACTTGGCTAGCTCATTTTCAAGATTTTTGATCTTTTTCAGCAACTCTTCATTCTCTTTAAATAGTTTACATATGCAACAACAGAATGGTTACTTTCACAGCTTTTAAGTTGAGATTTTAACTGCTTATTTTCTTCAACAAGTTCAGTAGCAGTTTCGGCCTCTCATAGCTTTTCCTTGAGAAAATTATTTTTCAACTTTAAGGATGGTGATTTGTTATTCAAGATCTTGGTTATCAAGCAAAAAACATCTTATTTTTTAGAAAGGTGGTCTATCATAAGATGAAGATCTTCAGTGTTAGGGTTATGAAAGACTACCTGTTCAATATTATCTGCCATGAGACATGGTTGTGACTTGGTCTCGGATTCTTCATCACTGTCTGAGTCATTTTCCAAGTCCTCCCATGATGCCATCAGTCCCTTTTTCTTTCTTCCTTTTGGCTTCTCTTCTTTCTTCAACTTAGTGCAATCTGACTTGAAATGCCCACTTTCTTTATAGTTGTAGCATGTAACCTTGCTGAGATCCTTTCTTTATTTTCTAAAGCTGCTTCCTTTGCCTTTTTCCTTGGACTTCATCATTTTTCTGAATTTTTTGGCAAACAACACAAACTCATTTTCAGAAGAATTATCAATGGATTCATCATCCAAGGGGTTAGTCACAGATGTAAAAGCAATTCCTTTCTTTTTTGAATCTTTTTTCAAATAAGTATTTTCAAAAGCAAGTAAGTTTCCTCTCAGATCATCATATGTCATGGAATCTAAACTACTGCTCTCAAAAATGATTAAAGCTTTTGTTTTCCACTCTTTAGTGAGACATCTTAACACTCTTCTCACAAGCACAGAATCAGAATATGTTATTCCCATAGCATCCAAGCCAACAATGATGGTGTTGAACCGTTCGAACAGTTCATCAATAGATTCTCCTTCCTTCATTGCAAACATTTTATACTCTCTGTTCAACATATCTGTCCGAGTCTTCTTCACAATGGTGGTTCCTTCATGAGTGATTTGTAGTTTGTCCCAGATTTCTTTTGCCGTTGTGCATCGTGATATCCGTCGGTATTCCTCGAAACTGATAGCACAGTTGAGTAGATTTACATGCTTTGCATTTAACTCTACTTTCTTTCTATCTTCTTCGGTCCAGGTTGCTTCAGGTTTGAGAGAAACCACTCCTTATGCACTTGTGGTGGTTAGAAATTAAGGACCCTCCAAGATAATCTTCCATAGTCTGTAGTCTACTACTTGCACAAAGATCTTCATTCTCTCATTCTAATAGGTGTAGTTTTTTCCATTGAAAAGAGATAGTCTGTTGCTTGGATGTCCTTCTGTAAGGTTGTAGGACACCAGATTTGAGCTACTACATTCTGCCATCTGGATCTTTTCTCCAAGCTGCAAAGCTTGATCTCTTTGAGACCAAACTCTGATACCAATTGATAGTTTTTCAGTGGCTAAGAGAAGATGAGGGTTGAATCTTAGCCCCTTTTTTTTGCTTAGTAATACTTGCTGGTCTTTGAAGCAACTTCTGGAGACTTTTTTATTTTTGTCTCGTTCTTAGCCACGAGACTTTTATTTTTGTCTCGTCACTTGGCACGAGATATTTCTCAGTTTTAGCTCCTGTGCAGTAGAAAACAGAAATGGGAGTAGAAGAGAGAGAAAATTACACCCAAATATATCCTGGTTCAGCTACTAAGTACAGTGTAGCCTACATCCAGTCTCCATCACAACAATGATGGAATTTCACTATAATCTTCTTGATTACAGACTGTAAAGTGCTAACCCAACTTACAAGGAGATTTCCACAGAATCATGATACACAACACAGATGTACAAAAGGAACTCTAAGGACATCTATGGCTTTTTCTTTTAATTTTGCACTCTCTGCCTTTTTCCGTTCTATGGCTTTTTCATACAAACCTCACTGTTTGCCTTTTTTTCATGAGACTCAAGACATGACAAAATTAAACAGAAAATACAAAATAGAATACATTGAAAGAGAAGAAAAATTGTTAGCTCAGGTAGCTCTGAGAATCTTGTGCCTTACACTCTAACTTTTGTCTCCTTAAATCAAACCCTGACTGTTCACCCTTACTTATAGGGATAAGCCTTCAAGGTTGAAACAAAACAAACCAAGCTAAACTTCTTATTCTTCAAAACAGAACCGGTTTGGCCAGAGAGAGAAAAGAGATAATCCATGCAAAACCCAACATGCAATTACCTCTAGTCCTTCCTTGGTCTCTAATCTTCATCAATCCGAACCCTTCATCTTTTTTTCCTCTCCAAGATGAACTTCTGGCTCTTGATGCTTCATGATGATGATAGCTTCATCAGCTCTAACCTTTGCCTCTTCCATCACGTAGCCACCCTAGCTACTTCCTGTGGTGGTTGAGTAGAATCAGAGACAAGTCATCCCTCCAAGGATCTTCTCCTCGTTGGCCGAATCTTCTTCAACCATTTTTGGTATGGAAAAGCCAAGATCTCATCACAAAATCTTACCACAAGTGAATGAGAATCTTAGCCACATCATACTTTTTATTTTTTTTTCTTGCCATCATTGTGATGGTCTTTTGGCATGTCTTTCCTTCTTTTCGGTAGCTCAATGTAGCTTCCATGGTTTGCTGGGTAATGTCCGAAAGAGAAGAAAGAAAGAATGAGAGAGAAGAAACAATTGGAAGAGAAGCAATTAAATGAATTAAACAAATTAATTGAAATGAAGTTGATTTTCCTTCCCTGAGTAGCGTGTAGCCTTAATGCCATCAATCATATCAATGACAATCTCTCTCATGTTTCCAATGCATGTATTAACTTCACTTTAATGAAATTTGAATTCTACTAGAAATGGATTCCGTTGGAAGCTAGAAGCAATACATTTGCTTTCTTTCAAGCTTGGTTTTGGACTAAGCATTGGATTATGTAGCTAGTAGCTACAATTATCAATTTGAGCTTGTAGCAATAATAGTTCAATTTTAGCCCAATAACAAGAATAATAATTCAGCCATACTTCATTCGATATCTTTGAATCAATGCTGAATAACTTCATACTTGGGCTCGCATTATTTCATTTAATTTTCGGCCCAATAAAAATCTGTATTGTAAAATTATTTTAATCATCACTTAATTAAAAATAAAATTTTTCAAAATCACCATAATAAAAACACCATAAAACTCACTATCTAAAAGAGTTAAAAAAATCACCCCAAACCTTTCAAAATATTTCACAAACAAAGAATAAATGGTGAATACTTTTCACCTTCATACCACAAAACACACAAAACGGAGAAACTTGATCAATGATACTATATTTACTGAATTTATCTCTCATATTAAATTTTTTCAAGATAATAAACCAAGCCATCTCAACATGAGGGGCACAAGACTTCTCCACAAGTTCTTCGCAACGTTATATATATTTGACTCCTCTTTATTTTATAGAAAACCTGCAAAAAGGATTTCACAGAAAAATTCTCACTGCTATCATATTTTCAACATAACTTATCAATTCCTTTCTCGTAAAATCCCACTCATAACAAAATATGTTAAAAATCATGCAAGTTGGCTTCTTCCCATCTTCTTAACGATTTTTTCCATTGCAAATTCTATATCCACAATAAGTGCAACCCATATTCGTTAATAACGCAATTTTTATCAACAACTAGCATAAACAACCCTGAAAATAAATTCTTTAACACCCCTTAATGAATTATTAGGTATTATGTTAATTAATGAGGGATTACTATTTATATTCATAACATTTTTTGTGAAATATTTTTAGAATCTTAGATCAAAACTAATTCTTTTTACATACTCTTGAACTTAATTCTTAATAATAATGATGAGTTTAGAGAATATTTTAGAACAAATAGTAATTATATTTGATAAAATAATTTTTCAAATTTAAAAATCATAATAAATATAAATATAAAGATAAATTTAGATATTATTAATATATAATATTATATTTTTTAATTTTAAACCTCTTTAAAAAATATTATCAAACCAAGTCATATATAAATATTAAGATTTTTGTGTTAAGTTAGCTCAATCAAAATCATGAAACACACATATATAAACAATTAGAGTATTAAGACCATTAATATATAGAAAGTTAGATGTGTATAAAACTAACTAATAAATAGAATATTTTTTAGAAAGTCACTTTCACGGAAACGTCAAAATATGAAAATATTTTTGCTCCTTCCTTCCAATTACTACATTCCAATTTCCTCACAACAGAAGGTTAAACTGCTCCTTTTTCTATCATTTAATGATAAGATAGTCTATGGGCCGAATAGATAGGTCGACCTCATTTGATACAGATTTATTAATTAAGGTACAATCATTTTTGGTACAGCACAGCTAAAAGGAATGGAGGTAATCAACATATCTAAAGCAAAGATAACATTAATTTTTTGGGTAATAAGATAACATTAATTCAAGACAGTAGTAGAAAATTTCAGGGCGGTGTTAGAATTTAGAATATCAGAAGAGCTATTGGAGGTGATCTATGTGTATAAGTATATTACTTGAAAACGCAACGTATTGCCTCAATAAATACATTGTATTGAAGGTATTGAATTCAAGGTTTGGTGTACTAGATTCATTTGCCGCTGTTTCATTGTTCTTGGCTTCCTTAGTTTTCGTTTTGTTCTTTTAATATATATTTTATAAATTTAAATGATTCGAATAATTTGACTAAATTTTTATTTAACGATTCTCAATTATTAACTTCACATAAAATTAAATTAACTGCACTTGAGTTTTTACTATTTAATTAATATAAATTTTTAGGACATATGTTAAGATGATTAATTTAAAAATTATAAAATTTAAACTTTTAATATATTTATTAAAATTCTACTCATTGATTATTATCGGTGGAATCAGCCTCGTGTTTCGGGTCTTTAAGGAAATTGATTTTTTTTTGTCAATAAGGAAATTGTTTTTGAAATCCAAATTTTAGTGTAACGTGAAAGCACATAGAAAAAAAACCTTCGAGAAATAGTGGATTAGCGGGTTCCAATAATCCAATATCAACCAAGACAATTCGATTCCATTATCCTGTGACCTAAAAGTTAGCCCATAGCCCAAAAGAAAAAAGTGATCCCACATTTTTTTTTCTTAAAAAAACTGAGTGTGTTTATTTCTAATTGTATAGAATATTATTTAAGAGCCCCCCCCAAAAAAAAACTTTTCAGGATGTAACCTCAAACAGTAGCAAAAAGTTCTTTTAATGTTCATTGTTTTAGTCGATGCCTAGATCAAATGGCAAATTACATTGCTTCTTAATATAGTTACACTTACACCCCCGACAAAAA
>NC_029774.3:118256231-118279509 GCF_000817695.3 Arachis duranensis | reverse complement strand
AAATCTCATCACTCGGATAAGGTTTAAAAATCTGAGAGTGTGAGTGTGGGAGTTATATAATGATATTTTTTTCTTTTCCTTTTTAATGAAAACTAAATATGTACCTAAAGTCCTAAACAAATATTTAAACCCAACTTTCATGTGTAATCTTGGGTGTAGAAACCTGTCCTAGCTAGATTCAAATAGCTAACATTTGATTTGGATATATTGAATTCATTTTCCTATATAGATGCATGTATGTATGTACTATGTACTGTTTTATTGAGGTACTCAACACTTCACTTTTGCAACTGAGCAGTAACTAGACAATGCTGATTCTGCTACTACATCTCTATACGCTTTAAGCAGTCCCAGACTCTTCTCACTTTGTGTACCTCCTTTCTAACCCAACATCATCGTGTTTTCATTCTATTTAATTATTAGAAGTAACTACCTATAAAATTTCTCTAACTAGGAATATATTATTTAATTTGGTCATTTCGCTTCATTTAGCTCTGCCACCTCTGGTCTTAATTGGATGAAAAATAAATGAGCATCTTGTAATTTCTAAGTTCTCTGCTAACAATTTTTATAAATGTTTGAAATAATTCTCTTAATTTAGTGTATTTATGGAAACTTGAGCGCTAAGGGAAAGGAAACAACCCAATTTGGAAAATAAATTATTATTGCAATAATAATAATACTCTCTTAATGAGTTAATTGATATCATCATTTAGTACATGAATTGATGAACAAATGAACAAGTAAAAATAAAAATAAAAATGTCAATAGCTGTGTGTGGAGTTGATAATATCTAGCATCAACTCTTTGGTTTGCTGAACCACAAGTGCTTCACCATCCATGCCCTGAAGCATATATAAGATTGTGAGTAAGGTGATAGAGCATAGTTGCTCAAATGAAAGGAAATCATGCATGGTAGATGACTACTCACCTGTATAGAAGCTGTGATCAAAAGTGCTCCTTTCATGGTTGTAACATTTGTGTCTATGAGCTCTATGCCAAACGAATGAATGGCATCCATCAACTGTGTGAACCTTCCCTTCTTCTTCTCTATGATCATCTTCAACCACAGCTTCTTTCCATCAATGTTGGTCACTCTCACCTCTTCCTGTAAAACAACATTATTATAATTGTACTTGTATCAATTTTTGCCAATTGGAAAAAGCTAAGGTTAACCTTTATCCCCCATTCTTTCATGGCTTCACCATTGTTAGTCTCGTTAGTCTTTGGTTCTACAAGTGTTGTCTCCGATGTTGCTTCTATTTCCTGAAGCTCTCGGGTGAGACTGTCAACTTTGTCTTTAAGGTTCTTAATGTAAGTGATGGCATCCTCAATTATTGTTGCTTTGTTCATCTGAAGAAATCAAAAGCAGGCTTCACAATGAGCAGAGAATTAGAAGAAAGCATTGGGTGATTAAAAGAGAAGGGTCAAGGTGGTTGCATTTGTGATGATGGGGACTAAGGAGCGCAGCATCAAGAGCCTGTCACTGAGCTTCTGTCTCCTTCTCCTTTCAGTCTCAAGGTTCTTGGATTTGTACACTACTGTGTCATCAGCATCATAGTTCCTCCTTCCCATCCTCCCCCTCTTGTTGATGCTACTGTTTTCAGCATTGAAATATAACTCATCTACAGACACTGTTAGCCTATTATCATATAGGTTTCCCATTCTTGGGGTCTTAGGGAATGGAGGAACTTCTTAACAAACAAATTAAAGATCTTTTAGTGATTGGGATTTGGGGGCTACATATATAAATGCTTCTCACAAAGCAATCATGTCAGATCAGAGATGTTGTTGTATATTTTGGCGTGTGTGTGTTTTATGGGGGGCTTTCATTTGGTTGGTCCAAGAGTTAACACACCTTATTCTTGTGAGAGAGAGAAAAAGTTGTTATGATCTTTTTTTTTTTTTTGGGGTCATAAAAGTGTCATGAGAAATCAAATTTATTTTAATATATATCAACATTTTAAAATTAATGTACACTTGAAAATAAAAAAGTTATTATGGCTAACTCTGTTGCTGCTGTATGGTGTAGAGCTTCACAAGGTAAAAGTATAACATTAGATCATTAATGAATTAATGCAGTTTAGTTAGTGGCCTGTAGAGGCAAAAATGGATGATTATTGCATAATATGAATGAATTTATTTGTGGTATTGAGCAAACAAAATGTGAAGTTTGGGAATTGAAGTGATGTGTGGCAGTTAGTCCTTGTTGACTGCCAAAGTACGATTGACTGAGGTTGTTAGAGCCCCTTGATGCCTTTTGCTTCTTAGAAAGTTCCAAGAATTTTTGTTAAGTACATCAACATGATATAACCCCAACTTGTCATGTGCTGTACCTACTGTGAGTAACACAACCCCAGTCTCCTTAGCTTTCCTCTCATGTTATGCTCATGTTACCCAGAAAATAATCCTCTGTTGGGCCAACACTCTGATGTGAGCCCAATAACAAAACGAGAAAATTAATATGGGCCTTAACAGATATGATCCAATACTCATTTACTGTGAGACTGAGACCTAACATGAGTTCTTCCGCCACCCTCCAATTCTTGTAGCGAAAAACACTCCACGCTCCACGGCAGTGACGCCACTACTACCACCATGTATCGTCGCGTTCTCCACCGCAGCCTCTGCACGGCCACACAATCCGCCACCACCTCCTCCGCCGCATCAACAACCAGCATCAAGGCAATATCTCAGGACCTGTACAAGGAATCGAACTTCACGCGCCTCGTGGAGAAGTTCAAGAAGGCCTCCGACGTTGAGCGCTTCCGCAAAAAGACCGGCATATACGAGGACACCGTTCGCCGCCTCGCCTCCGCCAAGAGATTCAGCTGCGTCCGCAACATCCTCGACCACCAGAAGAAGTACCCAGAGATCGACAAGGAGGGCTTCTGCTCCCGCATCATCACACTCTATGGGAAATCTCGCATGTACCGCCATGCCCGCAAGTTGTTCGACGAAATGCCCCAACGAAACTGCACTCGCACCGTGCTCTCCTTCAACGCCCTCCTCGCCGCGTACCTTCACTCTCGCAAGTTTGACCTCGTCCACACCCTTTTCAAGGAGCTTCCCAAGGAGCTCTCCGTGGAGCCTAACTTGGTGTCCTACAACATCCTCATCAAGGCTTTATGCGAATCTGGTTCTTTCGATTCAGGGTTGGAGATGCTTGACGAGATGGAGAAGAAGGGACTGAAGCCTGATTTGATCACTTTCAACACGCTGCTTGATGCGTTGTATGCAAATGGTCGTTTTGAGGATGGGGAGAAGCTGTGGGTTTCGATGCGTGGGAAGAGTATTACACCTGATATCAGGACCTGCAATTCGAGGTTGATGGGGTTGGCTCTGGAGAAGAAAACAAAGGAAGCCGTTGAGTTCATCGAGGAAATGAAGAAGGATGGTGTGAAGCCTGATGTTTTCAGCTTCAATGCCTTGATTAAGGGGTTTGTGAATGAGGGCAATTTGGATGAAGCAAAGAAGTGGTTTGGTGAGATTGGGAAATCTGAGTTTGATCCTGATAAGGTCACTTATGCCACACTTGTTCCTTTCCTGTGTGAGAAGGGTGATTTGAAAACAGCACATGAGGTGTCTAAGGACATCTTCAACCATAGGTTGCGTGTTGATGGGTCGTTGCTACAGCTCGTGGTTGATAAGCTGGTGGCGGAGTCTATGGTTTCAGAGGCGGAGGAGATTGTGGAACTAGGGAAAGCAAATAAGTATTGCCGCTATAAGCTAAATTTGCCTGGACCAGCAGAGGAAAAGAAGAGCGAGTAGAGTAGAACCCTTTTTTTGTGTGTGTGTGTGTTGTGTCTACCGTTAATCTTGCACTTTATTTGATGTTCTGTCATAAATGGTGAATTTGCCATTGCCACTAAAAATGGCTTAATACGTTTTGTTTGGCATTCAGAGATCAGTAAACTGATTGCTTGAAAATGGCCTTTGCTGTGCGATTGCGCTGCTCCTTTTAGGTCCTTAGGTATTAGCCATCAAATGAATTATTCATGCGAGCTTGGCCTTATGAGTAATTGGTTATGTCCCAAAGAATGAAAATGTCTTCAGTCTCGTGGCTCTGACAGTCTTCATTGATACACCATATATCCTTATGCAGTTATGCTATCTCTTTAACATTTTTCTCTACTTGACATTGGCAAAGATGCAATTCCATGGTCGTTTCTTAGCTCCCTCACTTTGTCTTTCAGTCGAGTTGAGTTTCCAGCCTTGAATTTTGACTACAAGTCTAGAAGTGATGGTTTATGTTCAGAAATATTCATTTAAAATTAATTTGGCAGATATTAGGGTTTTTATTTTTTGAGAATGCTCTTTTATAATTATATTATTCTGGTCTGATATCGGCTGGAGAAGAATAAGAATCTCGTTTCATCTTTCAGCCGGAGTAAAG
The DNA here is from genome assembly GCF_000817695.3 of Arachis duranensis. Classification (NCBI taxonomy): domain Eukaryota; kingdom Viridiplantae; phylum Streptophyta; class Magnoliopsida; order Fabales; family Fabaceae; genus Arachis; species Arachis duranensis. The sequence goes on along the minus strand of NC_029774.3, from coordinate 118,275,113 downwards.
GCATCGTTGATTAAGATAAGAGATTACCATAAAATTATTTGGTGGGTTCCACAGTAAGATAAGTTATTGAACAATGTTTTTTATTTAAATAAAGGAAAAATATGAGGAAACAATAGATTCATTGTATAATGCATACAATAGGGTTTAATTGAAATTAAAAATAAATTATGGGTTATTAATTAATTTTATATTATTTTTAATTTGAAATTTGAAATTAATAGAATTACTCTTAATTATAGAAACAAATCAAATAATTAGGTTAAAACGAGAATCTCTCTCCCCGCGTTATTTCCTCCTTGATCAAGCGGCTGTCCCATACGTATCTTTCAAGCTCCCAGAGCAGTCCACTGCCCAGCACTGCGTCCCGTTGATCGGCTTCCTCTTTCGTCTACCATCGAACAGTCCACCGCTAATAACAACTAACCAACCAGTGCCGTCCTTTCCTCCGCACAGAACGCAGTCGGTTTTGACTCCTTCAGAATGGTAGAATCGCAAGAAGAACATGTTTCAAGCGAGGGTCCTCCTTTATGCACGTCACCTTGCCGAAATTCATTAATGGAGGTCGATATAGTTGAACCGTTAGTTTGTGTAGCCTCTGACGTTTCAAAAAATTTAGCCGGCGATGTCGCAGGCCACGGTCACAAGTCGAACAAGGTGAATAATTAGAATCTTCAAATTCTGCCATGGATGTTTATTTTGCGTGTAATTTTTATGTTTAGTCACAATGTAAATGAGTTCTTTGATTGTATGTTTATGAAACATGCAAATGTAATCAATGAGTTGAGATGCAAATAAATTTATGTTTGTTTTATATTTAATGGTATCATTATATGCATTAAGGATTAGATGAAATTAATTAATCATTTCATGTTTATATGATTATATCCAGGAAGCATATTTTTGTATGTGTTTTTTATATGAATGTATGCTGTCTTCATGTTAAATGGCATCTTTATTTGCTAATCATTCTATCTGGGACTTATGTGCTTATATGGATGATGGGATATCATAATTTAATTTTTGTATGCTTATATGAATTCATTTTTATTTATGGTGTGTATATTATCCCTACATGATGATCATGCAAGTATATAAAATAGATAACCATAGGGTGATGTAGTGGCTGAATTTGTTTACTGAATTGAAGTGAATGCTACTTGTATTTGCAACATGTTAACTATGGAATGCTTATATGAGTGTTATAATCATGTAATGGTATGGTTATGTGCTCACTACATATTTTTTAGTTATATGCTCATATGCTTCCTGCATGTTATTTTAATTTTTTTCATGCTTATGGGATTATATGGTTATGTGTATCCTACATTTGCATAGATTAATCAATTATGAAGTTATTTGAGTGGTTTATAATGAATAATGTGCTTATGTTCTTCCTGCATCCGAAGAAAAGAGTGTGTGTATGTAAATATACATGAAAATAATTTTATTCATGGAGTGAAAAAAAAAAGTCACTAAAAGGTGATTAAAGTCCTTAAATAATAGCCAAAATGGAGTAAATAATTCCTCATGATTTTCATTGAATGAAAAAAAAAAACAAATAAAGGGTGAAAATTAATTAAATAATACATGAAATGAAAAAATAATTCTCTTAACTGTATTTGTAGCTGTTGATGTGTTTTCGGTGATTGTTTTAGAGATTTTATTGAAATGAGTTTTGATAAGGATCTTCCTCCTTTTGGTTACTCTGTTTGTTTTGGAATTTTAGGCCACGCAGTTGTCGGATGATACAGATGTTGAAAGTGAAGAGAAGGAGCTTGGTGATGAGGTATTGTAGTCTAGCTTACTTTTGTGTAGTCATAATGTTCATGTTTGATTTGATAACTAATGGTAATTAATTTTTCGTTCGAATTAATATAAAATACAGTTACCAGATCATGGACAAGGTTATGATAGTGTATATTTTTTCATCTCTATGTTTAAAGGATTCATGTTAGTTTTAAGGTTCTAAGGCAGCTGTTGCAAAGGTCCACATGTTATTAATGTTAATGGTGCGTATGAAAGTGAACCATATTAATTTTATTTAATGTTAATGGTGTAAGAAAATTAAAATGTTGTAAATGATATTCAAATTGCTAAAAACAAGCCAACCAAAAAATTCTGAAATTCTATAATGTTAATTTTGTTATGAATATTTTTTAGCAGTATTAGTAGAATTTATGGATACAAATAATTGTTTCTTCTGAAAAAAAGAGAAACAGACACAAATCTTAAAAATGATGTGCAGGTCCTATACATATGTTCTAATAAACAGGACCAATGAAAATGAAAAAATAAATAAACTAAATAGATAAGAGCTCCAACAGACAAAATGATCATAGGAAAAAAATAGGTAATATGAAGGAGCAACTATGCACTAAACATATACACCACAGAATTATTAACAGTCAATCACAGAATTAAATAATGACTCTCAAGAAGTGATAGTATTGGTATATAGTGCTGGTGATGAATCAAATTTTTGAAAGCCTGGAGACGAAGCTAAAACATAACAGCTCCAAAATACTATTCTAATTCAGATCACATGTTAAAAAGATTGGTATAACTAGAGATATAATTATTCTAATTGAAATGAACTGTAATGGTTTTTCAGTAATAAATTTATAACTAGGAAGAATGAGTGCATCAATTATTATACAAACCTCTGCGTTAACCACTACTGGTCATATCAGTGAGATACATGAAAATAGTTGCAAGATGGTGTCCACCTCGAGCTATATTAACTTTGTCAGGAAAGTAGCATAATGTGGATCATATTTCTGCCCATGCTCATACCTCAATACTTGAATGTCTTTTCCATTTCCTAAAAATTAATAACAATATTACAAGAAACTAATCAATACTTAACTGCTTTAGTATAACAATGTCCTCTAATGAAATCATTTAAACAAAAATAAATGAAAAAATTAAAAATACTGGTTTAGTTAACTGCTCCAAAAAACTGCTCCTTGTAACAATAATAATTACTCCATCCGAAAAATAATAACACTCACTAATCTGTAAGGAAACACAAACTTAAAAATAAAAAACACCCCCAATTTAATCAATTAACACAAAACTAACTAATCTATGAACACCATTACCAAAAAAATATAGTAGATACAATTTGTATTCTTCATCACAAATATCTTTTATCCTAAATGCAATTTTGCCGTTCGAATTTAAAAATCATTACGGTCCAGCCCTGATATGAAGTTAATTTTAAATTTATTACAAATCAATAACAACTAGTTCATGTAACTATTTGGTTGCAGTGGCAAGAGCAACATAGCAGGAATTAGAAATTGTTCAAACTTGAGAAAATTCGCAAAACTAACCATCTAATATCCTACTAAAGTAATCATCCAAAAAATATCAACCAATTTTCAATGATGGTCAGTCATTATACGTCACGTTGCATGCACATGGTCCACACGGAAATAGACAAAAAAATTTTAAACTTAACTCATATATAAACACGATCCCAAATTTTTTCGATCTTTTTCGCGCTAAAATAAAATCATGAAGAACTTCAACAACCTAAACTAACTACAAAAATGGCTCCTGCTGCTATTTCACCATGGCTAATCACGCATTTCATCAACAAAATCTATCTACAATCAAACATGCAAATGCGATTACCAATTAAAAACTGAACAACCTCACCCACTTACCTTGGATGGTTATGATTCTTCCGGTCAAGATGTTCATTGTCTTTCCGGTGAACCGTTGACTAGCAGGCGGCTATTCCTTCAAGGTCGGCTGCTTCTATGCTCAGAGACAACGGGGCCCACTCGCGGAATACTCAGAAGATGTTCAGTTCGGCGGTGAGATCTCCCTGGCGGCAGTTCTGATCGGCGGCTTCTCGTCCGGTGGCTGGATTGCAGCGAATGCCGGATGTTCAGCGACGGCGCCGTGCTTGAAAGCAATGAACAGGTCGCTTGCATTCACCTATGACCTTTCTTGATTGCATGTTGCGGGGCTGAGGGTTCTAGCACTCTCACGGGTCTCTGCAAGGAATTGGGAAGGTTTGAATAGGGGGAGAAGAAACGGCGAAACAAAAGGGATTGGGGATTTGGGAAAACAAACAGTGAAACAAAAGAAGATTGGAGATTTAGGAAAAAATTGTAAATAGTAAAAATATAGTGATGTGTTCAAGTAAACAACCATAATAGAATTAGAGTTAATTTTATGCTTTAATTTTAATTTGAGGCTAATAAAGAATCCATTGTAACTATTGTATACATATTTCATTATTTTCCTAGGGGATCCTTAAATAAATACTGTTCATTTTTCTGCATTTTCATTCATCATGCTTTGTAAAGTTAATGCATTTTACAAAAACTAAGACGGAATCTCAAATCCGTCCTTACCAATCGCAAATCTAACAAGCCAAATTTTGTCATGAAAATAATAAATCTTTCTAGACCAACATAATAATGATAATAATGATAATCCTTTATAATTCATGTATATACCTTGTTTTTGGTCCTGATGTATTGCATGGTCCACAGTGAATAAAAGACCAAGATAGATATTGATGTATTTCATAATCTTCAATGTCGTGTGTCACGTGCCCAACTAACTAGACAATAGACATTTCTTTTATAATTCTCTGCATTTTATAACAACCAAATGAAGAACCTAAGATGGCGTGCGTCATCATTGCCAGGGTAAGCAGAGCATGACCGCACGTGGCATTACAGGAGGAGTCAACCTGCATATTAACTATGGGCAACAATCCATAGCCCAATTAAAATAGGGATGTTACAAATATTTGTCCTAGAAATATATTTTAAAATTGAATATATTAAAAATTTTGTAACAAATTTATTATTATTTTTAAAATGCATTTTTAAGACATAAGATAATTAAATTTATAAGAAAATACTAATTTTCCAAAGAACTTTCATTGCTTATTTATTGTACATGGCTCTCGCAACATATCGATACTAACAATTACAATACACGTGAGCTTATATTTACTGTATACTTTTAGAATTATTTTATTCATGGATCAATCTTTATCCTATGGTTGCTTCAGGCAACAACTGTGGCGTGATCTTGTGGAGGAGTAGGTTGTAGGTTAGCACCATTGTAGATCAAGGACTTGACATGCTCCTCTAGCTTTGATGGGCTATCGCCATCATAGCTGTACATGAGAGGTACCATGCGAGCACCATTGAAGCACATTCTAACAAAAGACGATGGTAATTGATTTTCCGGTGCTAGCAATTCCTGGTTAAGTCGTTTCCATTCTTCTGAAATTCGATTACTGACATGCTTTCGTGTCTCTTCAATTGAAATTCCAGAGTGATCCTTTATGTAGCATTTTATGTACGATCCATCACGAGTATCATCTTTGTTAGACTCCTGCACCAGTGAAAAATATAAAATATGTATTGATAAAGAGAAAGAGAGAAAACAAAGTTTATGTGATGGTGGTAATAATTACTTTGTCGCCTTCCAAGTCATCACATAGCCTAAGAATTGTGCTTAATGTGGATATAATGGTTGGGAATTCATTCATTAGAGTCACATTCCGATTGGTTAATCCCTGACCCATGGAAAAGAAAGCATGGACAAGGATCACGTGCACCCCTGTACTCACTCTACCAATTTTCAAATACTCTTCAGCACTTGGTAAATTCCCTGACGCAAACCATTTTGCTTCTTCCAGGAATGCATTGAATAGTTTTACCCACTGCAACATTATCATGCATGCAATAATTAATAATTAATTAGTTGTATTTTCGTAGCAGATAATTAATACGTGTTTATATCTTAATTTTCAGTACAATTATTATTTTATTACCGATTTTACTAAGGTGCTTATTGGATTCAATCCGTGTTTGACATAGGTCTTGAGCGCAAACTCGTTAGTCACTTCGTAAAGAGTCTTAAAGCACACTTTCATGCAATTTGGTAATTCTTCCATGGCTGCCAAGTCCCACCTACATATCAAATAATCGTGTTTTAATTCTATATATATGAATTCATATTGATTTGTATAAAACATCATGTACATATACCTCTCGACTGCATGAGTGAAAAGGGTGAGTTCATGGATGCTTCCACCATAACAATCAAAGATATCATCGACGATGTAAATTAAGGACAAAGGTTTAGTGAGGTCAACTCTTTCTTGTGAGAAGCGTGGACCAGAGAGACATGCCATGGGCCACATGTACCATTTTATTGGTTCATCTCTAACAAACTTCAACTCCTTCGCCAAACCCAAATCTTTCCACCACCTATACATGTATCGAAAAGTATACTAAAATATGAAAATGACAATTACTATGTATATAGAGTAATGTGTGTTAGAATATAATTAGAATCAATTAAAAAAAATTGTGTATTATTGAGTTATTCAAGTTGTGTTTAAATTGTCTAAAATAATATAATATAAAATGATATTTATAGGTGCTAAGAGAATCGTAATAATAAAAACGTAATATTCTATAATAAATATTCAAATATACTAAATAATTCTAATTGAACCTAATTATATTCTAACAACGTGAATTAATAGAAAGCAAAGTGAACTGACTTGGAAACTTGGAGAATTTCCTTGAGATGCAAAGAGTTAACGAGTTGGGTATCAATTTGAGACAGTTGTTGTAAAGAAGTAGTCCACGGTGCATTTCCAAGAAGTTGTAAGGTTTGAGGAATGAATCGTGGAAGAGTTCTATGAATTGGGAAGCGCAATGTGTGTTGAATAGATTTGGCTTGAGGATGATCATGAAACCTTGAAGCAATGGACCAGAGGTACTGCCGGCTAAAATCCTCTGCTTCATCAAGAAAATACTCCCCTGGAATTCTTAGTTGAGATGCTTCGAACAAAGCAATTAACTCATCTATGTCCTCGTATAATAAGGTGTGTTTGAGCTCGCCTTTAGTGTTATGGTATTCATCAAACACGTCTATAAGATGCAACAACATGCATGATTAAATCGGTTAATAATTTATTTTTTAATAAATCAGAATAAAATCAGTTTATTATAATAACAATAATAAATCTAATTATCCGTATTATAATTATTAAATTTAATTTAATTCGATTGATTTATATAATCTAAATTAAATTATGTTTAAATTTTTTGATAAAAAATAAATATATTTTTAATTTTTGTTTAAAACAAATTCATAATCAAATAGGTTATGTAAATTGGTCACTTCGACCCGACCTAATAACAATTAAATTTATTGTTATTGTTATAAAAAAATCGATTTTATTATAGCTTGTTAAAAAATTTAAAAAAATAATTCATTAATACGTCCAATAATAATAGACACACAAGTATCTTTACAAAAAGACTAACTAATAAATAAAGTAGTGAATAACTAAAAGCAAAGTAAGGAGACAATAATTTTTAGTAATGTGAAAATAAGGAGACAATAATTTTTGGTTAACTAATGTTAGTATTTTTTAAAATTAAAAAATTATTAATTTTTGAAAAATTTAAAATTTTGAATTTATGATTAAAGATCTAAAATTTAAAATAAATAAAATAATTTTAGAAAATTTTCTAGAATAACATATATGGTGACAAATTATTCAGTTTTTTTGTTTTCATAGAATCATTTTTTTAAATTAATAACTAATGAATAAAATAGTGAATAACTAAAAGGGAAAGTAAGGAGAAAATATTCTTAGTTAATTAGTATTAATATTTTTAAAATTTTAAAAGTTACTATTTTTTGAAAAATTTATAATTTATAATTTAAACTAAAAATTTATAATTTATGACCTAAAATTTAAGATAAATAAAATAATTTTAAAAAAATAACGGAAGTAAGCTGATGAAAAAATTGACTCTCTGACATTAATATTTATTTTTTTTTTTGCTTTTGTACTTTAAAAATTTTAACTTTTTAAGGGAAAAACATTTTAAAAACCCCTTTAATTTGAAAACTTTATTAAATAAAAAAGTATGAGGAGCCAATGAAATATTTATACAATGTGTACAATGAAGATTTATGGAGTAAATTCTTGTTAAATATCTTCCCATAACTAAATAATTGTCTAGGAGAACGTGGCATGGCCGGTGGGCCTGGGGACCTCAATAATTTGACTATTTGACTATTTGGGATAAATTAAAGTCATTTGATATGTTGCCTAAAAGTAAAAGTTATGGCTTAAAATACTGAAAATGACATCACTAAGTAACCTGTGTGAGCGTAGTAGCCTTGTTGTCTCAACAAACGAAATTCAAGTGCAACTCTTGACAGCTTTTGACGATGATCATATTCATTGCTTCTCCGATGAGTTTGAAGATATTTATTTTCAAGTGTTGCTGCAATCTCATCTTCAAAGTGGTGCTCAATGCCTAACCTTTGTATGGAGTCCACCATTGACAAGCATTCTTCTGCGCTGCTCATCATCAGTGCACGCTTCACTTTCTCCACCACTTCACCATGTCTCACTTTTACGCTTTCCTGAAACTTATAAACCGCTCCATTATTACAATTTACAATTTCTCTATCAAATGCAGAAATGACAGACGACCAAGAAGTGAAGGAGTCAAAAAGAAGTTTAGATCTTTTCCAGAATTTCACTCTAACTAGCACACATGAGTAAAAGAGTTGTATATATTTTTTGGATATATGCACTATTTTCTTTTTTGTACATTTCTGTTTTAGATTTTTTAATTTTTTTTTATTAAAAGTGATTTATAAGAAGGGAGAAAAAAAATAAACTTTTTTATCTTTTATAATATAAAAAGAAATGGTACAAACATCACTTTTGTTCCATGATACAGATCAATGAATTAATTCATTATTTAAAAAGATCGAAGATTAAGAAAAATAAAAGGAGAAAGTCAATTTAATTTACCTTGAGGTTTAAATTTTCAGGAAGATTATTTATAGTTTGGTTGAATACCATAGTAAAATGGGTTTTACTAAGGCAACGGCTCCAACAGTCATGCTTTGGTTTGTTGGGTGAAAATGATATCTGATTGGAGAAACCAAAGGAAGAGTAAGAGATGGCCATAGATACTATATATATTAAGGTTTGTGTATTAGTGTATATAAAGGAATTTCAGGAGTGCAGAAAATAAGGATACATAGTACCCTATTTATAGATCTGCAACCAAATGGGTACATCATGATTAACACGTTTTCAAAATTTTCAATTTTTAGGAAATAAAAAATAAAGAACGATTTCAAGGTCTTGTTAACTAAATTTTTCTTGAAAATTATAAGATTTGATTTTTAATATATTTATTGTGTTCTTGTTAAAATATTTTTTTTTAAATTTTACTAATAATAACCTGAACACATATATATGTTTTTAAAATAATGTTTGGTAAATTCATTTATCAGTTATCAACTAAAATCCAATATATGTGAGTGATAACGTCATTACTCATTATGATGATAGGCAGACATGAAGGTTTGCATGGGGAGCCCGCATATGGATGCATGACAAATAATGGAGAGCCATTTTCGTATGTTTAGCTAAAATCATGAAATTTAGAAAAAGAATAATTATTTTTTGGATTCACAATATCTATCCCTTAATTTTAACTATGCAAGATAAGATATTTGTGGTGGAGACACATTAATTTTTCTTGGGGATTAAATGTCCGTTTTTAAAATTTTTGGGAACTAATCTGGGTAATTACACTGCCAAAAAATAAACTGGAAACTGATTTGTCTGCTGGAGTAAAACTTTGAGAATTAATCTATGTATTAATTTTTTTTGAGAACTAAAATATCCGATTCTAAAATCTTCAGGAATTAATTTGGGTAATTACTCTAAAATGTATGTGAAGGCTTTAAAAATAACAAGTCAAACTATGTAATTACCAAGAATGTTGTAAAACAAAAGTGTCTAAAATCATGCTTCAGTTGATTTGATTTGTTATTAAGTAATTAATCACATTGAAGATATTTTTCCGTAAAAATAGTTAAGATATTGCAATGTATTATGTTAAGCGATTAATCAACATATTAAATCATCCAACAATTTTTATCTTATATCTTTCTGTTAAAATAATAGTTAAAATATTGATACATATTATACTTATCTAAATAAAACTGTCAGTCTCGTCAAAACAAATTTACTGAAAAATATATAGAAACTGACAATAGACCACTGTGCATGCATGCATGCCATTAATATCCATAGATTTCTGCATCAATCAACCATAATTTGTTGCCATCTGCTTATATTTGGAAGGAACTAACTAGTAACATTATTTATCTCGATTTCAATAATTCTATACTCAATTTAAAACAATTCTTTTAGAAAAATAGAAAATAAGTAATCTGTGCTTCTCAAAATTCACTAACTAACCTGGAACACATCTCTTTCATGCATTTGAAAAAGGGAAGTAATGTTCAATATAACATAAAATTAAGTATATAGCGTATTTATTCTTATATGTACAGATATACTTGTAGTCTATATTACACACTACAATAATAACCATTAGAATTTGAGGGCCATGGACGCACCGACAATAATACTAATAGATTCTCAAATATAGAGAGATTTGCTAGTGTTAAATTGAGAGATTAACCACTATTAAATTTATAATTGTTATGATATATAGGTTTCACTTTAGAAGAGTTTCATTCTGTCACAAAGGATAAGAGAAAATAATAAAAAAAAATTGTATATTTAAATTATATCGAATAATATAATATAAAAAAATATTTACAAGTATTTAGAGAATCAAAATCATAAAGATGCAATATTCTATGATAAATATTTAAATATATTAAATAATTCTAATGAAAATTAATTTATCTTAATATATTCTAACACATTCGATTAAAACACACGCATATAATGGCAAGTACGTAAATAGTAGTGACAGGATGGTGCATTTCATCAATGTGCCATTTTTTCTGTACTGGGTCCGTTCGTTTACTGCTTCTAACAAACCGTATTTTGTCCCTATCTGCTGGAAGCTATGAAGCAAATAAATATATGTACTATGATGAAGACACAACATTCAAAATTTCAAATTAAAATTCATATTGATTAGTCAAGTATATACGCAATCACATTGTTCGTGTGGGCCATTTAGTAAGCGCTAATATGAACCAATCAACCATAAGTGCTCATGTTTTCTTAAAATCAAATTAAACTAGATGAGTATTTACTCAAATTGATTCTCTGAGAATTTTGAAGTGAATATTTGAGTTTTCAATAAAATTTAATTATATAATTCGTCTCTAAATTTTATAAATGTTCGTTATTTTAGTTTTTCTGTTAATTTATTCCATAAAATCTTAACGGTAGAATCCAATATATCACATTAAGATGTTAAGTCAGCCGTTAAACGCCACGTAAGATGAAAGACAAAATAGTCTTTAAAAAGATAAATATAAAAGTGTTTTTGTATGATGTCCTAAATCCTAAAACAACGGCATAAAAGTCATCATCATCTTCGTGTACTGCTCTAAAAATGTGTAACCATGGCAAGTGGAGAGAATTCGGTAAGTTCTTATCCTCGACGAGTTAGAGGTAGCAGAGATGGTAGTGCTTGTAGTGCTTCAGGTGGCCCCAAATTTGGAATTGCAAGAGGGAAAAATCCAAGATACTACTGCAGAGCTTATGCCATTATTGTGGAGTTTGGAATAGATAATGATGGTAATCAGTAGCTAAGAAAAATGGGGGGTTGAATCTTAGCCCATTTTTTCTTAGTAACACTTGCTGCCTTTTAGAATGCTTTGAGAAAATATTTTTTCTTTTTGTCTCGTACCTAGCCAAGAGACATTTTCTTTTTGTCTCATAACCAGGCAAGAGATATTTTTCAGTTTTGTCTCTTATGCAACAGAAACAGAAATGGAGTAGAGGAGAGAGAGAATCACACCAAGAAGTATCCTGGTTCAGCTGCTAAATGTAGTGCAGCCTACATCCAGTCTCCATCACAATAATGATGGAATTTCACTATAATCTTGCTGATTACTGACACCAATTCTCCCTAGGAACTACCCTTCCTATCTGCGACAAGTCCAGAATCTATCTCCAATCCTGAACTTGACTTGGTCACCTGCCAAGCTTTCAACTGCTAAGTGCTAACTCAATTTACAAGGGAATTCCCACAGAATCATGATACACAACACATAGATGTACAAAGGACCTCTAAGATACCTATGGCTTTTTCTTTAATTTTTCACACTCTGCCTTTTTTTGCTCAATGGCTTTTTCTTATAAACCTCACTATTTGCCTTTTTCTATGAGACTCAAGACAGACAAAACTTAAAGAAAATACAAAATGAAACACATTGAAGGAGAAGAAATTCTGTTAGCTTGGGTAGTTATGAGAACTCTGTGCTTTTCACTCTTTTTCTCCTTACTTCAAGCCTTGACTGTTCACCCTTATTATAGAAGGGAAAAGCCTCCAAGGTTGAAACCGGTTCAGCCGAGCCAACTTCTTCTTCTTCAATAACAAACTGGTTCGAATAGAGAGAGATGAGAGAGGGAACCGAATGCTAAATTCAACATAAAATTACCTCTTCCTCATCCCATCACTTCAAACTTCATCAATCTGAGCCTTCCATCTTGACTTGGTACCCAAGAAAGATTTCTGACCCTTGATAAACCCTTGATCCTTGAAGGCTCCTTCTGCTCTATCTTCTGCTTCTTCTCCACGTAGCTACAATAGCTACCTCCTGTGATGGATGAACAAAAGTAGAGACGAGCCATACTCCAGGGATCTTCTTCTCTGACCGAGTTGGATCTTCCACCATTTCTAAGCATGGTGATCCTGAAATTTTTTCACCACATCTTACCATAATTGGCAAAGATCTCAGCCACACCATACTGTAAATCTTCTTTCTGCAAGAGTCATCATCACCTTGGTCTCTTGCTTGCACATAGCTTCACTACTATTGTACTTCACCTCTGATAGCTTGCTTTTTCTTCTTCTTCCTGACATGACCGAAACTATAAAGAGAATAGAGAGAAGAGAGAAAAGCATTCAAATAAAATTAAGGAAGAAATTAAAATGAATTAACCACTTCCCTTTCCCATGCCTTGTAACGTGTGAGAGTAATAATATCAATCAAATCAATGTAAGTTTTTTTTCTCATGTTATGAAGGCAATTAAAGCTAGTTAAATAAATTTGAAATCCATCAAAGGGGGGAAAGTGGCATCCATGGAAAGCATGCAACTTTGGTTTCTTCCTTCTTTTAATTTCGGACCAACCAATTGTTGGTCTTTCACTATAGTGATTTTTGGGCTGTCCCATATTTTTTTAGCCCAATTCATGTTGCCTAATAAAATAATTCAACCACATATTAGATAGGATTTCTTGCACAAGGCTGAATCTATTTAGCATATTTGGGCCATAAGTTACATTAAGTTTAATCACCAAAATTTGCACATTGGCAAAATTATTAATCAGCTAATTTGAATTAGAGATCAATTTAATAATTTTGTAATTAATTATTTTAACAATGTTTGATCATCTTCAAAATAATTTGGAGTTTTTCAAACTCATCAGATAAGAATCCAAGAAGACCTTTCTTTGGATGTCCTTATTATAGGGTAAGGAACATTGGATATGGTATCTTCTTTATGCATTGTAAAATTCATGGGTTAACTCTGATTTTGTACATTTTTTCCTTCAATATAGGAGAATCTTTTACATTGTGAATTTTTTATATGGTTTGACAAAATTTTTTCCTATAAAATGCAAAGTAGCCAGCATAATATTGTACTGGAAGAGAGGGTGAAGAAGTTGAAAGATTTGATAGATGAATTAGAGAAGAAGACTAAAACTGTAAGTAAAAGGAGGGAGTGGAGAAATCAATGCAAAAGTGTGTTCTTTTTCATGTTAGGTTTTTTGGTTTGTATTTTTGTAGAAAAGATATAGCTAGGTAGAAAAAGAAGGGAATTAGGTGCTTATAATGTATGGATATATTGTAATTGAATAATTGATCAAAGTATAATTGCCAATATTATAGTCTCTCAGAATTGTCTAATAAAATTTTCTTTGCCCAAGATTAGAATCGTATGCATTCACAAAAATAATGTTCTAAAAATATGATTTAATACAAATCATAGCACTCATAATTATCAAAATAGTCTAATAACCATAATTTCATATAATTGAAATCAAATATCAAAATTCTGAATATTCCAATAAAAAACTTACTCGTAGCTAGTTTATATCTGTTGCTAGCATCAAAGATACATTCCAAAAACATATCTTAAAGTTGCATAGATGCACTACATAACCATAATCTATTATAAAAGGGTCTCAAAAAACTAAACAACATAACTACAACCAGCATGATATCACAGAGCAATATCATTTCTTCTTTTGGAGATTGAGTCCTGATGTAGGCATGAACTTGAATATTCTAGCAGCAATTCCAGAGCTTGTAGCAGTAATTGTTTATGGAGAGACTCTTGATATCTGATCTGGATGGAGTGACCTAGGTACTAGAGCAAATGAGGCTGTAGGTGGAGGAGTTAGAGTAGGTAGAGTTGAAGGTCTTGGAGTCGAAACAAGCTTCGTAGGAGGTGTTGGAGTAGTGACTGGAGCTACATAAGGTCTCAGAATTTGTTGTTTAGGTCTTGGAGGCCTAAAACTTGCTGCTGATGCAACTTGGTTGGATGAGTTAGTAATGTGCTCCTAACACAACACGAAGTAACAAGACAAGTAAGTACATAAATGACATACAAATCATCGAATATAATTCAATTTAAAAAGGTACCTGTGGCTGTGGTTGAGGGACTGATATGGTTACTTGTACTTTCTTCTGTGACCCTGCTGCAGTGGTGGATCCACTTCCATTACCCTTTTTCTAAATTTTATTCTTTGGTGAGGGTTTAGGCCTTGGTGGTCCCTTGCATGTTTTTGCATTGTGGCCAGATTCGCCACATTTTTTACAGGTAACTTCAAATGTTCTTGATTCCTTTGTTCCATCACGCGCATCTTCAACAGAGTCTGCCTTCCTTTTTTTTCTTCGTGGGGCGGCCTGCAAGTCTCCTAATGATGGGTGACTCTAGAGATAGTAGTCCAGTCTTCACCCAATACTCTTCTGAGTTGACAGGTTTGATGACATGCTCATAGGTTGCTCTAAATGCATCCATCTTTAGCCAAGGATGTACATATGATTCTGGCCTATCACACCTCTTTTGAATAGCTGCTAATGCATGAACACATGGTATTCCTACAAAGAATTAAGTAGCATTGACTTTAGTACAGCAGAATGCATATCTTAAACTCATGTAAGTCAAATACAACATGTTATTATTACCTGTCAGTTGCCACATATTGCAAGTACAAGTATGTCTTCCAAGGTGCACACCAACCTTCTTTGAATGTGTCTGCACCTCAAACATGTTACGATCATTGTCACCAGTCCATTGAGCCATCCAGAACTTAGTATCCTTCATAAGGTCCTCCAATTTTCTTTGCTGAACTGGTGCCATTACTAAATTCTGACCCACCAGCAGTAGGAGTAGACCCATTAGTAGGAGTAGGCCCAGTAGTTATATTGGGACCAGATTTGTCATTAAGCCTAGTAGTCTATTTAGGCCCATCTTTCTTCCTTGCATTATCCTTTTTTTCAACAGCTATCTTCCTTGCATTATCGTTTTTTCCAACAGCTTTCTCTTTACCCTTTTTATCTCTGTTGCCACCTTTGCTTATTATTTTCTTCATGAGTCATTCATCTTCATAGCTATCATAGTTATCATTGGTGTCATCCTCAAAGCCTGGAGGTGGGAGTTTATACGCCTCGTCTTCAGCATTTTCATAGCTATCATTGTCAGAAATTGGTTCATCAGACAAGACCTCAGTCTCACTGTGCTCATCAGTATCATCACTATCCTCAACATGGTCCTCAAAATCAACATCTTCCATAATTGGATGATAAAAAAACAGACGTAATTCATCCATCTCTCTGTCCTCTCTCTTTTTGTCACACATCTCTCTAATTTTTTTGTCTGCATATATAGGATGTAGGCCTGCTTCATAACTAGGAGTTGTTGGGTCATACCAATATATCTTCTTGTATGCATGGTGGAAAAACTCTTCAAATATTTTCTTCAAATAAAAATAATTCACTAAATCAAGATCCAACGAAAGAAATCTCTTTACATTTCCATTAATGTAAAGAAGTTCACCCTTATTATTTTTGACAAAACTCCCCCATGTTGAAAGACAGAGATAACCCAATCAGTCATCTGCAATTCATAAACATGGAATAAAATGTCAAAATCAGAACACAAACTTATACAGAGCAATTACATATTAAACACCAATTGCTCAAACTTTAATTTTCTAATTGTGATAACTAGATTAGTCAATGTATAAAGTGTATTTACCACAAAATATTGAATCTTTTTAATGTTAAGCTCATATATGCCTGCATTACGTCACTTATTAGTAATTGATTTTCATAGTAATGAAGAACTTAAAAAAACTTTTTTCAGTAACTAACTTCTACTACCAGAAATAGATACATAGAATAAACACATTCGAATAATTTCAACGATGATCAACTATACCATCCGCATCATAATAAAAAAGAGATATACTAACCTGACCAGTGAAGACCGATAGACCGGCAAAACTTTCTTCTACAATAACTCTGTCTCGTACAATGTCTTGAGTCAACAATGTCAGCAGAGGTCGTCGGAAGACTAACGGTTCACGTGGTGGTGGTTTTCTTTGTAAAACCTAGAAAAAGAGAGGGTGTTGGTTGTAATTTCATTTTGTAGGAGGAAGATAAAAATGGACCTTTAAAGTCACTCAACTAACGAAACGATACACACCCTCGTGCCCTACTCCCAAAATGCTGGGTTTAGCATCATTCAGAATAGGGACCAATTTGCCTTTATTGAACACGTGGCGCTTAACGGCCGACTCATCACCTGAATATGACAGGTTGGACTCCGATCCAACGTTAAAATTTCACGAAAAAACTAACAGAAAGATTACACTTTGTTTGGAACAATAGATTTTAGAAGGAAGAAAAATGAAAGGGAAAAAAAAGGATGGAAAAGCTCATTTTTCTTTGTTTGAATCAGAGTGGAAGATGGATGAAAAACAAAAAAAATAGGTGTGGGATTCATATAAATTTTTTCTTCTCATTGCTGCGATGAAAACTGAAAAGGGATGGATAAATAATGTTAAATTCTATATTTACCTTTTTAATAACAAAAAATAAAATTCCTAACTCACTCTAATTTTTTCTTCTAATTGGTGTTTTATTATATGTATTTATTTAAAAAACAAATATATAACTTTTTGTTTATGACCTTTAAAATTTTGAAAACTAATTTGAAAACTTTTTATTGAAAAAATAATTTAAATATATTAATAAATTATAATTTATATATAATATTTTTTTTTTCATTCATTTTCTTTACATCCAAATAACAAACAAAAAAATCTACTTTTTTTTTTCATTTTTTTTCTTTTATTTTCTTTTCTCGTATTTTATTTCTTTTCATTTTCCATCAAACATCCAAACAAAGTGTTAAAGTGACGGACATTTATAAAAGTTGGGGACTAATTATATAATGGGCAATGCTAGGTAACCAATGATTTATTTGAACAACATGAACAATCACCAATCAAATAAAAAAAACACTACATTCTAATTTAATGTTATTAATTAAATATACACTTTTAACCCTATTAATTCACATTATTTACACATTATTCAAAATTGTTGTTGGTTACCTATACTTTTCCTTTTTCTTAGAAAAAATCTAGGGAACCAACAATTTTTATATTTTTTTGTCAGCATTTAATCATCAAAATAAAAATAAATGATCTTTTATTATTAGATATAATCTCACACCATTAAAAACATTATTAATAACCAATTGATGATTACAAAACACTAAAATTATTGGTCCCTAACATTCTTCTTTCTCTTATCCGTAACGTAGCTTAATGTAATGCATGTGCTTTCCTTTATTGGATCCATGTATAATTATATCGTGAATATTCACGTGATGACATCTTTATACGAAAAAGACATTGTGAATTCTTAAATGATTAATCAAACATGTTTAATCAATCTTATCAATTTATTTAATAATTCACAATACTATCTTTATGTGAACGGGAGTATTCACCTAATTATATATCCACAGTAACAAGTGAGAATTGCACGTGATGTCACTGTTGGCACACTAATTTAGAAACTATACTATCTAGCCAGCCAATCGTTGTTGCAGAAGATCTTGAATAGACCAATACCACATTGGCAACCACAACAAGAATGAATATCCTGTTGTTAAGGACTTAAGGTATAAGCTCTATGTGACTCATTTTAACCACATAATATAACAGCCAAAATCTTATTAGGTACGTACAATAGAGTAGTCGTAGTTAATGTGCTATTTTTCTGGTGGGATTTATGTAATCCCTTACACACAACAATGGATATATATCATATAATACTAATTAGCAGGTCAGAATCGGAAATATGTCTCCTATTCAGCTAACACATGCCTAATGCCTGTTTAAGTGAAGAATAGACGGTGGATAACTGAATTAGAGTTCTCAAATATTTATAGCCTATAGGAATGGATACTGTCCCTCTCTTTTAATAACGGAAGATGAACATAAATGCTATGACTACTATAGAATTCTGTAACAATGCAAATGCAAATGTAAATATATACAGTTATACACAGCATTTTGTTAGCGAGTACAATCACAGCAGGAGTATGTACTAAAATTACGAAATATTTTATAAACTGTTTTTATTCATAAAAATTTATAAGATTGACAAATATTTTTATAAAAAAATGAAATTAATTTTATATTTTAAAAAAATAAATTATTATTTTTAGGAAAAAAATTTAGAGAGCCAACAATTTTATTAAATTTTGGCCAGCATGTAACAAGCAGAAAAAAGTGAGCCATTAGATGAAATCTCACACC